>NC_133325.1:351727848-352030348 GCF_042186555.1 Aquarana catesbeiana | reverse complement strand
ATATATATATATACACAATACACTGTAAGTGCAGCTAACTCACTGACTGTCCTGCCTAATCTATCTAACTTAAATCAAATGACACTGTCTCTCTGTCTATCTATCTCTCTCAACGCCGGAACACACACTACACATGGCCGCCGTGCAGGCGGCCTTATATAGTGTGGGGCGTGTACTAAATCCCCTGAGCCATAATTGGCCAAAGCCTCCTTGGCTTTGGCCAATTACAGCTCTCTGTTCAGACGGCGCTGTGATTGGCCAAGCATGCGGGTCATAGTGCATGCTTGGCCAATCATCAGCCAGCAATTCACTGCGATGCCGCAGTGAATTATGGGCCATGACGCGCCACACGAATTTGGCGCGAACGGCCTATATCGTTCGCAATTCGGCGAACGGGCGAACAGACGATGTTCGAGTCGAACATGGGTTCAACTCAAACACGAAGCTCATCCCTAGCTGACAGTGACTATATATACAATTTTATTTGTACTAATAGCGATGAGGATGGGGGATGGAGACAGAGACACAGAACACAGAGCTGACAGGCAGGGAGGAGGGTGTTAGGGGGAGAGAGGCGAGCTGAGAGCAGAGCTACGAATGATGAAGGGACGTACGCTGACCACGGTGGTCAGGGCTCAGCAGCCCTGATTTTCGTGGTCAGCACAGAGAGGGTGATACAGGAAGTGGCAGGATCAGGCAGGTTTTTTTTTACAGTTTAGAGAGGGGCAGATTACACAGCACAAGCACTGTGCTGTTTAGTCTGCTTTAAGGGACCAGGATCTCTATTTTTTTGGGTTAACAAACACTTTAAGTGTTAGTATTGTGTTTGTAGCTGTGCTCCCACTGGGGTTGCTACGTGTTTCAGCATCCACACATTTCACCCTGCTGGTCAGACATCCATTTAGACACACTTCCTCAGACAACGAACAGTCTCTTGCTTGTTTTTGTTGTTTTTATTAGGGGATTGAACTTGGTTGGGGAAAGGGGACATGGGATGCCCATAGGATGAATAGTTCTTTATTGAATTCAAAGATGGTTGACTCTAAACTTGACAGTCTCCTCCTCAGCACATCTCCTCCAGCACACTACTTTGGAGCACTAACTACACTTCTCCTCCAGCACACTACTTTGGAGCACTTGCTTCACTGTCCAAATTTAGCTTCCTGTCACACCATTAGCACATGACTAGGTCTCACTCTGAATAAGTCCTAGTGTTTTCCTTGATAGCCATTTGCAGGCAGGGGTCTGTAGTACCACTCTTTTGTGGTAGCAACCGGTTTGATTGAGAAGAATAAATGTGATGATGGACTGCTGATCCCAGTCAGTCCAGATGCAAATCCTGCCAGCCATCCTGACTGCAGTGACTTGACACATAACACCCACAGTCTCTCCCTCTGGCTCTACATCCAACTCCTGGCATGTCTCTTCCAGAGCTTTCCACTGTACTTTTCACTCACCGACCCCGGCATGGATCCCTCCTGAAATGACTTTCTCCGGACGTGCTCCCAACTGTCCTCATTCCTTGCTCCTGTACCAGGACACCTCTCAATGACCGTGTAATGAGAGGCTCCCTCCCAGCTCTCGAGCTCCCGGCCTGAGGTACACCCTACCCAGAAAGGGGGTTCCCTCAGACCACGACAGTCTAATGCCCCGTACACACGATCGGATTTTCCAATGGAAAATGTCCGATCGGAGCGTGTTGTCGGAAATTCCGACCGTGTGTGGGCTCCATCGGACATTTTCCATCGGATTTTCCGACACACAAAGTTGGACAGCAGGAGATAAAATTTTCTGACAACAAAATCCGATCGCGTCAATTCCGACCGTGTGTGGCCTGTTCTGACACACAAAGTGCCACGCATGCTCAGAAGAAATTCCGAGACGGGACAGCTCGTTCTGGTAAACTTAGCGTTCGCAATGGATACAGCACTTTCATCACGCTGCAATGTTAAAAATGGTTTAATACAGCGCACTCTCTTCTTCTTTATAATGTGACAAGAATTAAGTAGTTTTGCTGCTCATATTCACACACACTTCTCACAAACTTTTATTTGTGTTTTTTTAGTGGGATTCCCTGAATATATTGTTATTAGTTGTCACATCTGACAGTTTTATATTATTTATTTATTTTATTTTTTTTGGATTTTCAGCCTTTTTTTTTCTTTAATGTTTTGATTTTTTCCAAGGCTGATCTTTGTTCAATGTTATTTTTATTTTTACTCCAGAATATTTTTATGTGTGTTTTGTGTGTCAAGTTACCCCAACACCATTGATATCTTTTATTATTTAATCTCAAGGAGATTGTTTGGTGTTGGTGTCCCTTGTTCATTTCACATTGTATATTTGAAATGTACCTGAATCCTCACAAACAAACTGTCCTTTTTGAAGTAAAACACATAGGAGACAAAAATCCTTTATTAAGGGATCAGAACCAAACAAAGAGGAAGGCAACACTGGATCAACAGGAGAAATTAGCGAAGCCTGGGACCCCCACGGCAGACATCAATTCTTCAACATCAAAATTGGTGGCCTGAGGAGTCCATATGTAAGGGAGGGCAGTCTGGTCCAGAATTCGCAGAGATCAGGATAGCAGCAGATGACATCTCTGTCCCCAGGCTGTGGTACCACAAGAGGCTGCATCTTTTGGCCGACCAGACTGAACCCAGGGCAATCACTGTCTGGTCTTCCTTCCACGCTTCCTTCCGGGCTATGGCTGTGCAGTTGGAGATGTGGCAGGAGGAGGAGTAGGACCTGGAGGAGGAGGAGGACAGGGAGGACAGGGAGGACCTGGAGGAGGACTGGGGGGACCTGGAGGAGAGGGAGGAGGAGGAGGAGGACCTGCAGGAGGAGGAGGAGGACCATCACAAAGGTGTGTCTGAGGTGTCATTTGGCCCCTCATACCTTTCTCAAGAGCCTCCAATATGAGGGCCTCACACATGACTTGTTGGCCCTCCTCCATCCTCTGCATTTTATATGCAATGAAGGCAGCAATGTTCTCCTCCATGGTGTGGGGTGCTCCCAGGACCTCTGTAGCCCTCCAAACGAATCCTATAGCAGCCTCCTCTAGGGCACTCCTCCTACTGCCACTTTCTCTTTTCAGGGGGGGTGGAGGGACCTGCAGATCAGCCAGCCGGATCGGCCCGGCCACCTCCTGGCTGAGACATCCCTGTGTATGAAAAAGGGACATGGTTGTAATGTTTTGCTTCATCAATCACAATCCTAAATTAGTACTCCCAACTAACATCTAGTTAACATCATTGATTGGACAAACAGAAATATTTCGAGGAATGCTATACCTGGCTCAATCTGGGCTCCTCCACATGTGGCCTGGAAGGCCCAGGTTGGGCGTCAGAAGCCTCAGCCGGGGGGGAAGGAAGCGTGGAAGGAAGACTGGAGAGGGATGGCCTGGGTTCAGTCTGGCCTGCCAGAAAATGCAGCCTGTCGTAGTACAACATCCTGGGCACATAGATGTCATCTGCTGCTCCGGATCTCTGTGAATCCAGGACTTTCTTACGCTCCCTTAGATATGTGCTCCTCAGGCAACCAATTAATATCTTTAAATAGGTGATGTCTGCCGTGGGGATCACCTGCGTCACAATTTCTCACAAACGCACCAGTGCTGCCTTCCTCTTTGTTTGGTTCTTGAAATGGGGGTGGTTAATCTCCCACAGACAGGGCAGCTCCTGTAACATATCTATGAATACTGACATGAAGTCATTATCTTTGAGTAGCATATCCATGTTCACTGCAAGACACAACACAAGACAAAGCCTAATGTCAGACAAAACTCTCCTAATCTTGTTACAATATAGGCCTCAATCTAGAAGCAGTATAGGCACAAGTTTGTCTCTTACCTTCGTTCTTACGATCGGCGCGTCCAATGCTCCTTCCTCCGCTCACAGATCGTACGTAATACGCACGCGTGTTACGCTTTATACACACTGCGCATGCGTGTAACTCCGCCCGCCCCTGACATTCTTTCTAGTCTATTCCCCGCCCCTTTTCGTTCGGCGCAGTGGGTGAAGAGCACATGGCGGAGTTACAGCAGGTGCATGCTAATTCTAGCAACGAGGAGAAGGAGGAGGAAAGCCCGGATCCAGACACGTCCCGATCCAGAAGGAGACGTTTTAAGGCCACAAATATGTCCTTTGGGGAGATGTTGGAGATGGTCGACATCATGAAGAAGTCCGACTATGATGGAAAGTATGGGCCTTACCCCAACCCCAACATCAGAAAGGCCAAGATCATGGCGAAAGTGGTCAAAAGCCTTCACAGGAATTTCGGGGTACGAAGATCTAAAGATCAGCTCAGGAAGCGGTGGTCGGACCTGAAGTTGAGAGAGCCAGAGCAGTACCGAAAGATCCGGAGAGTGCTGCAAAAAAGTAAGTAGTTGTGCTGTGTTCGTATTCTTTCTGTCTTTATTACGTTCGTGCTGCTCCATATGCTTTTATTAATTGTAACGTTTAAAAGGGCAACTTTAATGTTCATGGGCCCATTATTCGTTCGTATCAAACATTTTTCTTTCGGCCTCTAGAACACCATTGTTTAGGCCATATGCATTTTCCCACATTTTTTTGGGGCCTACTTGAATGCCAAATATTTGTTTGTGTAGATGGGTTTGTTACTAGAATGAAATGCAAACTAGATTGTGTGTAAGGAGAGGACACTGAGCAGCTGTTTTCACATCTGGACACTGGAGCACTAGTGTGGGACACAAGAACACCATTTTTATTAGGGGGCCACACAGGTGCTCCAGTGTATACTATAGGGGGGTCTCCATCTGTGAAGCTTGTACTAAACAGGTAAAGTATTGCAGCTTGACAAAGGGCAATAAAAAAAATACATCTTGGAACTCGGCTAAAATAGACAATTGTACCACACTTCCAAGCAATGTTTCCTATTTATAGTTCTGCCATCAAATATCTGTGTGCTAATTATACCATTTTTGTTTTACATAGGGGAGAAAAGACTCGGAGGACACCCCTCATCCGAGGAGACCAGAGACCCCCCACCTCTGGAAGAAGGGGAACTTACACCAACACAAGCTGAGCAGGAGGAAGAAGAAGACATGGTGGAGATTGGCACCACAACAAGTGAGTGTCTGCGACCACAGGCTCAGGTAAAAGAGATGGATGGTGGCAGATTTTTGAGACCTGTTTTTTTTTTTCTTTATCTCTTTTTAGGTGATCGTGATGTGAGGGATAGAGAACGCTTTACTTCAGAAAGTGCCCAGATCCTGATCGGGGAGATCATGGGGTGTAATGCCGAACTGCAAAACATCCAGCAAAAAATCCATGATGTTATTAAAAAAAATAATAACATCATTGATGTTTTGGGGCGAATTTAAAACCCCACAAAATCACTTTTTGTATTGTGGTTCAATCTTTTAAATTTTTTGGAAATGTTTTGAAAAGCCAAATTTGGAGGATGCACACAGTGTGCCAACATGTGCTATCTGCCATCACGGGAGATCAATGGACGTGTTTTGGGGGTGCAACCACTTCCTCAATTATAAAGTCGCGTTGAGGAAGGGCTTGCTCCCCCAAAACACGTCCCTTGATCCCCCCTGATGGCAGATAGCACATGTTGACATTGGTAAATTTGTGTGCATCTTCCAAATTTGGCTTTTCCAGGGGTGATTTCCCCCCATCTGAACGCTATATCAAACCCAGTTCCTAAATACTGATGTCTGATATAGCCTTCAGGTTTTACCTAATGTGAACTTTGTAAGTTCAAGTTTTTTGGCTTTCTTGTTGGTTTTACACAGGCCTGTTTTATCCGAAATGGACATTCCAATTTTTGATAATGCTACTGCAAAAATTGTTGGTTTGTTTTAAAAACCTTTGGTAAATGCACATGTGCAGGTATAAAAAAGTGGCTTACTCAAGAATGTGTGGATTATTGTCTCAACACTACAACACTTTTGGGGTGATGTAATAGCTGTTTTATGCAAAAGTGGGGGTTATTTCCTTAGGGCAAATCCTCTTTGCACTACAAGTGCAGTTTCAGTGCAGTTGCAAGTGCACTTGTAGTGAAATGTGTTTTTGCATTTAGGAAATAACAGCCAACAGTGCTTTGTATAAGGTTACCCAATCACGACATTTTCTGCACTCAAAACATTTCTGTCAGGGTCAGCTAAAACAAACACAAGCAGTAAATGTCCACAAATATTTTCTTTTTTTTTTTTTTATTTTAAAAAGGCTTCACATATTGTCTGGCATATTGATAGCCCCCCTACCCGCAAAGAACTCCAGGTAGCGTAACCGGACATCACGGGCACTCAGGGAGGGCAAGCCAGGACGGCCACTTTCAAGCGCCGTCAGTGTGGTTTGATGTATGATTCCGGCCTCAGGCCCAACTGAGCCAGCATAGTTGGCCGAATGTTTCCGTAAAAAGTTATGGAGAACACAGCACGCAAGTATTATATGGTTCAGTTTATACTCTGCCATATGGATAGGTGTCAGAAATAGGCGGAACCGGCTGGCCAGGATTCCAAATGTGTTCTCCACCACTCTTCGGGCTCTGGCCAGCCGGTAATTAAAAACCCTCTGTTCCGGGGTGAGGGTCCTCATCGGGAATGGCCGCATCAGGTGGTCCCCCAGCGCAAATGCTTCAGCAGCAACGAACATAAATGGGAGTCCTTCCACATTGTCCCCTGGAGCTGGCAAGTCCAAGCTGCCATTCTGGAGACGCCTGTAGAACTCCGTCTGGCCGATGACTCCACCATCGGACATCCGGCCATTCTTCCCCACGTCCACATACAAGAAGTCGTAATTAGCCGACACCACCGCCAACATCACTATACTATTAAACCCCTTGTAATTATAATAGTACGACCCCGAGTTGGGTGGTGGGACGATGTGGACGTGTTTCCCATCAATTGCCCCTCCGCAGTTAGGAAAGTCCCACCGCTGGGCAAAGTGGGAGGCCACAGTCTGCCATTCCTGTGGCGTGGAAGGAAACTGTTGAGGAAAAAACAATAAACATTACTATTTTTACTCTGAAACATGGCAAGCAGATTAGGCACAAACATTATGGGGCAACCTCCAGATAGCATTTATTAAGGGGAATTTAACAAGGCCAAAGTATAAAGTACACCTATCATATTCCCCCCCCCCCTCTCATGGGCCATTTCTAACATTATGGGGTGTGTGGAAATCTTGGACAGGTAACCCTCTTCACTTCATTGAGAGATGAATGCCTAAATAATGGGTCTTACTTGGAACAGCCCCTCCTTAGTTACACTATTGGCAGCCCACTGGACAGGTAAGAAGTGTCATAATACAAAGATATAAATACACACTGTACACATTTGAGGACATTTGGACATTCTGCTATTACCTATCAAGATAATAATAGGATACAAAAACTTTAAACAGTACCATTGGAAAGTATACAGGCAGGCCCTTGCACTACATGCTTTGGGTAATTCAGCCATAAATCTGACCACAAAAGAGATGGGTATAGTGTGTATGGGTTTGGCAAAGTCAGCAGATAGATGATTGAGGATAGAGAATTGGGATCAGCTGAAATTATTTTGGGACACCACAAAAAAAAGCCTCTGGCACTCTGCCTGAATTTAAATCAAAAATAACATTACCAAACATTTTAGGGGATGTTTGGGGTAAAGCACTACTATAGAGCTGATAAAATACATTGTTAAGTGACTACATGAGGTGAATATAGGGCAGGAGACACCATGCTGGGGAGGTTAGTGAAGGGCAAATATGTATGAAGGACCTTAAATAATAATTACATAAAAATCCAGCATGCATGAGGACAAAGGGGACATTCACAGCATATTACAAGCATGGTAATTAGGGAATGAGGAAAGAAATACAATATATTATCAAACATTAAAGACAATAAAATGTGATATAAAAGGATAAAAATCTTACCTTCATATACTCCTTCTGCAGGATCTGTATGATGGCAGAACAGGTCTCTGGGATGATGATACCCAGAGCCTGGGGGGAGATGCCTGTCGAGAACTTCAAGTCCTGCAGACTTCTCCCTGTGGCCAAATACCGCAAGGTAGCGACCAACCTCTGCTCCGGAGTGATGGCTTGCCTCATGCAGGTATCCTGCCTGCTGATATAGGGGGTCAGCGAAGCCAACAAACGGTGAAACACGGGGTCCGTCATCCTGAGAAAGTTCCTGAAATCATCAGGATTATTCTCACGGATCTCACGGAGCAAAGGCATATGACAGAACTGGTCACGCTGAAGCAACCAATTCTTGGTCCATGAACTCCTCCCCACCCTGTTCATGGACTGGACTTGTAGCAGATAGCAGCATAAATATTGATACAGCCCCAGCCTATCCCAGAGAGGCATGCTGGAAGACTGTATTTATTCTGGGAGTACACAGAGCTATGGGTCTTGTCCCAGAGTGGAGGATTCCAGCCTGAGGGGGGCACGCTGTCCTCTCAGACACAGATAGCAGTGGGAAGGCTTCAGGTGGGCGGCCTGAGGGTAGAATGCTGAGACCTGGGTGCCTGGAAGAAGCTGACTGAGGGGACTGCCTGCCATAGATCTGCCTGGTATCACTGGAGGGCATCTCTTGGAAGATTTAAAGGGGGCTCATCTGTCCTTGTGAGTACAGACATTGAAAATCTTGGGGACCTTGCGCTTTAGCTACCCCTCTGGTGCCTAGTTATAGTCAGCTATGGGTCTATTAAAGGAGACACTGCCTGGTGTCCTGAAGAGCTCTGTTCAGATACTTTCTACTTAAAGAGACTTTGCTCTAATGGCTCTACTACTACTTAAAGTGATTGTAAAGTCTCGTTTATTTTTTGTAAATAACAAACATGTTATACTTACCTTCTCTGTGCAGTTGGTCTTGCACAGAGCAGCCCGGATCCTCGTTTTCTCAGGTCCCTCTTTGCTGCTCCTCCTATTAAGGGCCCCCTCAAGCAGCAGCTTCCTATGGGGGCACCCAAGCTGAGTCAGAGCTCTGTGAATCCATTCAGACACTGAGCCCCCACCCGGCCCCGCCCCCTCTCTCCCCTGATTGGCTGGCTGACTGACTTTGATTGACAGCCACGGGAACCAATGGCAGCTGTGTCTCAGCCAGTCAGGAAGGGTGTCCAGGATGGCTTAGACACTTGTGGACATCGATGGAGAGAGATGGGACTCAGGTAAGTAATTAGGAACTGCTGGGGCAGCTGCTACACACAGAGGGTTTTTATCTTAATGCATACAATGCATTAAGATAACAACCTTCTGCCTTTACAACTCCTTTAAGCTGAAGTCTACTGTTTGTTACACGCCTAGACTTCTTCATAGCTTGTTCTGAAAGGAAGTCCAACTGATTGTTAAATCTCTATATGAGGGACGATGGCCTTATGAGTGAGCATCCCCACTTAGTAGAGTTTTACTTAGACATAACACTTTTACTACTTCAGAATAGTGGGCAAATGCCTGGGTGGGCTGTATGATTCCTGATTATGTAAGTTGTTATGCCTCTTACTTAATACCATATACAGAGTGTCATATCCACTCCATGTAGTTGGTGATGACAATTGGCTTACCTACTGGGGATCAGGGGCGGACTGACAACACTCAGGCCCCCCAGACCAAAAAAAGCAAGGGCCCCCTGTCAGGCCCCACCCATGACCCGCCCCTGGCCTCGCCCCCACATTTTGCACAAACTACAACAGAGAATCTGTTAGGAAGCGTCCCCTCCAGGCCCCATTAGAGACTACAAAGGAGTATAACCACTTCCGGACCGCCGCACGCCGATGTACGTCCAAACTTTGAAGGGGGATATCGTTGTTATGGCAGCAGCTAGCTGCCATAACCCCGGGATCCCCGTTTTTGTGCGGCGGTCCTCTTTCTGATAAAAGTGGTTCCTGCGGCGGATTCGCCGCAAGATCACTTTTATCGGTGCCCTCCGCCGCTTACCGGAGCCGTCGGTATCGGCGGAGGTGATCGCGTCCGTCTCCCTCCTGTGCCTGGAGACCAGTGTGGCTAAGATGGCGCCCACTTGTCTCCATGACACTGCTGGGCGCAAGCGACGTCAAAACGTCACTTCCGCCCACGCCTCTTAAAGGCATATTTTTTTCAATGTAATTTTTTTTAAAAGTTTTTATTTATTTATTTATTTTTTTTATTGCATTTTAGTGTAAATATGAGATCTGAGGTCTTTTTGACCCCAGATCTCATATTTAAGAGGTCCTGTCAAGCTTTTTTTCTATTACAAGGGATGTTTACATTCCTTGTAATAGGAATAAAAGTGACACCATTTTTTTTTTTTTAAACGGTGTAAAAATAAATAAAATAATGTAAAATAAATAATAAAAATAAAAATTTTTTTTTAAAAACCCCCCGTCCTGATGAGCTAGCGCGCAGAAGCAAACGCATACGCGAGTAGCGCCCGCATATGAAAACGGTGGTCAAACCACACATGTGAGGTATCGCCGCGACCGGTAGAGCGAGAGCAATAATTCTAGCCCTAGAACTCCTCTGTAACGCAAAACATGCAACCTGTAGAATTTTTTGAACGTCACCTATGTAGATTTTTGAGGGTAAAAGTTTGACGTCATTCCACGAGTGGGCGCAATTTTGAAGCGTGACATGTTGGGTATCAATTTACTTGGCGTAACATTATATTTCACAATATAATAAAAAATTGGGCTAACTTTACTGTTCTTATTTTTTTATTCAAAAAAGTGCATTTTTTCCCAAAAAAGTGCGCTTATAAGACCGCTGCGCAAATACGGTGCAAAAAAAAGTATTGCAACAACCGCCATTTTATTCTCTAGGGTGTTAGAAAAAAAACATATATAATGTTTGGGGGTTCTAAGTAATTTTCTAGCAAAAAAACACTGTTTTAAACATGTAAACACCTAAAATCCAAAACGAGGCTGGTCCTTAAGTGGTTAATGAGACCTGGAGGGGTCCTCTTTCTAACAGAGTGTACAGTGAACACTTTCATTCACTCTGGTCCTCATGGGTTCCTCTCCTTGTGCTATGATGACTCTCACCCCTGTATTTTTCACACTTCTGACCCCTGCACCCTGTAAATGACATACTCCTGACCCCTGAACCCTATCTATTACAAACTCCTGACCCCTGCCCCTGTACATTACATACTCCTGACCCCTGCACCCTGTACATTACATACTCCGGACCCCTGTACCCTGTACATTACATACTTCTAACCCTTGCACCCTGTACATTACCCACTCCTGACCCCTACACCCTGTACATTACACATTCCTGACCCCTGGACCTGTACATTACACACTCCTGACCCCTGAACATTACATACTCCTCACCCCTGCACCCTGTACATTACATACTCCTGACCCCTAAATCCTGTACGTTATATATTCCTCATCCCTGTACCCCATACATTACATAATCCTCATTCCTGCACCCTGTACATTACATACTCCTGCCCCCTACACCCTGTACATTACACACTCCTGACCCCTGAACCATGTACATTACATACTCCTGACCCTTGTACATTATATACTCCTCACCCCTGCACCCTGTACATTGCATACTCCTCGCCTCTGCACACTGTACACTACATACAGCTGAACCCTGTGCATTATATACTCCTCACCCCTGCACCCTGTACACTACATACTCCTGACCCCTACACCCTGTACATTACATACTTCTGACCCCTGTACCCTGTACATTACATACTTCTGACCCCTGCACCCTGTACATTACCCACTCCTGACCCCTACACCCTGTACATTACACATTCCTGACCCCTATACCCTGTACATTACACACTCCTGACCCCTGAACATTACATACTCCTCACCCCTGCACCCTGTACATTACATTCTCCTGACCCCTAAATCCTGTACGTTAT
The DNA here is from genome assembly GCF_042186555.1 of Aquarana catesbeiana. Classification (NCBI taxonomy): domain Eukaryota; kingdom Metazoa; phylum Chordata; class Amphibia; order Anura; family Ranidae; genus Aquarana; species Aquarana catesbeiana. Next base: position 352,018,510 of record NC_133325.1, on the reverse strand, counting down.
ATATTCCTCATCCCTGCATCCCATACATTACATAATCCTCATTCCTGCACCCTGTACATTACATACTCCTGCCCCCTACACCCTGTACATTACACACTCCTGACCCCTGAACCATGTACATTACATACTCCTGACCCTTGTACATTATATACTCCTCACCCCTGCACCCTGTCCATTGCATACTCCTCACCTCTGCACCCTGTACACTACATACAGCTGAACCCTGTGCATTATATACTCCTCACCCCTGCACCCTGTACACTACATACTCCTGACCCCTACACCCTGTACATTACATACTCCTGACCGCCGAACTGTGTACATTACACACTCATGACCCCTGCACCCTGTACATGACATACCGCTGACCCCTGCACCCTGTACTTTACACACTCCTGATCCCTGAACATTACACACTCCTGACCCCTACACCCTGTATATTACACACTCCTGACCCCTGAACATTACACACTCCTGACCCCTGCACCCTGTACATTAGACACTCCTGACCCCTACACCCTGTATATTACATACCCCCTTACATCAGATTCCGCACAGAGCCCCCCTAACATCAGAGTCTGCACAAAGCCACCTTAACATCAAAGTCCACCCAGAGCCCCCCTTACATCAGAGACTGCACAGAGCCCCCCTAACATCAGATTTCACACAGAGCCCCCCCGTTAGAGTCTGCAGAATTTCCAATTACACTGTAAGGGGGAGTTCTGTGGACTCCAATGTAAAGGGGAACTCTGATTTAAGGCGGAATGCTGTGGTCTCTGGTGTAAAGGGGAACTCTGATGTAAGGGGGTTTCTGCTCACCAAAGCCCGGCTCCTACTGTCGGGTTGACGCAGTGCCTAGACTGATTTCTGTGATGTCAGCAGAGAGCGGACTTCCGTCTGCTGTCTGCTGAAAACGGGTCAGAGGAGTGCAAAATGAGTTGCACTCCTGTGACCCATAGGAGAAGCCCAGCCAAACGAGCTTTAGCTAGACTTCTACTTTAACTCTGTTATACAACATTGACCATTTTTTAATCCTTAGACCCCTTTCACACTGGGGCGTTTTTCAGGTGCTTTAGAATTAAAAAAAAGCGTCTGTAAAGCGCCTGAAAGAAGCCTCATCTGCAATCCCAATGTGAAAGCCCGAGTGCTTTCACACTGGGGTGCTGCGCTGGCAGGGCGTCAAAAAAAGTCCTGCAAGCAGCTTCTTTGCAGCGCTTTTGTGTTTTTGCCACTGGGCTGGGTGCGCCGATGGCCCTTTCACACTGCCAGCGCCTGAAAAATGCCTGAAAAACGCCCCAGTGTGAAAAGGGTCTTAAGCGGCGCTTTACCAGAGTTTTTCGGGCGCTGGCAGTGTGAATGGGCTTGGGCTTTCACATTTGGATTGCAGATGAGGCTTCTTTCAGGCGCTTTACAGGCACTTTTTTTAATGCTAAAGCACCTGAAAAACGCCTGAAAAATGCCCCAGTGTGAAAAGGGTCTTATGCTGCTAGGTCCAGCGATGTCGGCAGCCGAAGCTGATCAATCGCTCGGCTCTCGGCTGTCCCCGCCGCCATCCTCTGTCAGGGAAACGGGAAGGTTGGAAGTGAAGTGCTGCGGCTTCACTGACCGGTTCCCTACTGTGCATGCGCGAGTCGCGAACTGTGTGTATGGCACTGAGTCGCTTTAACTGACAATTGCGCGGTCAAGTGATGTTTTACCCAAACAAAATGTATGTCCTTTCTTTCTCACAAATAGAGCTTTATTTTGGTAGTATTTGATCGCCTCTACGGTTTTTATTTTTTGCGCTATATACCAAAAAAGAGCGACAATTTTGAAAAAGAAACAATATTTTTCAACTTTTTGCTATAATAAATATACAAAAAAAGTTTAAAAAAACAAATTTCTTCATCAGTTTAGGCCAATATGTATTCTTCTACATATTTTTGGTAAAAAAAAAAATCACAATAAGCGTATATTGATTGGTTTGCACAAAAGTTATAGCGTCTACAAAATGGGGATAGGTTTGTGGCATTTTTATTATGTATTTAATTTTTACTAGTAATGGCGGCAATCTGCGATTTTTAGCGGGACTGCGACATTGTGGAGGACAGATCGGATACTTTTCACACTTTTTTGGGACCAGTGACATTTATACAGCAATCAGAGCTAAAACTAGCCACTGATTACTGTATAAATGTCACTGGCAGGGAAGGGGTTAACACTAGGGGGCGATCAAGGGGTTAAGCGTTCCCTAGGGAGGCATTTCTAAGTGTGGGGGGAGTGTACTGGCTGGAGGAGGAGAGAGATCACTGTTCCTGATCAATAGGAACAGCAGATCTCTCTCTACTCCCCTGTCAGAACGGTGATCTGTTTGTTTACATACACAGATCCCTGTTCTGGCTCTCTGTGGAGCGATCGCGGGTGGCCGGCGGACACGTGCATTGGCTCAGGCGGCGCACGTGCCCCCCTATCGCTCTTAAAGTGGCTGACGTACACCTACGGCGATTCACGTAACCTTGCCAACCTGCCGCAGTATGACAGCGGCTGGTCAGCAAGCGGTTAATACCATAGGGATATGGGAGATTTTAAAAATAGCACCATTTACTTGTGGCAAAATAAAAACTCTATGACCCAGGCTCCTGTCGGTAATAATACCGATAGGGATCTGGCAGCAATACCATCCACTAAAGCAAGTGCCGTACATTTAAATCCAAATTATGTCTCCACCCCTATAAATCGTTATCAACACGTACCTACCCAGGTAGCTCCCATGAGAGGTAGAGGGGGGAGAGGAAGAAGTGCACAAAGAGTGAGAGGAGGAACGGGATGATCACCGTACACTGATCTTGACCATCATTATCAGTATACTGTTGCCATACAGAATAGATTTGAGCAATTGGCTCACTATGATGGGTATGATAATGCACGATCACTGCGTCCTTTTTTAGGGAGAGGGAGGAGCAATACTCGGGGTCACCGAGGGAACCGTTTTTTCCGAGGAGGACCCACTCACTCGCACCCATACCACCCAGTGCATCAACAAGGGTGGTGGAAACCCCAACGAGAACACACCCAACAACAACCCCGAGACATAGTGAGAAAGGATCCTCGACACTCGGCAACAAAGGGCGTAGAGGTTGCAGGGCAGGTAGTAGGATCCAATACAAGCAAAAAAAGAAGGAGAGAGCTGGAATAGAAGGTATATATAATTTAAGTGAGGTAGTCCTCTCTCATCAAGAAATGAATATCCTTAATCTAGGATTGAAGTGTGCCCCAAATAAACTGTTGAACAAGTTTGACGTCTACATGGATATAAATAAATACATAAGAAAATTTAACATTAAGAAATACTTTTTGAATAATAGTTCAATCACCAAAGTACCAAACAAGAATACCATTGGGATAGACAGCAGCTTGAAAAACAGGTCTCTATTTAATCCACCTAACACTGCGAATCAGCACATAGATGTGTTTAAAAATGTAGTAATAAGGGACCTTGAACAAGTTTTACCAAAGAAGACCGTGAACCCTCGGCACATTCAAAACGGGATTAAGCAACTGGAAGAAAGAAAGGATATTATAATTCGGCCGGCTGACAAGGGCAGAGGTGTGGTTATAATGGACAAGAGTTTTTATACTACAAAACTGGAAAATATGTTGTCAGACACTGACACATATGAAGTTGAGTTCAGATCCCACAAAATCCTTTCAGAAAGATCTCCATTGCCTCATATCTCTGGGTCAGGATAGCAAAGTATTAAATAAGAAGGAGAACAAGTATTTAGTACCCAGTTTTTGTAGGATCCCCACTATATATACCTTACCAAAGGTTCATAAGGATCCCGCTTGTCCACCAGCTCGTCCTATAGTCAATAGATTAGGGTCAGTAACTGCGAGAGCTGGCCAATACCTTGATAAGTTCTTACAAACGAGTGTGCTACAAACATGGGCATACCTAAAAGACACAAAAAACTTTTTGCAATTAATAACTAAGATTGACCTGACAGATAAAAATTATGTGTATCTGGTAACCGCTGACGTTTCTTCTTTATATAGCATTATCCAGCATGATGATGCATTACTGGCTCTAAACTGGGCTTTGAGTCGCAGAACAGAAAGTGTTCTTGAGACAGGTACTTGATTTTTGCCTGTCTCATAACTATTTCTGGTATAACCAGGAATTTTATTTACAAATAAGAGGTGTTGCGATGGGGGCTAAGTTTGCCCCCAGCCTCGCAAACTTGTTCATGGCAGAGTGGGAGGATAAATTCGTATTCTCGCAGAGGAGAGAGAGTTTACTCTTTTACAAAAGATCTATAGATGACCTGTTCTTTGTATGGGAGGGCACAGAATCCTCACTGCATTCTTTTTTATGCGAACTGAATTCTAACAAGAATAATATAAAGTTGGATTATTCGTACAGTAAGGAACTCATCCATTATTTAGACAATAATGTACAAAGAACAGGAAACTCTTTATCAACCACTGTTTATTTCAAGCCCACTGATAGGAATAGTTATTTGCCCATTAACAATGGACACCATCCACAGTGGTTAAAGAACACTCCCAAGGGGCAGATAATGAGGATACGAAGGAACTGTACTTTTGACAGTGACTTTAGAGCCCAGTCCACTATAATTAAAGACAAGTTTGTACAAAAGGGTTATAAGGAACATGTTTTAGACGAAATAATACAAAGAAGTGGCTGACAATTCACGCAACTTGTGCCTCCTAGATAAGGAACCTAATGTTAATAACAGGCACGAATGGGGTTTCATTTTTAATTTCCATGTCCTGTATAAACAAATTGAAGATATTTTTAAGAAACATTGGCATGTACTATGTATGGATAGAGTTTTACAACCTGTTTTACCTGAAAATCCTGTTTTTATATACAGAAAAGCTCCGAACCATGGAGATAAAATTGTAAAAAAGGTTCTTGATCCCCCAAATAGACTGGGTAATTTTTGGGATATATTTTACTCATGCAGAAAATGTATAGCATGTTCTAAGGTGCACCACCGGTTTAGGGGGTTAACAGACTTCACATTTACTGCCAATCATAAATCTTTAAAAATCACAGATTTTATTACGTGTGCCACAACCCATGTAGTATACGTTCTGCAGTGCACCTGCAATTTAATGTATGTGGGACGTACGAAAAGAGCTCTGAAGAAACGCATAAAACGCATTCTGAGCATATTTATAACATAGAGATTGGCTTCGAATATCACAGTGTTTCTCTACATTTTAAATAATTCCACAACCTGGACCCTACCGGATTGAAGTTTTGGGGTATTGATAAAATACTCCCCAATTGGAGGGGCTCTAACATGGCCAGGGAAATCTCCCAGCGCGAAACCAAGTGGATTTTTCTTATGGGAACACTAAAGCCACATGGTATGAATATTGAGCTGGATGTAAATTGCTTCATTAGCGACCATTAGTCACTAAACGATTGCTATCTGTCATCAGTAACTTTTCACTATTAAAACCCCTTCCCGCCGACCGTACGCACATCTGCGTACTCGGCTTTCCGGGGTTATACCGGGATGATGCCCGCAGCTGCAGGCATCATCCCGGTACCATTGTTTCGAGCCGGCGATCGGCTACCCGTATATAACAACCGATGCGGCTAAAAGCCGCTCGGCTGTTATACCGGAGGAGCGGGAGGGGACATCCCCCCCTCCCGCCGCCTCCCCCCGCTCTTACCGGGCCTCCCGTGCGATCGGGAAGCCCAGTGTCCAATCGGCCGCCTTCACCGGCTGGGGGCAGGCTGGAACGAAGCTGTGGGCGGCTTCGTTCCAGCCTTCTCAATGTAAACGCGGAAGCGACGTCATGACGTCACTTCCCGTTTACTCGGCTGCCAATGGCGCCGGTTTTAAAAAAATATACCGTGTTCAGAATCGCCGTTTTCAGCGATCTGAATACTGTGAAGTGCAGAGGAGGGATCGGGGGTCTTTTAGACCCCCAATCCCTCCATAAAGAGTACCTGTCACCACCTATTACTGTCACAAGGGATGTTTACTTCCCTTGTGACAGCAATAAAATTTATTTTTTAAACACAATTTACAAGTATAAAAAAAAAAAATAAATAAATAAAAAAAAAATTTTTTTTAAAGCGCCCCCGACCCCGTGAGCTCGCGCAGCGAAGAAAACGCATACGGAAGTCGCGCCCGCATATGTAAAGGGTGTTCAAATCACACATGTGAGATATTGCCGCGATCGTCAGAGCGAGAGCAATAATTCTAGCCCTAGACCTCCTCTGTAACTCAAACCTGGTAACCGTAAAAAAAGCGTCGCCTATGGAAATTCATAGGTACCGTAGTTTGTCACCATTCCACGAGTGCGTGCAATTATAAAGGGTGACATGTTTGGTATCTATTTATTTGGCGTAACATCATCTTTCACATTATACAAAAAAATTGGGGTAACTTTACTGTTTGGATTTTTTTAAATTCATGAAAGTGTCCCTTTTCCAAAAATCTGCATTTAAAACACCGCTGCACAAATACCATGTGATATAAAATATTGCAACAATCGCCATTTTATTCTCTAGATTCTCTGCTAAAAAAATATATATAATGTTTGGGAACTCTAAGTAATTTTGTAGCAAAAAATACGGATTTTAACTTGTAAACACCACATTTCAAAAATAGGCTTAGTCATGACAGGGTTAAGATTACGTTTGCAATAACATCTATCTTGATTTTATTGGCGTCCAGCTCAATTATCTATGAGTACTTTATTTATTTATTTATTTATTCATTCATTATCTTTTACCTTATTGGTGCTCCCCTTAAAGGTTTACTTTAATCTTATGGAAATTCGTTTGTCCCATTATGAATTGAAGTGTACCCTATGACATTTCAGTATGATTAGGAGATCACTCTTTTAGATGATTTAAATAATTTAATACATTTTAATATACATAATATGAATAATTTTTCTCCAATTTCAATAGTCCGTTTCTGATCTCTTTGTAGTGACCCTTCCGGTGTCTTGATCTTTTTATCGTTTTATCCTAGCGCTTAAGCGCAACACTGGGTGGAAGGGTGTCCAATTGTCCTTAGTTTTCGATTAGTTTTAACTGGCTTATAACCAGTTAACAAGATTATGACCCGTGTTTAGGAGTGCTTGGAGTATATGCGCTTTTGGGTTTAAGATATGCAGGATATATGAGCTATTCATTTATTCACTCTATTTCCGATTATATCAATGGAGCTCCCGGCTTCCGTGATATGTCCCGCGTTTGGGTTGTCTTTTATTATGATTAAATTTGTCTTTTTTTGCATTATTTATGTATTTATTCATGTATTTTATTTAATTAATTAACTACATGTATGATTAATGTAATATTCAGGAGTGCTTGGACAGAAACATCTGAGTGACTAATCTCACTCGGCTGTAAACTCCGGCGCTGTGACTTTCGGGTGAACATTCATATTAACAGCCCTAACCCATGGACAAATTGCTTCTTTTCTTTAAGCCGACTTTGACTCGGCCAATAATTAAATTAGGTTGAAATATTTACATCAACGAGTTCAAAGTTACATAGTAACAGGTGTCCATACGGTTTTGTTGGATACAGTAGGTATACTCTGCCCGTGTGATCTCGTAAGATGCAGACGGGCTCGTTTGGCTTTAGCGATTGACCGATATGGTCCGATTGGCTTGTGTGTGTGTTTAGTTGCAAATCTGCGCCACCTTGAAGATTGAGATATCAATTGGATATTCCACATATACGGTACCTATATATGTTTTTTCTCCTGCCAATATGAGAATTAATTTTATTGACAACATCGTACCTCTCTTTTTTTGAGGTTTGATATATTCAGCTTGTCCATTTGATATTGTTTACGATTAAACTGGCCCTATACACTAGGTCATTCTGTGCAGGGCAGTTACCGGGGCGATTATTACCGGCAGACTGGGTTAAGCCTGTTAAGTGATGTGGATCGCACAAGATATATAAAGGGTGTAGTTGGGTCGTATAGCCACACCTTCAGATGATGTCCTAGATGACGAAACGCGTAAGGGTGTGGCTATACAACTACTCTTGATACTAGATTATACTTGGTGTGAAGCAGACTCTGTTTGAATATCGCGCTGCTCAACTGACGTTCAGCTCCGCGGTTACCATAAGGACGAATGACAGTGTACTTCATGCTTTTGTTTGCCATTTTAAATGCAAGTGTATTTGCTACAGGGGGGCGAGGTTCAATATATCTTTATAAACGGGATTACACTATGGAACTCTTATTTTCTTTTTATATATGAATGAGCTGTCCCGAATAGTGAATTGGTCTGCCTGTCAGCTATTGATCGTCAGCTGTCAGTGATACGTTTGGAGGAAAATTGTTGAACACAAGCCCAGTCTTCCTACATGCTCTCTTACCTGCTTTGATCAGGTAAGGTTTGAATCTATAGGGGGATTCAACTGTGATCGGCGTATATGGTGAAAACAGAAAGGGGTCTATGTGTGCTGTTTCATCACTCCACTTGTATCCAATTCACTCACAGAGGTCCCACTCATTACACATTGAGAATGATATCATATAACTCAGTTACCTAGTCTCTTTGTGGATGACACTTGTTTTTTTGAACCTTGCAATCAGCGGAATTGAATGACTTTTATATTGGACCATCATTGGTCTTTGTTAGCGCTGCCTTTTACAAACTGTCTAGGATTATTCTCAAGCATAAGGTCAGAAATCCATGAAAAATCATTTGACGACTGGCACTGTTTGATTCATATACAGTATAAGCAAGGAGATTGTTCCCACTTCATTGGGTATGTAGGTGTTAAAATCTGTGTTTGTGGGGCTCACAGGAGCGGTAGTGCACAAGCCTGTGGGTGTGTTAATCATATACATGTAAAGGTTAATGCTAAGGTATTTCATTGCAACATGACTGTAGGTAATTTTTTGAGCAAAAAGCTGTTGAGCCTACTTTGGATCTACAATAGGTTAATAACAAGAGTTCCTCTGTGATTTAACCACTAAAGGACCAGAAGATTTTCCCCCTTAATGACCAGGCCATTTTTTGTGCTACAGCACTGGGTCGCTTTAAATGACAATTGCGCGATCGTGCGACGCTGTACCCAAACAAAATTGACGCCTTTTTTTCCCACAAATAGAGCATTCTTTTGGTGATATTTGATCACCTCTGTGGTTTTTATTTTTTGCGCTATAAACAAAACCGACAAAAAAACGACAATTTGGGGGGGGGGGAAAATATATTTTTTACTTTTCACTATAATAAATATTCCCCAAAAAAATGTCTTTATCAGTTTAGGCCAATATGTATTCTTCTACATATTTTTGGTAAAAAAAAATTTGCAATAAGCGTATATTGATTGGTTTGCGCGAAAGTTATAGCGCTATAAGTTATATATATCTAAGTTATATACAAAATGGGGGATAGATTTATGGCAGTTTTATTATTATTTTTTTATACTAGTAATGGCAGTGATCAGCGATTTTTAGCGAGCCTTTTGTGCACAGTTGGGAATTCAGCTTTCCTTCTCCTCTGCGTATCACCCACAGTCCAATGGGGCCGCAGAATGAGCCAACCAAGCCTTGGAGCAGTTTCTGCGCTGCTATATTTCTGACCACCATAGCAACTGGTCAGACCTCTTACCTTGGGTGGAGTTTGCTCACAATAGTGCCATCAATACCGCTTCCCGGTTGTCTCCGTTAATGGAAAATTATGGTTTCCAACTATCCATGTTGCCTGATTCATTTGTTCCTCAAAGAATTCCTGCATTACAGGAGCATCTCCATGGTCTTTGTTCCACTAGGGTACAGGTCCAAGAGTCCTCACAACGTGCCAGTGATAGGTACAGACTCCATGCTGACCACAGACGCCTACCTGTGCCTTCCTACCAGGTTGGGGAGAGGGTCTGGCTGTCATCTTGCAACCTCCGACTCAGTATTCCCTCACTGAATCTGGCACAATGCTTTATTGGGCCTTTCCGAATGCTCTGTAAGATCAACCCAGTGGCTTACGCATTTGACCTTCCTTCTAACATGCATATTTTGAATGTATTTCATGTCTCCTTATTAAAACCTTTGGTGTGCAACCACTTCACTACCTCGGTACCACATCCTCGAATGGTTCAGGTTGAGAACCATGAAGAGTATGAGATCCAATCAATCATTGACTCCTGTAGGTTCCGTGGGCTCATACAGTACCTGGTTTATTGGAAAGGGTACGGTCCGGAGGAGCGCTCTTAGGTCTCATCCTCGGACATACATGCTCCTGTCCTCCTCTGTGCTTTCCATAGATGTTTTTCCCCTCAAACCTGGTGGCCCTCCGAGGGGGGAGGAGTTGTTGAGGAGGGGGTACTGTCAGGGCTGGGCTCAGCCCTCCATTTTCAGTGCTCAGCTGTCGGTTAATTGCCAGCACTCATCATTCCACAGTGGCTTACCTGGTCATCATTTCCTGCTTGTCAGCCAGCCCCTTCTGGCTATTTAAACTGCCTGGTTCATTTCTACCATGCCTTTGCCTTGGTTAACATATCTGAAGATCATCTGCTGTGTTCCTATTAAAAACTTGACTGGCTAATGTCCCTTCTGGTTCCTAGTCCTGTTTGCTGTCTCCAGCTACACTAATCTCTGGCTTCCTAATTAACTGGCTTGAACTGACTAACCGCTTTGATTACCGAACTCTGGCTATGTTTTGACTACATTTACTATTTGTACCACTATATTAAAAGGTGTGATTTTTTACTGCATTTTCTGTCTCTGTCTGATTCATGGTTCCTGACACAGAGGTGTCGGAAGACTTGCAAGGTAGGGGGACCCAGTGGGGTACAGATTTAACAAGCGGCCCTCGTGTAGGTAGCGCTACACAGTATATATGTTTTTGACTGTACCTTTCAGCAAACAATTACTCTGAGTGATAAAGAACCTTTTCCACCTTTGCATCCAGTCTATATGTCCTATCATAGCAGTTTATTTTTGTATTTTACAGTTTTTAAGAAGGTGGTCCTCTTTTACAGGCATATAAACATATTTTGTCTATTTCAATCATTTTTATTACACAATTATAGAAATGTATTACAAACAGTTACATATTCAATATTGCCATCATGACAAGGATATAATGCAAGTTGTAACTTCCTTTAGCTTTAGAGTATAAGTTGCGATCCATTTTTCTTATTGCCCAGTATTACTTAGACTTATCAATGCGTTTTATTTAACGGATACATAAAGAGAGAGGGACTTCCCTCCAGGGCACCCCCCGTGGAAACTAACTGTACCCCTAGAGGGATATCCCTCTTTACCCCATCGTTCCTGCAATGCTGATTTTGAGCATCATCTTTTAAGAACAACAGCATATAATGAATACATGTGGTTTGGACTAACATAAAAGAAAAGAAGATTTACATGAAAATAACCTACTACTACTGTGAGAAAAAAGGTTTTCCACAGGAAAAAGGTTGGTTTCATATTTAGACGTATTACCATCTCTGTATGCTATTATCCTTTCGTATTCAGCTATCATATTTATTTTGGCTGTAACCTCCCTTAAGTTGGGGTTATCCTTAGATTTCCATCTATACATTATTGCAGAGCGTGCTGCCAGTAAAATATGTGTAGCTATAGATCTAACTGCGATTGGATAATTAGTCATATTTATACTGAGGATGGCTTGTTTGATGTTCGGTTTCGCATGAGTTCTTGTCACCTTTGATATCAAATTGTAAATTTCTAGCCAGAAACTTCGGAGACTAGGGCAGGACCACACCATATGTGTCAGGGTTCCCACTTGCCCACAGCCCCTCCAGCACAGGTCTGAGTTATCCTTTGAGAATTTAGCCACTATATAAGGAATAAAATACCACCTCAGCATAAGTTTTTGAGCAAGTTCTTCGTAATTTGAGCACCTAGAGAACTGGTGATTACATTTAATTGCAGTTTTGCACTGGTGTTCTGAGAACTCTTTTCCTAGCTCTTTTTCCCAATTCACTAAGGGATTGTGTTTGGTGAATGCGTCTTTAGACTTCAGTGAGTTGTAAATTAGTGTAATGCCTTTCAGTTTGGGGTTGCAGGACTGAGTAAATTTTCATATTTTTTCTATGATTGGTACATGGGTGACTTTCGTCTTTTGGTAGTAGGAGGAGATCCGGGTGTAAGTAAAGAATTCTGAGTCCAGAATATTATATTTATGTTGGATAGATGTGAAAGGCATTAGTTTGTCTCCTATGGTGATATCTGCTAAGTTTAGTATATTATTTCCTAACCATTTGTTTAACCATAAGTTGGGGACTATCCACAGGAGGGATTTTAGAGGAATGGGGATATTAGTTGTCGGGTAAAATTCGTTCCCTTTCGGGCTTAGCTCAGACCACGCTTGAACTGTTGCCTGAATAGTGGGGTGGTCTGCTATTTCACTATTTTTAAGTGGGTTGGAGGCCATAAGAAGTGAGAGTGGAGATTTATGATTTAACCATGCTAAGTTCTAATTGACCAGGATTTTATTGTGGGATTGGTGAACCAATTTTTAAGTTGATCTAAGACAGCTGCCATGAAGTAATCTTTTAACAATGGTAAGCCCATGCCTCCCACAGATTTGTGTCTGCTCTGTATGTGAGGAAAACATCTTGTCCTGCTTCCCGCCCACCCAAATTTCAAGTTGTTTTTGCATAGTTGTGAAAAAGGAATTTGAATTGGCAAAACTCTGAAGTAGTAAATTAATTTTGGGAGTAGTAACATTTTGTATGCTGCTAAGTGTCAAGACCAGGTTAGGAAATGTTTTTGGATTCTAGAGAATTCTTGTTGGAAGGTGTTGACTAGTGGGGTGTAGTTGACATGATACAAATTTGTGAGGGGGGAGGTGAGTTTAATTCCTAAATATGTGATGGATTTTTTGGTCCAAGGGTATGGAAGGATCCGTTTTAGTGACAGTTCTAATTTTTCATCTATGTACATTCCTAATATGTTTGACTTGGTGGCATTAACCTTGTAATATGATACTGTGCTGAACAGTTGTAATATATCATGTGCTGCAGGCAATGATATGGCCGGATTAGATAATGAAAGAATACCGTCGTCTGCAAATAATGATATTGTATGTTGGTGTTTGTGAGCTATGATGCCCTGTATGTTTGGGTCTAATCTTCTTTTCTCCGCCAGGGGTTCCATAATTAAGGCAAAAATTATAGGGGGCAGGGGGCACCCCTGATGTGCTAATATGCTAATATTGGCACATCATATTATGCTAATATTGCTCTTTGGATTGAGCCGATCATTCCAAATTTCTCCAAAACCTTGCCCAGGTACCCCCAGTGCACTCTGTCTTCTCTGCATCTAACATGAGAAACAGAGAAGGCTCCCTTTTTTTTTCAACCAAGTGCAGGAGGTTTAGCATTCATCTGGTGGAGTCTGTGGTCTGGTGGCCCAATACAAAGCCCACTTGGTCATAATTTATCAGTTTTGGCAGTAGGTTTGTTAGTCTATTTGCTAGCATCTTGGCATGTAGTTTCACATCTACATTTAGTAGAGAGATTGGCCTAAAGTTTTGCGGTAACTTAGGTTCTTTGCCTGGCTTGGGAAGGGTAATTTTTGTGGCTGTGAGCATTTCTGGGGGGAAATTTTGCCGTGGTCATCGCTGCCTCAAAGGTTTGATGTAAATGCGGTGATAGGATGGGGCCAAACAATTGATAATATTCAGAAGAATATCCATCAGGTCCTGGGTATTTGTTGTGGGGGAGGATTTTAATAGTTTTTTCTAGTTCCTGTGTTGTAAAGGGTTGGTTCAAATGGTGTAGGTCAGTTGTTGGCAGGTTCACCAAAACTAAGAAGTCATATATTATGGTTTCGTTGGGTTGGAAGGTTTCAGGGTCGTTTCTAAGATTGTAAAGCATTTCATAATAATCGCTAAAGGTGTCTGCAATTTCTTTGGGATTTGTGACTTTTAATTTGGATTTAGGATTTGTGATCTGTGGGATTTTTTCTTTGATTATCTTTTCTTTAAGTTGATTAACTAGTAGTTTCCCCGCCTTATTCCCATATCTGTATGACTGGGCCTTGAGTGAACGCATCTGATAGTCGTGTTGGGCTATCAGGTGGGTTCGTAGTTCCTGTCTGGTAGTGAACAATAGGTCCCTGAGTTATAGTGTTAAGTTCTGCTTATTGAGACTTTCTAAGTAGTGGATTCTAGCTAATAAATGTATTAAGCTGTTCTGACCGCTGTTTCTTTATTTTTTGCGCTCATCTGTATGAGCAGTCCTCTAATATAGACTTTGTGGGTGTTCCACAATATGAAAAGATCATCGACCGAAGAAGCATTAATGGCAAAGAATTCTTTAAGTGCTTTCCCAATTTGGTCTGAGTTATTAGGTTGAGTTAGGTTATAGATGTCATTACGCCATCTGTTTGCCCTGGTTTCAGTACAATGATCCCCCACACCGATGGAAATTGGGGCATGGTCTGACCATGTTATACAATGTATTTCTGACTGCACAACCTGTTGCAAAATAAATTTGTCTACTAAAAACAAGTCTATGTGAGAATATGTGTGATGTACACTAGAGTAGAACATAAAGTCTTTTTCTGATGAGTGTTGACATCTCCACACATCATAAAGACCTGATGAGGAGATGAATCGGTCCAGAGTTGCTCTGCGCTGTTGGTGTCTTGTGTTGCTGGACAAGTCCAGATCTTTGTCAGGGATTGCATTAAAGTCTCCGCACATGATTACATTTCCTTGTCTCATTGTGGAGATCTTCCAAATATTTAAAAAAAATTTTAGTTGTTTAGTGTTGGGGAGGTACACATTAACCAATGTGTATTTGGTATTATTAAGTTCACATACAAGGACTATGTATCTGCCTGAGTCGTCCTAGTGTACGTCCAGACTTTTGAATTAGATAGAGTCTTTGATGGCTATTGCTACTCCCCTTTTTTTGGAAGGGCCGTTGGCTTGAAAAATGTGGGGGAATTGGCAGTATTGAAAGGTAGGTGGTTTGTGGGAAACAAAGTGAGTTTCTTGGAAGCAGATTACATCGCTGTGGAATCTTTTGGCTTCTTTCCATGCCATCTGCCTCTTATGAGGGCTGTTCAGTCCCTTAACATTGAAGGAGGTGATTTTAAGTGGCATACTGAAATGATGTGGAGGTCAGTTAATGGTTTGAGTAGTGAAGAGCTGATGTGGTGTCGAATATCCTGAGTCTGGGTGGGATGCGGAGGTGATCCTGGTACGTAAAAGAATGTTTGGTGATGGGATGCAGTCCACTGTAGTAGTGCCCAGAGATGGTCGGGACCTTAGGAAAAACCTTTTAGAAAGAACAGTTATTTGAGGTTCAAAGAAATACAACAGTGTAATAATGTAATTCTGGGGAGAATCTGTATGGTAATAACAACCGCTCAACTTATGGGGGTAACTGAAAAAAAAAACAATGCGGCATTCCCCTGGGCCATCAGGGAAAGGTTAAGTGTGCGGGCACGAGTAATGTAATCAGCCTGTTTCGGCATCAGAATTGTTGCAGGCTGATACTGGGGAGCTGGTGTTATTTTCTTCCGTGGTGCCAGAGGCAATGATTTGCCATTCCCGGATGAGACGGAGGCCTTCTTTCATATTAGAGATTAAATGTGTGGTGCCATCCTTTGTTACCAGCAACTTCGCTGGATACAGCCAGCAGTAAGTGATATTGTGGTTGTTTAGGGGCTTTGTTATAGTGGCCAATTGTCTACGTTGCTGCATAGTGAAGGCCAACAAGTCAGCGAAGAAGGAAAGTTCTTGCAGGTCTGAGGGTAAGGAGTCGCGGCGCCTAGTTGCTGCCAACTAGGTTTAGTATGATCTTTAGTGTGGTAAAAGTGGATTCTGACAACAGTGTCTCAGGACAGATGTGAGGCATGTGCTTGGGCCTTGGTAGCCTGTGTATGTCATTAAAGGTAGAGGCGAATTCACCCATTTTTGCTTCCAGGTGAGATACCCTCTTGTTTACTGTGGATATTTCTGATTTGAATTGTCGGGTCAGTGCTAGTATGCAGAGTGGATCTCAAGGACACTAACATATCCTTTAAAGTGGTGTCCATTACTGGTGTATTAGCAGTGGGAAAATCAGTGATTGAATCCTGCAATTCCCAGCTTTTGCTTGCTTTTGACCAGGCTAGAAGATGCTGATGGTGGTGAAGAGTAGTTCCCCTTCCCTGGCCTGTTGTTATTACAGCAGGAGCTCCTTGCAGGAGTCGTGCTGCTCTGTGTGTGAGAGCCGCGTGTGTGCTCTCTCTGATTGCTGCTGCCATCTTGGTCTGTGTAACGGCGCTGCAGCATGAAGTAATCGGGTAGTTTTCCTGGTTGTATGCCCTCTTTTCGTTTGTGGGATGTCATCCTGGGGTACTCCTGTACTATGTGGGTCGATCGGTGCCTTGAAATAAGGCTTCTAGTCGGTGTGGATGTCCCCGATGGCCTGTGGCGGAGAGGAGCTGTCTCAGTGAGGGTCCATTCACTCCGCAGGTTAGCCATGCCCCCCCAACACATTTTGTCTAATAAAGCACTTTATATTATTGTATAGCTATTCTTGGTTCATACCCTAAGCTTTCTTCTTTGTAATTGCAATCTTTCTGTACTTGTAGGGTCTTTAAAGGGATAAGATATGGGTAAATTTGCACGTACATATTGCAACCCTTTTTTATTTTTTGGTCTTGACACTGCATCTCATTTGTTTACTGGATCAAACTTAACATGATGAAAAGCAGCCTTACATAACCTCTCCAGACCAAAGGTTGCAGCTTCACAGCTTCACACCGTATACACTCATGCTTTTCTCCTTTGCACACCACATCCAGTCTTCTGTTACCTTTTTTCAATGCTTTCAGGTCAGCCCAGAATGCCTGCCTTGAGCCTCCCGCTACCAACAGATACAGTGCCTTAAAAAGTATCCATACCCCTTGAAACTTTCCACAATTTGTCATGTTATAGCCAAACATGTAAATGTATTTTATTGGGATTTTATGTGATAAACCACCACAAAGTAGCACATACAATAATTGTGAAGTGGGAGGAAAATGATAAATGGTTTTAAAATTTTTTTACAAGTAAATATTTGAAAAGTGTCGCACGTATTTGTATTCAGCCCCCCCCCCCCCCCCCCCGAGTCAATACTTTGTAGAACCACCTTTCACTGCAATTACAGCAACACAACACAACATGATGCTGCCACCACCATGTTTCACAGTGGGGATGGTGTGTTCAGGCTGATGTGCAGTGTTAGTTTTGCGCCACAAGTAGCGTTTTGCTTTTAAGCCAAAAAGTTAAATTTTGGTCTGACCAGAGCACCTTCTTCCACATGTTTTCTGTGTCCCCTGTATTGCTTTTCACAAACTGCAAATGGGACTTCTTATGGCTTTCTTTCAACAATGGCTTTCTTCTTGCCACTCTTCCATAAAGGCCAGATTTGTGGAGTGCACAACTAATAGTTGTCCTGTAGACAAATTCTCCCACCTGACCTGTGGATCTCTGCAGCTCCTCCAGAGTTACCATGGGCTGCTTGGCCGCTTCTGTGATTAATGCTCTCCTTGCTTTGCCTGTCGGTTTAGGTGTATGGCCATGTCTTGGTAGGGTTGCAGTTGTGCCATACTCTTTCCATTTTTTTCGGATAATGGATTGAACAGTGCTCCATGAGATGTTCAAAGCTTGGGATATTTTTTTATAATCTAACCCTGCTTTAAACTTCTCCACAATTTTATCCCTGACCTGTCTGGAGTGTTCCTTGGCCTTCATGATGCTGTTTGTTCACTAGGGTTCTCTAACAAACCCATGAGGGCTTCACAGAACAGCTGCATTTATACTGAGATTAAATTACACACAGGTGGACTGTATTTACTAATTAGGTGACTTCTGAAGGCAATTGGTTCCACTAGATTTTAGTTAGGGGTATCAGAGTATAAGGGGCTGAATACAAACACACTTTTCAGACATTTACTGTAAAAAATGTTAAAAACCATTTATCATTTTCCTTCTACTTCACAATTATGCGCCATTTTGTGTTGGTCTATTACATACAATCCAGATAAAAAACATTTTCTAATCAATGATGGGAGAATTGTGCGAGAAATGTAATAAGAAAAGAAAATTTACGGAGAGAAAAGAAGATTCCCGCCCACGAAAATAGTTTTCTGTAGCAACATGAGGTGAAATTGAAGCCTTGGTCGGCCGAATTTCGAAAATCAATGGTGGCACCATCGGATCACAAAAAACACGAACTTTCTGATTTTGAAAAGAAAATTTGTTCGAAATTCGACCATATATGGCCTGCTTAAGAGAAATTCCCAAAACATGGCCTGTTGAGGGTACTTGAGGACTGAGGTTGAGAACCACTGGTCTATTGAAACATATGCGCCTAAGGTACAAAACAACTGCCTAAATATTAGTGGGTATCCTTATGTAGTGGAGGGTGCTGTTCATAAGAGGCAGAATTATTTTTATTGTAAAGCTATGAGCTTGTTAATAGTTGATTGGTAAACTGTATGTAAACACTAACACCCTAACAATGAACTTGTCTTATTTGTTCCTTTTTGGTTTGCTAAATATACATTGAAAATGTTTTGTTAGATCTGTTTGATAAGTGCAATATATATATCTAGATATATAGATATATATATATATATCTATATCTAGATATATATATATCTAGATATAGATATATATATATATATATATATATATATATATATATATATATATATATATATATATATCTATATATAGATAGATAGATAGATAGATATCTATCTATATATAGATAGATATATATAGATATATCTATCTATATATAGATATATCCATATATAGATATATATCTATATATAGATATATCTATATATAGGTATATATATACAGTGGGGCAAAAAAGTATTTAGTCATCCACCGATTGTGCAAGTTCTCCCACTTAAAAAGATGAGAGAGACCTGTAATTGTCATCATAGGTACACCTCAACTATGAGAGACAAAATGTGGAAACAAATCCAGACAATCACATTTTCTGATTTTTGAAAGAATTTATTTGCAAATTATAGTGGAAAATAAGTATTTGGTCAATATCAAAAGTTCATCCCAATACTTTGTTATATATCCTTTGTTGGCAATGACAGAGGTCAAACGTTTTCTGTAAGTCTTCACAAGGTTGTCACACACTGTTGCTGGTATGTTGGCCCATTCCTCCATGCAGATCTCCTCTAGAGCAGTGATGTTTTGGGGCTGTCGCTGTGCAACACGGACTTTCAACTCCCTCCAAAGGTTTTCTATGGGGTTGAGAGAGCCAGAAATCTTGCTTGTTTGTAGGTGACCAAATACTTATTTTCCACCATAATTTGCAAATAAATTCTTTCAAAAATCAGACAATGTGATTGTCTGGATTTGTTTCCACATATCTATATTGATTTTGCCAGAAATCTGAAAACTCCATGTGCTTTCTGTCTGTGCACAAGGATGGGTTATAGAGATGAAGTAGGACTAGGAGGGAAAAGGAGAGGCTTGTGTTCTTTGTAATCCATCAGAAACAAAGTAGGAAGGACTGACACCAAGTGCAATGTGAGAAATGCAGAGGCTGCCAATTGCAGAAATAATTTGATGTTTGGCTGGTTATTCTGCACTGGCATTAACACTTCAAATTCCTGACCTGGAAGTAAGTTGGTGTAATTATTTAATTGCATAGTAATTATTTATGTGCATATTTGTTACAAATTAGTGAATCAAAGAAGCCTTAAAGAGCTCTAAACGATAATCATATTCTTAAAAAATAATCCACACACATCCAATACTTAATGGTCCTGTAATCTAGTTTTCATAAAATTGTTTATTACTGTGCTTTTCTACCTCCTTGTAACATTCTCCATGAGCTCCTGATCCACTCCTTTTCCCCTTACTTCTGTTTATTTGGAACAAGCAGTGCACACTATTTGAGCTCATGTGAACTGCTCTATGCACATTACAAATCCCATAGTCCATTTTGTGAGCAAGTAAGAGAGTGTGGCTACATTCCTACATACAGTGGGACCATGGAGAACAGATGTAGCCTCTTCTAAGGTAATTTAATAAATTAAGAATACATACTTGAATAGAATTTTCTTTTTGTAGTGTCACTTTAAAGCTATACTTTGATTAGCTATACTAAAATTTGCCTTGCAATGGGACCCCCTCTGCACTGGATGAGTTAATTTGCTTGTTGAATCTATAGTATGATGAATAAGGTGAAACACTTACATTATTCCTTGCTTGTGCAGGCTTCCTCCCCTCTGTACAAATGTTTTTTCTTTACGCTTCTCTTTGCCACCAAACCGATCCTAGTTCCCTTGTGGCATCACACACAGTGCAGAAACAGAGAAATTCTGCACTGCACATAATAATGCCAAGGGCCTGCTCACAATCTCTGAGCATCAGAGAGTGAAAAAAGCACCAGTTGCCAGGGAAGTGAAGAATAAGGTAAGAATTTCACCTCATTCATTACCCCCTAGACAAGATTAGCATTTAACCTTTGAAGGCCAGTGGAAGCTTACTGAACATAGAGCCTACATACTGTATAAGTGATATACAGTCTGCAGTCTTTGTACCCACAAATGACTCAAATACTCTGCTATGAGTGAGAGTCTCACATAAACCTATATGAGCAAAAATGGAGAACTAACACCTAACTAACTGATTCTTGATAGCAGCAAACAAATACTCTTGCGCATAAGTGTGATGTCCGGGTGATCTAATGTTCAAAGGATAATTTCTCAGGCCTTGCTGCCCTTCAGGATAGGGGTATCCTAGCAGTCAAGGAAAGGAATAAAGGCTCTGAAGAAAAAGCAGGGCTGGCCCTACCATGGGACCCGATGGTACCATCGGTCCCGAGCGGCACTTTCAGGGGGGGTGGCAAATTGCCGCCTGCCAGCCAGCCTGTTCCGGCAGCTCTGCTGCTTGTTGATGAACATGAGAAAAGTCCTGGACAGCCGCATTCAAATAGAAATCGCCTTTATTCAGTAAAAACAATAAAAGTACATGTATGCCACAGCAAGAAGAGGGAAGTTGATGCGTTTCACACTGCAGTCAGTGCTTAATCATAGCTCTGCTGCTTGTCCCACTGTGAGGAGCCCAGCGCCGAGGTGACAGGAGCGTGTGGGCAGAACAGGGGAACAGTCAGCGGGTGGGTCAGCGGCTGAGTGAATGGGTGGCCCAGTCGGCAGGTGAGCGGGCTTGCTGGCCAATCAGCGGGCCGGCGGGCGGAAGACCAGAGAGATGACATCATCTCTCACTGCCCGCCCTGCTTCACTGCAGTTCCACCCTCACTGTGCAGCCACGGGCAGCAGAGAGAGTACATCATCTCTCTGTTGCCTGCCTTCACTCTGGGACACAGCAAGTGGCAATCCGCTACATGTGGCAGGTGAAGTGGCAAGTGACAATCCGCTACGTGTGGCAGGTGATGTCGTTGTAAGTGACAATCCGCAATGTGTGGCAGGTGACGTTGTGGCAAGTGACAATCCGCAATGTGTGGCAGGTGAAGTGGCAAGTGACAATCCGCTAAGTGTGGCAGGTGATGTCGTGGCAAGTGACAATCCACAACATGTGGCAGGTGACGTTCTGGCACGTGATCCGCTACGTGTGACAGGTGAAGTGGCAAGTGACAATCCGCTACATGTGGCAGGTGAAGTGGCAAGTGACAATCCACGTGTGTAGGTGACGTTGTGGCAAGTGACAATCCGCTACGTGTGGCAGGTGACATCGTGGCAAGTGACGATCTGCAACGTGTTGCAGGTGATGTCGTGGCAAGTGACAATCCGCAACGTGTGGCAGGTGACGTCGTGGCAAGTGACAATCCGCAATGTGTGGCAGGTGACCTTGTGGAAAGTGACAATCTGCAACGTGTGGCAGGTGACAATCCGCATCTGGTGGCAGGTGATGTTGGCAAGTGACATGCTCAAGGCTCCCACTGATTTTGCATTATGGTGAGTTGAACTATTTTATTTCATATAACAATGTAATAATATACCGTAAATAATGCACTTCCATCATTCTTTTTTACGATACGGCACTGCGTCGATTTAACTGACAATTGCGTGGTCATGCGACGTTGTACCCAAACAAAATGTATGTCCCTTTTTTCCCCACAAATAGAGCTTTCTTTTGGTGGTATTTGATCACTTCTGCGGCTTTTTTTTTGCGCTATAAACAAAAAAGAGCGACAATTTTGAAAATAAAAACAATATTTTTTTTACTTTTTGCTATAATAAACATCCAAAAAAAAATGTCTTCATCAGTTTAGACCAATATGTATTCTTCTACATACAGTGGGGATGGAAAGTATTCGGACCCCCTTAAATTTTTCACTCTTTGTTATATTGCAGCCATTTGCTAAAATCATTTAAGTTAATTTTTTTTCCTCATTAATGTAACACACAGCACCCAATATTGACAGAAAAACACAGAATTGTTGACATTTTTGCAGATTTATTAAAAAAGAAAAACTGAAATATCACATGGTCCTAAGTATTCAGACCCTTTGCTCAGTATTTAGTAGAAGCACCCTTTTGATCTAATACAGCCATGAGTCTTTTTGGGAAAGATGCAACAAGTTTTTCACACCTGGATTTGGGGATACTCTGCCATTCCTCCTTGCAGATCCTCTCCAGTTCTGTCAGGTTGGATGGTAAACGTTGGTGGACAACCATTTTTAGGTCACTCCAGAGATGCTCAGTTGGGTTTAAGTCAGGGCTCTGGCTGGGCCATTCAAGAGCAGTCACGGAGTTGTTGTGAAGCCACTCCTTCGTTATTTTAGCTGTGTGCTTAGGGTCATTGCCTTGTTGGAAGGTAAACCTCCAACCCAGTCTAAGGTCCTGAGCACTCTGGAGAAGGTTTTAGTCCAGGATATCCCTGTAATTGGCCACATTCATCTTTCCCTCAATTGCAACCAGTCGTCCTGTCCCTGCAGCTGAAAAACACCCCCACAGCATGATGCTGCCACCACCATGCTTCACTGTTGGGACTGTATTGGACAGGTGATGAGCAGTGCCTGGTTTTCTCCACACATACCGCTTAGAATTAAGGCCAAAAAGTTCTTTCTTGGTCTCATCAGACCAGAAAATATTATTTCTCACCATCTTGGAGTCCTTCAGGTGTTTTTTTAGCAAACTCCATGCGGGCTTTCATGTGTCTTGCACTGAGGAGAGGCTTCTGTCAGGCCACTCTGCCATAAAGCCCCGACTGGTGGAGGGCTGCAGTGATGGTTGACTTTCTACAACTTTCTCCCATCTCCCAACTGCATCCTTGGAGCTCAGCCACAGTGATCTTTGGGTTCTTCTTTACCTCTCTCACCAAGGCTCTTCCCCGATAGCTCAGTTTGGCCAGACATCCAGCTCTAGGAAGGGTTCTGGTCATCCCAAACGTCTTCCATTTAAGGATTATGGAGGCCACTCTTAGGAACCTTAAGTGCAGCAGAATTTTTTTGTAACCTTGGCCAGATCTGTGCCTTGCCACAATTCTGTCTCTGAGCTCTTCAGGCAGTTCCGTTGACCTCATGATTCTCATTTGCTCTGACATGCACTGTGAGCTGTAAGGTCTTATATAGACAGGTGTGTGGCTTTCCTAATCAAGTCCAATCAGTATAATCAAACACAGCTGGACTCAAATGAAGGTGTAGAACCATCTCAAGGATGATCAGAAGAAATGGACAGCACCTGAGTTAAATATATGAGTGTCATAGCAAAGGGTCTGAATACATAGGACCATGTGATATTTCAGTTTTTCTTTTTTAATAAATCTGCAAAAATGTCAACAATTCTGTGTTTTTCTGTCAATGTGGGGTGCTGTGTGTACATTAATGAGGAAAAAAAAATGAACTTAAATGATTTTAGCAAATGGCTGCAATATAACAAAGAGTGAAAAATTTAAGGGGGTCTGAATACTTTCCGTCCCTACTGTATGTTTGGTAAAAAAAAACAAAATAAGTGTATATTGATTAGTTTGAGCAATAGTTACAAAATAGGGGATAGATTTATGGCATTTTTATTTATTTATTTATTTTTTACTAGTAATGGCGGTGATCTGCGATTTTTAGCGGGACTGCGACATTGTGGTACACAGATGGGACACTTTTGACACATTTTTGGGACCATTGACATTTACACAGCGATCTGTGTAACTGTCACTGGCAGGGAAGGGTTTAAATGTGTTCTCTTGGAGGTGTTTCTAATTGGAGGGGGGTGGGGTTGGGACTGACTGGAGGAGGAGAGAGATCTCTATTCCTAATCACTAGGAACAGCAGATCTGTCTCTCCTCCCCTGTCAGAATGGGGAGCTGTCTGTTTACATTGACAGATCTCCGTTCTGGGTCTCTGTGGAGCGTTCGTGGGTGGCCGGCTGACATCGCAGTCACCAGCCATGCATAGGTCCTTTTATACTCCTATATACATGTATAGAGCCATGACAGGTCCTCTTTATACTCCTATATACATGTATAGAGCCATGACAGGTCCTCTTTATACTCCTACATACATGTATAGAGCCATGACAGGTCCTCTTTATACTCCTACATACATGTATAGAGCCATGACAGGTCCCCTTTATACTCCTATACACATGTAGAGCCATAACAGGTCCTCTTTATACTTCTTTATACATGAATAGAGCCATACCATTTCCTTTTTATACTCCTATATGCATGTATAGAGCCATGACAGGTCCTCTTTTACACCTACATACATGTATAGAGCCATGACAGTTCCTCTTTATACTCATACATACATGTATAGAGCCATGACAGATCCCCTTTATACTCCTATACACATGTATAGAGCCATGACAGGTCCTCTTTATACTTCTAGATACACGAATAGAGCCATAACATTTCCTTTTTATACTCCTATATACATGTATAGAGCCATGACAGGTCATTTTTATTCTCCTATATACATGTATAGTGCCATGACAGGTCCTCTTTATACTCATATATACATGCATAGTGCCATGACAGGTCCTCTTTATACTCCTATACATGTATAGAGCCATAACCGGTCCTCTTTATACTCCTATATACACATATAGTGCCATGACCGGTCCTCTTTATACTCCTTTATACATGTATAGAGCCATGACAGGTCCTCTTTATTCTCCTATATACATGTAAACAACCATGACAGGTCCTCTTTATATTCGTACATACATGTATTGAGCCATGACACGCCCTTTTATACTCCAATGCACATGTATAGAGCCCTGACAGGTCCTTTTATACTCCTACATACATTTATAGAGCCATGACAGGTACTCTTTATACTCCTACATACAGTATCTCACAAAAGTGAGTACACCCCTCACATTTTTGTTAATATTTTATTATATCTTTTCATGTGACAACACTGAAGAAATTACATTTTGCTACAATGTAAAGTAGTGAGTGTACAGCTTGTATAACAGTGTAAATTTGCTGTCCCCTCAAAATAACTCAACACACAGCCATTAATGTCTAAACCGCTGGCAACAAAGGTGAGTACACCCCTAAGTGATAATATCCAAATCGGGCCCAAAGTGTCAATATTTTGTGTGGCCACCATTATTTTCCAGCACTACCTTAACTATCTTGGATATGGAGTTCACCAGAGCTTCACAGGTTGCCACTGGAGTCCTCTTCCACTCCTCCATGACGACATCACAGAGCTGGTGGGTGTTAGAGACCTTGCGCTCCTCCACCTTCCGTTTGAGGATGCCCCACAGATGCTTAATAGGGTTTAGGTCTGGAGACATGCTTGGCCAGTTCATCAACTTTACCCTCTGCTTCTTTAGCAAGGCAGTGGTCGTCTTGCAGGTGTGTTTGGGGTCATTATTTTGGAATACTGCCCTGCGGCCCAGTCTCTGAAGCTAGGGGATCATGCTCTGCTTCAGTATGTCACAGTACACATTGGCATTCATGGTTCCCTCAATGAACTGTAGTTCCCCGGTTATGGTAGCACTCATGCAGCCCCAGACCATGACACTCCCACCACCATGCTTGACCAGGCAAGACACATTTGTCTTTGTACTCCTCACCGTCACACACGCTTGACACCATCTAAACCAAATAAGTTTATCTTGGTCTCATCAGACCACAGGACATGGTTCCAGTAATCTGTGTCCTTAGTCTGCTTGTCTTTAGCAAACTGTTTGCGGGCTTTCTTGTGCATCATCCTTAGAAGAGCCTTCCTTCTGGGACAACAGGCATGCAGACCAATTTGATGCAGTGTGCAGCGTATGGTCTGAGCACTGACAGGCTGACCCCCAACCCCTTCAACCTCTGCAGCAATGCTGGCAGCACTCATACATCTATTTCCCAAAGACAACCTATGGATATGACGCTGAGCACATGCACTCAACTTCTTTGGTTGACCATGGCATGGCCTGTTCTGAGTGGAACCTGTCCTGTTAAACCGCTGTATGGTCTTGGCCACCGCGCTGCAGCTCAGTTTCAGGGTTTTGGCAATCTTCTTATAGCCTAGGCCATCTTTATGTAGAGCAATAATTCTTTTTTTCGGATCATCAGAGAGTTCTCTACCATGAGGTGCCATGTTGAACTTCCAGTGACCAGTATGAGAGCGTGAGAGTGATAACACCAAATTTAACACACCTGCTCCCCATTCACACCTGAAACATTGTAATACTAACGAGTCACATGACACCGGGGAGGCAAAATGGCTAATTGTGACCAATTTGGACATTTTCACTCAGGGGTGAACTCACTTTTGTTGCCAGCGGTTTAGACATTAATGGCTGTGTGTTGAGTTATTTTAAGGGGACAGCAAATTTACACTCTTATACAAGCTGTACACTCACTACTTTATATTGTAGCAAAGTGTCATTTCTTCAGTGTTGTCACATGAAAAGATATAATAAAATATTTACAGAAATGTGAGGGGTGTACTCACTTTTGTGAGATACTGTACATGTATAGAGCCGTGACAGGTCCTTTTTATATTCCTACATACATGTACTGAGCCATGGCACGTCCTTTTACACTCCTATACACATGTATAGAGCCCTGACAGGTCCTTTTATACTCCTACATACATGTATAGAGCCATGACAGGTCCCCTTTATACTCATATACACATGTATAGAGCCATAACAGGTCCTCTTTATACTTCTATATACATGTATAGAGCCATGACAGGTCCTCTTTATACCCCTATACATGTAGACCGCCATGAACGGTCCGCTTTATAATCCTACATACATGTATAGAGCCATGACAGTTCCTCTTTATACTCCTACATACATGTATAGAGCAATGACAGGTCTTCTTTATACTCCTACATACATGTATAGAGCAATGACAGGTCTTCTTTATACTCCTACATACATGTATAGAGCCATGACAGGTCCTCTTTATATTCCTACATACATGTATTGAGCCATGACAGGTCCTTTTACACCCCTATACACATGTAAAGAGCCATGACATGTCCTTTTATAGTCCTACATACATGCATAGAGCCATAACCGTTCCTCTTTATACTTCTATATACATGTATAGAGCCATTACAGGTCCTCTTTATACTCTTACATACATGTATAGAGCAATGACATGTCCTCTTTATACTCCTATATACATTTATAGAGCCAAGACAGGTCCTCTTTATACTCCTACATACATGTATAGAGGGATGACATGTCCTCTTTATACTCCTATACGTGTAAACAACCATGACAGGTCCTCTTTATACTACTATATACATGTATAGAGCCATGACAGGTTCTCTTTATACTCCTATATACATGTATAGAGCCATGACAGGTCCTCTTTATACTCCTATATACATGTATACAGCCATGACAGGTCCTCTTTATACTCTTATATACATGTATAGTGCCATGACAGGTCCCCTTTATACTTCTAAATACATGTGTAGAGCCATGACAGGTCCTCTTTATACTCCTATATACATGTATAGAGCCATGATGGGTGCCCTTTAGTTATCATGGTATAAAATAATGGATGTGGGGGCCTTTTGGTGGGCGTGATTTTTTTTTTTGGGGTAGGGGGCAGTATTTCATTCTTGGTCCCAGGCAGCACAATGTCTTGGGCCGGCCCTGAGAATAAGGTATCCCTTTGAGCCTCAGGCTCTGAAGAAGAAGGTATCCCTTCAAAACGCATAAGCCAGCAATGGTCATGATGTCCTCTCCTTCACCATCTGGAGACCGTCGTACTTAAACTGATTGCCAACATTTGGAGGCATTTACAAAGCGAATTTTCTTCACATGTTTGTGAGTAGTTTTTAATCTGTTTTTTATATATAATAAATTTACCAAGGATGATGCACAAGGCTGGTTTGCCCTGTTTTCTTTACCTAACTGAACCTACTTTAAAAAGGAAATTCGTTAAAAAGCTGCAAACTACACAGCAACAAGCAACCATTAACAGAATGAAGTCCCCTTGACCCGCCCCGCCCTAAGGAAAGGGAGCCTTGACTGCTGGATGCTAGGCAACCAAGCGGGGCGTCAACCTAATCAGGGAGTCGGAGTTGCTCCGTTGGGATTGGCTACAATGGCACAAGGTGACTGGGTAGAGCTGGAACTCTAGAAAACTCTATGCAGAGGCACGTCCCACTAATTTCAAGAGAGGTTGACGTCACAAGAGTTGTCCTGCTGGCTTCGCCATGGATACTGACACCTTGATCGAGAGGGTCAGGGATCTGCTGGAAAGAGGTCAAGTTGACTGGCTCCTACCTTTACTCACCGGTGAGACTGTTTCCCCGGCCCTCACCTCACATGCCATAGATGCTTCCAAGGCTGGCAGGTTGCCAGCTTCCAGGGCCTGTAGGGCCACCCGCTTGCCCTCCAGACTGAGCCCCAGCCCTCCTAGGGCCACAACTGGTGCCTCTAGGTCCGATTGCGGAGCCACTGGCACTGATGGTGCTGGCTCCTCTTCTCACCCCCAGACCCGCTCTGCCCGCAGATCATTGACTACTAGCCGCGGCTCACCTAGGCATCCCCTGGCACCTCAGCAGCGTCTCCCCCGCTCCAGGAGCCCCAGAGCCCCAACGCACTCTGTGGGCTATCGTCAGGTGGCCGGTCGGGCTCGCACCGCACCCCTCAGGATCCAGTTCCCTGTGATCAGCTCTCGGCACCCTGCAGGGCGGTAGTTGCTGCTGAGGTATCTCTCCCCTCTCACAGTGCCGCACGGGTGGGGCTCGCCTATCCACACAGCGCAAGGTTTCCAGCTCCCTGGCAGGCCTCCGCCTGCTCCCTGGCTCTTCCTACAGCGTCTCTGCCTCCCCCTGCGCGGGCTTCGGTACCTGTGGGAGCGATGGCACGGCTTGTCTGCGAATGGATCCCAGCTCCCGGTCCCGCCTTGGCCCGCTTCCTGGCTCTTCTTCTGCTCCTGCTGCTTCCCATACCTCCCCAAGTGACCATGCCGCTGTTCCTTTGACAAGGCTCACTGATCACTTAAGGCAGGAGGCTCCAGCGCTGCTAGGTGAGTTTTCCGACTCTGCACTGCCACCTGCTGGCCACTACACGCAACAACAACCTGTTTTTCTTCCCTTAGATTTGAACTACTCCCGGCATTCTCTTCCCTCTGCACCTCCTCCCAGGATCAGCTGTCCGTCTCCCAGGCTTCAGCATCCGCATCCAGCTTCTCCTGCCAGCGACCACCTGCGGCAAAGGGCAGCACCTGATGGACCTCCGCTGGGTTCCCCTGCTCAGCCTCCATTGCGCGAGTATGACTGTGGGGTGGTTTGGGGTAGCGATTCTTGTACTATTTCTACAGATGACCGCATCCTTACTGCAGTGAAATCGGCATCGCTGCATCTGGGCGTTATGCCAGGTGTGGCGCCCTCATCGTCCCTGCGGTCTGGTTTTCACCTGGGTGGCCCCTATGGTCTGTTTCTCCAGTGGGATTGCACCTGGCACAGGACGTCAAAGAAAAAATTTGGCACCGTGAGTTCATTGATGTACTGACGCTGGTGCCTTTTGACAAGGAGACAGTGGATAAGTCTAGGCAGATGGATGTTAATGTTCAGGCTGAAAAGACGAAGCAGCTTCCTTGCACATTTGGGAACTGGCTGCAAGGTTTCTGCGCCTATGCAGGGGTGCTCTGTGAGAAATTTCAGGAGCTGAGCCCTTTTCTCTTTGGTTACATGGATCTCATTTGGGGGGCGTACAAAACGTATGGCGGGCAGTGCTGGTTCAATTATGACACCCAGTTTCGCCAGAGGATGGCTGCCCAGAAAGACCTGCATTTTGACTGCCAGGATGGGAGTCTGTGGCTGCTACTCATGTGCCCACATAGAGCGACCACCTTTCAGTCCCCTGCCGGTGTTCTTGCCGGAGCGTCGGCAGCATCCAAGAAAGGCATCTGCTGGAGGTTTAATGAAAGCCACTGTAAGTGGTACATCTCGGTTTAAGCACGAGTGTTCCACCTGCGGATGGGCTCACCCAGCGTATTTTCAGAAACCTAAAAAGAGCCCCAAACGACTAAACAGGGTTACAGAGCCGACCTTCCTATGTCGGAGGACGCCAGTGAACGTCCCAAGGATTATTTCGAAATTTATAGCTGCTTCCTGGTGGGTTTTGATTCAGTTCTCTGGGTTGCACTCGATTCTACACTACCTGGACGACTTTTTGTTTATAGGTCCAGCTGGTAGCGACGATTGCCTTCGCATGTTGTCTGCCTTTCAGCAGGTTTGTAGTGACTTGGGCATCCCACTGTCGATTGCTAAAACCGAGGGCCCTTCCCATGTTTTATCCTTTTTGGGCATTGAAATTGATTCAGTGGAGATGGTCTACCGGATAAATTGTCTAAGCTTCAGGCATTGGTGCGATTCGCCAGGGATGCCAGGAGGCTCCGGCTTCAGCAGCTTCAATCTCTGGCTTCCCATGGGTAGGGCCTTCTGCAGGAGACTATCGTGGGCCATGAAGGGCATAGCGGCATCTCATCATTACGAGCGGAGCAAAATATTACAGCGCACACATGCAAAAAAGACATTTACCTCCAGCAGGGCTAGTTTAAAACACCTAGACAATTTCAAAAAATATTATAAAAAATATGGGGATTTGGTCACACCATATTGCTATATGGTGCCAAGTCCACGACAAAGTACCCCATGATTAGTGGGTCCTACACTATCCATAGATTGGGAGATCCTACTTCTCTGAACCATGAGAGCATACACTCTTCTATATGGGAGAACTTTGAGGTCTCCACCCATGACACCCTTTAGGGCACACCCTAAAAGATGCATTAAAGCTGTGCCCCCCAAATATCTTGTTTGTCTATTGTAAGGATTCTGACCAAATCCCTTTGGGTGAGGAGCACCCCACTCTCTCATTAAGTACCTCTCCTCATTAGTGTCCACTTGTGTCATGGGTGGAGACCTCAAAGTTCTCCCATATAGAAGAGTGTATGCTCTCATGGTTCAGAGAAGTAGGATCTCCCAATCTATGGATAGTGTAGGACCCACTAATCATGGGGTACTTTGTCGCAGTAAGTGGGCTTAGCACCATATAGCAATATGGTGTGACAAATCCCCATATTTTTTGATAATATTTTTTGAAATTGTCTAGGTGTTTTAAACTAGCCCTGCTGGAGGTAAATGTCTTTTTTGCATGTATGCGCTGTAATATTTTGCTCTGCTGTATGGTCTTATGGCTGCACCAGCTTTAATGCATCTTTTAGGGTGTGCCCCCCAAATATCTTGTTTGTTTACCTCATCATTACGTACGCATAATGAAGCCTACGCATGATGATTTGGAAGTGTGGCTTTCCTTCCTGCAGACCTATAATGGTCACTCCTGGAGGAAGTGCCCAACACACAGTTGGAATTCTACACCGATGCATACGGCTCCTGGGGTTTCGGTGCCTTCTTCCAAGGTGCTTGGTTCGCTGAACCCTGGCCGGCCTCATGGGCCCAACTAGATTTGTTGCGGAACATGACATTTTGGAACTCTTTCCCGTTGTGGTTGCAGTGGAATTGTGGGGGGAGGAATTTCGGAACAGGTGTGTGATTTTTTTTTTGGATAGATAACATGAGTGTGGTTCAGGTTGTCAGTCCGCACGTTCTCCCCTATCGGCGTATTGGGACTGAATGGGTGTCTGTATAGCGGGGAGTTCCTCCTTTCCTCCCTACAGGACAGGTGCTTGGCTCTCTTCTCATACCTGGTCCACCTGCAAGAAAAGAAGGTCTCTGGTTCGTCGGTGGGTACTGCTCTCTCTGATCTCTCCTTTAGGTTTAGGCTGGGAAGACATCACCAGGGATTTTGTCGTTCGGAGGGTCCTGAAAGGATGGAGACGTCTGACTTGCTTCCCCAACTCTCGGCACCCAGTGTCGGTCCAAATTCTAACGAGTATTTTATCTGTTTTACCCAGGGTATGCTTTTCCTCCTACAAGGCCCTCCTTTTCCAGCTTGCCTTTTCCTGGGCATTCTTTGGCGCCTTCCGGATCAGCGAGTTGGTTTCCAAGGATAGACATTCCATTGGTGGCATTTTGGCCGAGAATGTACTTACCTCAGATTCTTTGTCTCTTTTCTTTTGCTCACTGCTAAAACTGACCTTTCCTCCAAAGGTAGGCGCGTAGTCCTCAAGGCCTGTGTGGGCCCCTTTTGCCCAGTTCTCTAATATTCTTCCTTTTCTGCTGTCTGCCCTCCTGCTTCCGTTTATCTGGTTCATGCGGATTCCTCCAATTTCAGCAGGTTTCAGTTCCTTTGGGTTTTCCGCCTTTGTCTTTCCCAGTTGGGCCTTCCTCCTGCGAATTTCCCCACGCACTCCTTTCGCATTGGCGCAGCCACTGCTGCTCATGGGATGGGTTTTTCAGACGAGGAACTGCAGTGCTTGGGTAGGTGGAATTCTTCTCGTTTTTCCCTGTATGTTCGTCCTCATCTTTTGTATTTATTTCAGGTTCCCCTTCAGTTTGGATTTGGATCATCGGCTATTCCTTTGTGTACTGGGTTGCCCGACGTGCATCTGACAGACGCTATGGGAGGAACCTTGGACTTCCTTTCGCAGTTGCCAGAATACGTTGGCGTGGCTTCCGTGGGCTTCTGTCTCGCACTGATGGTGGAGACAGGCCTCTTAGACTATATGGTTTGGTTATAGATGCTCACAGTGTAACCGTGACCGGCGGGGTATTTGTATTTTGAAGGTTGTTATACTAAGATTTTCAATAAAGCTGTGGCCTTGCCCTACTTCCAACTTAAAGTGGTCTATGTGTCTTTTTGGGGGGCAAGGTTTTGTTGTGGTTTAAATAAGTGGGGGTTAAGACAAGACTAAGCTTCTCAGCAATCATGAAGGCCCCTTGACCCGGCCAGCCCTTAGGAAAGGGAGCCTTGACTGCTGGATGCTTGGCAAACAAGCGGGGCGTCAACCTAATCAGGGAGTCGGAGTGGCTCCATTGGGATTGGCTACAATGGCACGAGGTGACTGGGTGGAGCCGGAACTCTAGAAAAGACTACGCGGAGGCACGTCGCACTACTTTCAAGAGAAGTTGACGTCATAAGAGTTGCCCACTCACCCGCCCGTTGTGTTTTTGTCACAGCTTCCTTGGCGGTTTTACCTTGCCAGCAATTGGTATTACTTTATGGGCTATGCCCTCAAGTTAATTTTGGGGGTTAGTTTAATTCCTGTCTCGCACTGATGGTGGAGACAGACCACTTAGAATATACGGTTTGGTTATAGATGCTTACTGTGTGACCGTGACTGGCATCGAATTTGTATTTTGAAGGTTGTTATACTAAGATGTTCAATAAAGCCGTGGCCTTGCCCTACTTCCAACTTAAAGTGGTATATGTGTCTTTTTGGGGGGCAAGGTTTTGTTGTGGTTTAAATAAGTGGGGGTTAAGACAAGACTAAGCTTCTCAGCAGTCATGACACTTTGGTCTGTACTAAGTTAATACACAGCATAGGACATGCATGTCAAAGTCCGGCGCGCGGGCCAATCGCGGCCCGCGTTCTGGTTTTGGAAGGCCCGCCTGGTCATTTTGACATGTATATCTTTTGTGGCCCCCAACGGATCCCCGAGTGCCGTGGCCACAAAAGATGTACATGCTGGCTGCCTTGGAGGGGACAGGGAGGAGGCAGGATGAGTGCCGTACAGGAGTATTTCCTGTTTACACGGCGACCTCTGTAAAAGGAACTACCGTCTCCTGCGCTGCCATTGGACGACTGTTTTGTCCATCACAGGAGGCGGGACTTTCTATTAAAGAGGCCGCCGATAAAACAGGAGTTTCTCCTGTATGTCTGTCAGTGCTCGTCCCGCCCCTTCCCTGTCTCCTCCAAGGCTGCAAATGTGCATGAAGATGTGCTGCATTCAGGACAAGGGGGTGCTGCATTCAGGACAATGGGGGTGCTGCATTCAGGACAATGGGGGTGCTGCATTCAGGACAATGGGGGTGCTGCATTCAGGACAATGGGGGTGCTGCATTCAGGGCAATGGAGTGCTGCATTCAGGACAACAGGGGTGCTGCATCCAGGACAAAGGGGTGCTGCATTCAGGACAAAGGGGGTGCTGCATTCAGAACAAAGTGGTGCTGCATTCAGGACAAAGGGGGTGCTGCATTCAGAACAAAGTGGGTGCTGCATTCAGGGCAAGGGGGGGTGCTGCATTCAGGGCAAGGGGGGGTGCTGCATTCAGGGCAAAGGAGGTGCTGCATTCAGGACAAGGGTGGGTGCTGCATTCAGGACAAAGGGGGTGCTGCATTTATGGCACTTCTGAGGCTGCATTGATGGGCACTGACCCTTATTTTGCTTCACAGTTCTTTATTTAAAATTTAAGATTTTTTCCTAAATCTTCCCTCTTAACGTGAAGGTGCGTGTTATACGCCAATAAATACGGTATATCGAAATAATATGCCCGAGCTCATCTCTTTACTCACACACAGCCACAAAGGCAAGAGAATTCTTGTTGGGCAGTGTATTAGTGCTCGGATGAACACACTTAGACCGAATTGTAATGGTTCACAGAATGTCAGGCAAAATGGTCGGCCCTCACGCATGTTCACTTCATCAAATATGGCCCTCTTTGAAAAAAGTTTGGACACCCCTGGCATAGGGTATAGAGTGCAGGGGTCAGGTCTATATTGTACACAACACAGAGAAAAGTTTGCAGTGGTCAGATCTATGGGGGAAAGAGGTCAGATAATACACAACTATAGAACATAGCATATTGCAAACAGTGATCATGGGGGGAATGCCCTAAATTAGTTGTCCCTGGGAATAAAAATTGGGATCAGTGGGAGAAAATCACTGGGAGCAAACAATTAGCGCATGTAGCACCTTAATGAGACAGATCAATTGTTAAACACAATGAAGGAGCTTATAAAACAGCTTTTGTTGCAAACACTAACCAACCATCTAACTGCCCGACAGGTGCGACAGCTGGCTGAAGCCCACCTGGCCTCCTTGAAGGGACAACAGCATATGAACCTGTTTTTAGAATAGCAGATACCGGCCCTGTCAGAGAGGCAAATGGAGGCATGGGGGTGATTTCTAAATATTAACAGCTGGTAGAGACCTGGCCGCCCCCCCCCCCCTTCACCCCTGTCCGAACGGCGTTGTCGGTTCCGGCGGTCTCAGCTCCCGGTCTCTCGTCCTTGGGCTCCAACGGAGGAGGGTGGAAACAGGGGGAGCGGTGCCCTGACTCCTTAGTTACAGCGGCCGCTGCAGACAGGATTTTGGACGGCTCCACTGAACCTCCGCAAACGGGGGAGAGGAGGGGAGAGGAGAGGAGACATGCACGGTCCATTACCCATCAGAACCTAATGGGACGGCTCGCCGGGATCGAGGGGGAGAGGAGGGATTGAGAGTAGCAGAGAGTGATAACCCGATACAGAACCTGATACAGAAGCTTGATGGTAAAGTCAAAGAAATCGCATGGAACAGGCGCATGCCCTATGAGAGAAGAAAGCGGGTAAGACTCTGGTTCTTTTAGCTGCCTGAAGATGGGTAAGTGATGCATTAAATCACTTGTTGCTAAAGTGCAAGGATACCTGCTCATATTGTGTCAGTTACTGCGACTTTCCACTTGCGACTATATCGCATCAAAGTAGCATCAAGTATAACATCATTCCCTACACTAATCTTGGTCTGCTGTTGTATTTAAGATGGCTAAGTGAGGCCTCGGACTATTTCCAACATTGCTAATCTGCCAAGCTGTATAGAAACATTGCCTTATATGTGTCTTTATATTGCCTTATTAGTATACGTGACTCTACCATAACAAGACTCCTCTCTCATATGAAACTATTTCATACTAATAAGCTGGTTTATATCGGTGCTGGGGGGTGGGTAAGGGACGCAAAGAAGTACTCTCAGTAGTGTCAATCTATATGGATACTGCACACTTCTGTTTGACCAGTACACCGCTGCACCTGCATATGCGACTTTGCTGCAACTTGAGATCACAAATACACAATATCTCACTATAACAATAGGCTGACTTATTCCTGTGTCGGAAGTTGGGTGTATGATATAGCGGACTAATCCCATTGATGTAAGCAGTATGGAAATAATCGCATTCTAGGGGACTGCCGTATTGATCCACATACAAAAGTGACTGTAGTATAATAATATATCGCTAAAATATAACACTATAAGTGGAGTAAATACTACGGTGCAACGAATTAAATATTTTGGGGGATCAAGGTAATCCCCAGTGCCATAGGGAAAGTCAGAAAACACACCACACATAATAGAGGAGGAACCACTAACCAGGTATAGGTAGAAAAAATGAGAGGAAGATCAACAAAAGGACCTGCAAATCCACCCAGAACAAGTGCAAGCCCGGGAACCATCAGAAAATATATGATGAATGAAAGTAACAAAGAAAGTAATTCAACAGGTGCAAAGAATAAAACGCCAGATCGAACGGCTAAAATGGGTACAAGAAAACAAATGGCGGAGATGGATTCAAGACCCCCCAGTAACGAGGTAGAAGTAGAAACTGCAGAAGAAATCCAGCAGGCAAACCAGCTCCCTACCAAGGGAGAAATCGCTGAAATGTTTGCAAAACTGGAGACCTCAATCAGAGGTGAGATCAGCGCTGTAAATGAGAACATGAGCCACCTATTAACCAGAGTGGAGGAAGTTGAAACAACAGTGGACAAACAAGGAGAAGAAATAAGAAACTTGAGACAGCAGATAGAAGTGCTGCAGAAGGAAGAGAGGTATATAAGGTACAAAATGGAAGACCAAGAAAATCGCAGCAGAAGAAAAAACCTCCGGATTAGAGGCCTCCCGGAAGCGCATGGTGAAAAAGAAAACCTACAGGAAAAAATGGAGGAAATTTTCAAAGATTTGAAGAGCCCTTGCAATATCAGCGGTAATTTAAACCTAGACAGAGTCCATCGAATTAGGAAACCAGCCGAAATTAGGGGAGACACTCCGCGGGATGTAATAGTGCGATTCCATAGCTTCCGGGACAAAGAACAGATTAGCATGAATTTAAGGAGAAACCCACAGGTGAAGTACGGTGAAACAAATTTACACATCTTCCAGGACCTAGCCGCAGAAACTCTAAGCAGAAGAAGAATTTTGAAGCCATTACTAGCTGCCTTAAAGGCGAACGAGGTCCAATACTCCTGGGGCTTCCCTGCCAATCTTACTGGACGTAAGGACAGCCGAAAGGCGGTGCTGAGATTTCCGGAGGAGACCCAGAATTTCTGCGATCGACTTGGAATCCCAGTAATGGAGATCCCGGGGTGGTGGGAGAAAAGCGGAAGTCAGGAACACTTAGGGGACCCTGTCACTTGGAGACCAATACTAATGACAAAAGAACACAGGGACTGAAAGAGGCCTCGAATGTTAAAAGTGATTGAAAATGGATTTGTCTTTCTCTCTCTCTCTCTCTTCCCTCTTTGTTTCTCTCTCTATACGATCTATTGTCGGTGGGGGCGGGGGGGGGGTGGAGGGTGTGTGGGAGGGATGGCTGGGATTACACCCAGGGGGAAGCTCTTGGCCAGGCTAGACCCTCCTCTGAGCTCAACCTCTGGGGAGTAAACCATGTGGCCAGGTGGAGTGGGTAGGCCAGGGTTTCTTTTTTCTTCATTCAGGGGGCTCATGTGGCACCCCAATACTCCCCCCAACTTGATGGGAAAGGGGAAAAGGCGAGGGACTGGGCGGGAGGGATTTGGGGGGAGGGAGGGGGGTGGGCAGGAGGAGGGGGGGGGATGGGGGGGGGAGGGTACACGGGTGGAGAGGGAGGAGGGGGGTTGAGGGAGGGGGGTTGAGGGAGGGGGGGTGGGGGGGTTAAGGGTAGGACGAGACCAATCCAATCCTTGGTGGATCCGACTATTCAGCCAGGAGGGGCTACGTAAAGGTGTAAATGGGGCTAAAATAACAGGATGGCTGGGATAAATATAGTCACATATAATGTGAGGGGCATCAACTCCCCCATAAAATGTGCGAACATAATGGGAGAATTGAGATCCCTGAAAGCAGAGGTGGTCCTTCAGGAGACCCACCTATACCTAGGCAAAAGCAAGAGAATAGCTACAAGCGAGTTTCCGTACTGGATCTATGGAGACTCCCCGATAAGAGGGGCAAAAGGAGTGGCGATTGGTTTTGCAAAGGGAGTTGGGTTCACAATAGAGGAGAGAGTAATTGACCCGGAGGGTCGCTTCTTGTTCATAAGAGGTAGCTTGAAAGGGATGGAATGTTCCCTGGCAAATATCTACTGCCCAAATAATAACCAAGCAAGGTTCCTAGTGGGAATCTTGGCAAAGTTTGAAACCTTTAAGAGAGGTAGGGCCATTATCGCAGGAGACTTCATTATATGTTTAGAGCCAGGTAAAGACAGTACGTCGCGTGCTCGGGGGTCCGAAGGCAAGTGGATGAAAAAACTCAGGAAAAAACTGCGTCATCAGCAGCTGGTAGATATATGGAGGATGCAACATCAGAACATAAGAGATTATACCTTCTATTCCCCCGTTCACGCGACATACTCTAGGCTGGACTTATTCTTCGTGGAGCATCGCTATGTGGAAGAGGTTGAGGGTACAAGCATAGGGCCAATGACGTTCTCGGACCACGCCCCGGTTAGCCTACAAATAAAATTAAGCAAGCATGAAACACGGAGCAGTAGCTGGATACTAAATGAGGACCTCCTACATGATGAAAAGATAGACAAACTTATTAAAGAAGAACTAGAATATTACTTTAAAGTTAATACCGCTGAGGAAACATCAGAAACTATGGTCTGGGAGGCCCATAAAGCCTATATCAGAGGGATCATGATTAAGGTGGGGGTAGAGAAAAAGAGAAGCCAGGGAGAGACCTTTCGCGTGCTTCAGGAGGAAATCATTAAATTAGAGCAACATCATAAGAAAAAGGGGGATAGCGAAACACTGGCAAAACTATTTAGGAGCAGGGAGGCTATACGGCAGTTAATTGAACAGGAAAATAGGAAGAAGTATAACCTTGTTAAAAAAGAAAGGTATGTAGGCAGTAACCGACCTGGTAGACTCCTGGCAAAGATATTAAGTAAAAAAAAAAATAACAAATATATCGACAAGATAAGATCTAGAACAAACGAGATCCAATATAGGGATCCAGATATTGCAAGGACGTTCCAAGAATTCTACAGTGAGCTTTATTCCATAAATAGAAATGTAACAACTAAAGAGAGGGAACAAAAACAAGCGAAGATCAAAAATTACCTAAGTGAAGTGGGAATGACTAAATTATCGGAAAATGAGCATACCACACTGGAGTCCCCTATTACAGAGATTGAAGTTAGAAAGGCAATTAGAGAAACACAAGTAGGTAAGAGCCCAGGACCGGATGGGTTGACAGTGCTTTATTATAAAAAATACCAAGACTATCTAATCCCTAAACTGTGTGCCTATATGAACGGCATAGGAGACAAGGGGGAAATGAGCAGAGAAGCACTGGCAGCCAATATTACGGTTATTCAAAAAGAGGATAAGGATGCGACAGTTTGTTCAAACTATAGGCCTATTTCCCTGCTAAATGTGGATACTAAATTATTCGCAAAAGTGATTGCGAGCAGAATGAAGCAGGTAATAGAGAAGATCATACATCCGGACCAGGTGGGGTTTATTAGAGGTAGACAGGGACAGGATAACAGCATCAAAACCCTCCTAGTAGCCCAGGAAATCAAAAAGAGCGGAGTCCCAGGTCTACTTCTATCCATAGACGCTGAAAAAGCGTTTGATAGAGTAGACTGGGACTTCATGATGAGTACGCTCGAGGAGGTAGGCTGTGGGGAGAGGATGTGTAAATGGATTAGGGCCTTATACTCAAGACCATCGGCAAGAGTGAAAATAAATGGGACCTTCTCGGACCCAATCGACATGTACAATGGTACAAGGCAGGGGTGTCCAATCTCCCCCATGCTCTTCCTGTTGACGTTAGAACCCCTTCTATTAAGGATAAGACAGAATAGGGATATTAGTGGGGTCGTAATAGGGAATATGGAATACAAACTGGCCGCCTTTGCAGATGACATCCTGCTGTATATAACCCAGCCAAGGATATCCCTACCAAATATCATGGCTAACCTAGTAGAATACGGAAAGTTATCAAATTTCAAAGTAAACCCAACTAAATCTGAAGCACTTGAGATAAACCACTTCAAGGAGAGTGACCACTCCTACCAAAAACACTTCCCCTTTGTGTGGGGAAAAAAGAACTGAATTATCTGGGGGTCAAAATCACTACATCAACCGAAACGCTATACCAAGCGAACTTTATAGCACTGTTAAACGAGGTAAAAGCTGAATTGAGTAGAATTCATCTGGGTCAACTATCCTGGGCGGGAAGAATCAACATATATAAAATGGTTATACTGCCGAAAATAACTTATAAAATGCAAATGATACCAATAACACTCCCACATGCATACCTCAGAAGGCTACACTTAATGTTTTCAAAATTTATTTGGAGGGGAAAGTCACCTAGATTAAAATTCTCACAATTGATTAATACTAAAGGTAAAGGGGGATGGGGAGCACCAGATATAAGGAAATATTACGAAGCTATCGCTATAGCCAGAGTGACTGAATGGGTCAAAAACATAGAAAAACAATGGGTAGTAATAGAAAATAAAATTAGTGACACTAAACTGGATAAGATTATATGGATTTCGCCTCAACAGAGAAAGTACAGCACTGAAACGCATGCAATCACTAAACACGCACTTAAGATATGGGACACCCTTCACAGAAAGGAACACTGGGAGTATAACTCACCCTTAATGCCACTTAAAGATTTAGAACAGTTTGCACCAGGGAAAGAGGAATGGTTTGGTAAATGGTTACTAGAAGAAAATATACAATTAAAAGACATAATGCATAGGGGTCGAATATGCTCATTCCAAGAGATGCAGGACAAAAGAGATATGTTAGTCATTAACCCCTGGCGCTATAGCCAATTAAAACACTATGTTGGTTCACTCCCACAGCCAATAAGATCGGTGGATAATTTAACACCACTAGAAAAATTATGCGTGGAT
Organism: Aquarana catesbeiana; assembly: GCF_042186555.1. NCBI lineage: Eukaryota > Metazoa > Chordata > Amphibia > Anura > Ranidae > Aquarana > Aquarana catesbeiana. The sequence continues at coordinate 351,977,112 of NC_133325.1, read as the reverse complement.
AGAGAGGGGAGGGGGGGTTTCTCCCGGATATATAAAGTTCTAGTTGATTTAGAAAGGTTAGAAACCCCGGACTATATAGGGAAATGGGAAAAGGAGTTAGGGAGAAATCTTACAGATACAGAAGTCTCCCTGATCTTGAAAAGAGTCTCAGCCACTTCAGTTAATAGTAAACTCCTAGAATTAAATTTTAAATGCCTGACCAGAATGTACCTGACCCCCGATCGGGTGCATAAAATACATAGGGATAAGTCGCAATTTTGTTGGAGGGGCTGCTCAGAGATGGGGTCAATGGCCCATATCTGGTGGCTATGTCCGGAAATGAAAAGGTTTTGGGGCGAAGTAAGAAAATTTATCAAAGTGATAACAAACTTGGACGTCCCAAATGACCCTTGGATCTGTTTATTCCACATGAGTGATATGCCGACTAAAACATATCTCAGAACACTTTTGCCACATCTTATTGATGCAGCTAAGAGCTTAATCCCTAAGTATTGGCAAAGGAAAGAGAGGCCAAAGATGAGGGAATGGTTTAATAAAATTAATGAAATTCAGTGCTTGGAGTACCTAAGATTTAGCGAAGGGACAAAAATGGGGGCCTTTGAAACAAAATGGAAAGACTGGGAAAAATTTAAAGAATCTCCAAATGCGGTTGAGATGTGGTCTACATAAGTAGAGGAGTGCAGAGGACTGGATGGATATGGTCTCGGGGGGGGGGGGGGTGGGAGGGGGGGATGGGTAAAAGGGAAGCATTAGCTATCGTTGGGATAATTATGTATCCTCTTTTGGTTTGTAATATACTAAATTGGAGTACCAAGCAAATGTAAAGCCACGATGATGTGACGATAAGATGGGAAAGAAATTTGAATTTTAATATTTGAAAAATCTTTTCCCGGGAGAAACCTTCAAGCTGAAGTGGCAAAAAAAAAAAGAAAAAAAAAAAAAAAAAAACAGCTGGTAGAGAACCCTTTATGGAAATTGTCTGTGGAAGATGGTGTTAAAGCCTACCTTGCATCTTTGGGAGAGTCATGGAACCTGAGAAGAAGGAGCACTGGGTTGTGGTGTTAGTGTCCTTTTTAATTGGTAAGCTTCGAAAGACCTACTTTGACTTACAACCTCTCAGTGTCAAGGAGTATCCCAAACTTAGAGGTAAAATCCTAGCCAGGCTTAAGGTTACCATGGCTGTCTGAGTGCAGGGTATATGACTTGGGAATATGACCCTGGAAAGCCTAAAAAGGTCCCAGATGTATGATTTTATTTTGAGTGGGATGTTGACAACTCTACATCAGAGGTTTGTCATGCACTGTATTCAGCTAGACAGCAAACACTGTTTTAATTCAGGTGTGGGGGGGGGGCTTTGTACACAACATTAATGGCATAAGGCTAGGTTCACACTGCTGCGACCTATGATCCAACTTGTGAGGCCCCAAGTCAAATGACATGTCAAATATAATGTTTCCCTATGAGAGCTGTCTTAACTGATACTACATGTAGCGCTACCCCCGCAGGAGCCGCTGGTGAATATGAGTATCTCCCACCCTGCATAACCAGGCACATGAATTTTCCACTCACCCTGAGACAAGTGGCAGTCCTTGCAGCTTTTTTTTTTTTTTTTTTTAGGGGGATTAACTACTTCAATACCGGGCACTTTCACCCCTTCCTGCCCAGGACAATTTTTAGCTTTCAGTGCTGTCGCACTTTGAATGACAATTGCGCAGTCATGCAACACTGCACCCAAAATACATTTTTATAATTTTCTTCCCACAAATAGCGATTCCTTTTGGTGGTATTTGATCACCACTGGTGTTTTTATCTTTTGCTAAACAAACTAAAAAAAACTAAATTTTTGAAAAAAAAAAAGTTTTTCTTTGTTTTGGTTATAAAATTTTGTTTTCTTCTTCACTGATGGGCACTGATAAGGTGGCACTGATATGTAGAATTGATGGGCACTGATAGGTGGCTCTGATATGCGGCACTGATAGGCAGCACTGATGGCCACTGATAGATGGCACTGACAGGTGGCTGTGATGGACACTGACAGGCGGCTGTGATGGGCACTGACAGTCGGCACTGATAGGTGGTACTGACAGGTGGCATTTATAGGCAGCACTGATGAGGTACTGATGAGCTAATGAGGTATTGACAGGTGTTACTGCTGGGCATTGATTGGCACTGTGATGGGCACTGATTGGCACTGTGGTGGGTACTGATTGGCACTTTCATTGACATTGACAGCCATTATTGATGGGGCACTGATTGGCAGCTAATGGGCACTGATTAGAAGCTTATGGGCACATGTGATGGGGGCTATGCTGATAATCAATGTGCTCTCCCTGTCAGCGCAAACCGAGGAATGCCATTTAGCAGCACTTCCTGATTCATGCAATGTTTAGTTGTGATTGGTCACAGCTGATCACGTGGTAAGGAGCCTCCGTCAGAGGCTCCATACCACAATCAGATGCAGGGTGTCAGGCTGACACACAGCACCTCCGATTGCCGCGCTGCGTGCCCCCCGCTGGCGTGCGCCGGCATGTTATCTTGCTGGACGCCATATGACACCCAGTCAGGATAACAGAACCACCGCCCGGCCGTCATTCTGCTATAAGCTGGGCAGGAAGTGGTTAAACTTGGATGGGGTAAGGGTTCTTATGAGATGCCCATTTGATCGGCAAAGAAACTCTTCAGGGACTCAACTATATAAATCCAGTATATACACTTCTCCTCTTCTACTGTACCTCCAGCACAGACTTGCTTGTAGAACTACATCTCCCAGGACCAGCTAGCACTGACAGTTTAATCCAACACAATCTCAGTTAGATCCAAGCAAATGCCCTTTGCAGGCAGGGAGTGCGGGCCACTTTGGTTGTGTAGCAAAAATAGAGGTCTTTGGTGCTAAATGTTCTAATTCTGTGGCTACTGCTCCCAGTACCACCGCTTCAAGCACTGCCAGCCTGCCCCTTCACTAGCCCTCCTGGCTACTTCTCCGCAGTCCTCCCAGACTGACTCTGCATCCATCCCAAACTGCTTCCATTCAGTCCCATTAGGCATGGCTCTCAGTCCTTTGACTGCCACACGCACCAGGCCTCTTGGCTGTCTTCCTCCCTGGAGATTTGCCTAGCAGTGTCCTCTCTTTGCTCCCATGCCTCCTGGTCAGGATCCCTCCATGTCTCATGAGAAGGGGTCCCTTCCACACCCGAGCCCAGGCCTGAGTCCCCCCCCCTCCCCAGACTAGGGGGTTACTCTCAAAGGCCTCCAACAGTCTAACACTCCATCTTCCACCCGAACTTAACTGCCCCAGCTGGGCTGACCCTGAGTATTTGAGGAGGCCTGCCCCCTGCCAGCCCATCTGTTGGGGATTGGTCAGGGCCCTCAGAATATTCCAGCCAGTTCCTCCTATAACCCTCCCAACTGCTTCTGAAACATTCTCCAAGTTTCCAGCAAGCAGGGAGAAGTCACCAGAGATGCTGCTGCTGAGTCATCCAGTCTACATGAGTCACTCAAACCCTGACCCAGAAAAACACACAGGCTTGGCTGCCAGCCAAGAGCAATAATGATGCAAGAAAATGTAATTCTGTGCATCCAGCATCCACTTAGAAACTTTAAACACAAGTAAATGCGGCCAAACCCACTTTAAATAGGAATGTCAATGTGCAGGAAAAATGGATCCGGAGGTTGTTAAAGTGGTTGTAAAGGTAGAAGGTTTTTTTCATCTTCAATGATTCTATGCATGAAGATAAAAAAAAGTTCTGTGTGCAGCAGCCCTCCTTAGCCCCTCTAATACTTACCTGAGGTCCATCTATATCCAGGGATGTTGCAAGTGTGTCTCGGCTGCCTGAGACTCACCTCCTCATTGGCGGAGACAGCAGCACGGCGCCACTGACTTCTGCTGCTATCAAAGTCAGTCAGCCAATAAGGAGAGAAAGGGGCGGGGTCGGGCCGCAGCTCCGTGTCTGAATGGACACAGGGAGCTGTGGTTCAGCTTGGGTGCCCCCATAGCAAGCTGCTTGCTGTAGAGGAACTCAACAGGAGGGAGGGGCCAGGAGCACCGAAGAGGGACCCTAGAATAAGAGGATCTGGCTGCTCTGTGCAAAACCATTTCACAGGGCAGGTAAGTATAACATGTTTGTTATTTTCTAACAAAAAAAAAATAGACTTTAGTATTACTTTAAAACAATCCAGATGACTTTTGTGTTTAAAAAAAACTCAGGAGTGCCCATGTAAATGTAGTCTTACCTGTTCTGGGATTGGAACACTTTGCTAATTGTTCCTGAGAAAATTGAGTACTGTCCGTGATACTTTTTTTATTTGCACCAACATACAATTTTTCAGGACAAGCTTTTGGGGTATGTCCCCTTCTTCAAGGTCCAAGCAGTACTGATTCACAAATTTTTAAGCAGCATGTTAAAGAAGAAGAAAAAAAAAAAAAAAGGGAAAGCCAAACACATACAAATCAATGGTAATAAAGATAGCAGCAGAGTTTGTGAGATAAGACAGAGGGAGAGAGAGCTAAATTGTTCCTAAATGGGTTGATCAGATTTTTCCCACAGAATAGTAAATATCTGCTATGTAATGAAGTAGATTTTACAGTATATGGCAGAGCTGGAATGTAAGATTAAAAGGGTCATTTTTATGTACAGTAAAGTAAGAGAAAACTGGAAGCCTCTGACCTGGTGATTTAGTATTTCCTGTCTGTGGTATATACTTGTAACATATCCAAACCGAGTACTAATAAAGCTGCGAGTAGTGAGCACACAGATTACAATGCACATTATTTTTTGCTTTTTCGTGTAAATAATTCTCTGACTTACTACATGGATCTTCCATATTATCATGGAGGCATAAGTAAGCAAACTGGTGAAAATCTTCTGCTGCGTAAAGGAAAGAATGGAAGTTACCTGCTGAGGGACAGTGAATCGGTCTCTGGAGCCCTATGTCTCTGCATCTTGTAAGTTTATAGTTCCATGATGGGTCAATTGGGAGGTAGCATACAATAATTAGATCAGTATAATAAAACAAACAAAATATAACTGTTACTCTTATTTAACTATGCCATCTTTGTACACTGTAATATGTTATAAATTGCCCATGTGTAACCTAAACAGTAGTGGTGGTGTACTGCGCTTGCCATAGGAAAGTGTAAATATAGGGAATACTATGTGTTGGCTTTCTAGAACAATCAGTTCTCTTCATCAAGTATGATGTCATTACATGGCACAAATACAAAAAAAAATAAAAAAAAACATAGATGGTGAGACAAAGAAGCTATTTACAAATGCATATCAGATCCTCAGTAATCTGGCCAGTTAGGCATATGTAAAATGATGCCAGTTTATTCCCTGAAAAAATGTTTGTGGTGTCTCACCAACATAAAGTCTTGAGAGATAAAGATGTGCAAGTATGTAATTGGATCCACTACACCAAAAAACCTGCAATAAAATGTGCACCTAAAGCTGGCCATACACCTATAGATTATCTGCAGATTTTCTATGGTTAGATGGAAAAAGTGGAAGATTCCTCCATCCACACAGTTTAGCGAACATGGAGAAATCTGTTGCACTTTTTCCATCTAACCATAGAAAATCTGCAGATAATCTATAGGTGTATGGCCAGCTTTACTCTCTGTACCTACTCAGAGCGTGGTGCAGGCACATAGGTAGTGGTGTACATGTGTCTGCAAGGCTACCTTTGCAGGCTTAGATGTATTATTCCATTCAGATATTTGTTTTGCTTAAAAGACAGGAGGGTCGTGTTGAGTATATAGGTTGTCATCTTTGCATTGTACTGCATACTTTTGTATGATTTTGCTTACAAAAAATAAAAGGGTGATAAATGACCACCAAAGAGACATGGTTTTCTCATTTGGCTGGCCGATATTCTGTTCAAGGGAATGGAGGCTGTTTTTTAACCCTTTCATGACTAAGCCTATTTTTGAAATTTGGTGTTTACAAGTTAAAATCCGTATTTTTTGCTTGAAAATTACTTAGAACCCCCAAACATTATATATATTTTTTTAGCAGAGAATGTAGAGAATAAAATGGAGATTGTTGCAATATTTTATATCACACGGTATTTGTGCAGCAATGTTTTAAACGCAAATTTTTGGGAAAAGGGACACTTTCATGAATTTTAAAAAATCCAAACAGTAAAGTTACCCCAATTTTTTTGCATAATGTGAAAGATGATGTTACGCCGAGTAAATAGATACCAAACATGTCACGCTTTATAATTGCACGCACTCGTGGAATGGCGACAAATTACGGTACCTAAGAATTTCCATAGGCGACACTTTAAATTTTTTTTAAGGTTACCAGGTTAGAGTTACAGAGGAGGTCTAGTGCTAGAAATATTGCTCTCACTCTGACGATCGATGCGATACGTCACATGTGTGATTTGCACACCGTTTACATATGCAGGTGTGACTTCCGTATGCGTTTTCTTTGCTGCGCGAGCTCGCAGGGACGTAGATGCTTTAAAAAAAAAAATTTTTTCTTATTTATTTTAATTATATATTTATAAATTGTGTTTAAAAAAAAAAAATTTTGATGACTTTTATGGCTGTCACAAGCAATGTAAACATCCCTTGTGACAGTAATATGTGGTGACAGGTACTCTTTATGGAGGGATCGGGGGTCTAAAAGACCCCCGATTCCTCCTTTGCACTTCAAAGTATTCAGATCGCCGAAAACGACGATTCTGAATACTGTGTATTTTTTTTAAATAGCCGCCATTGGCAGCCGAGTAAATGGGAAGTGACGTCATTACAATGAGAAGGCTGGAACGAAGCCACCCACAGCTTCGTTCCAGCCCGCCCCCGGCCGCCGGAGGCAGCCGATTGGTCACCGGGCCTCCCAATCGAACGGGAGGCCCGGTAAGAGCGGCGGGAGGGGGGACGTCCCCTCCCGCTCCTCCAGTATAACAGCCGAGCGGCTTTTAGCCGCATCGGTTGTTATATTCGGATAGCCGATCGCTGGCTCTAAACAACGGTACCGGGATGATGCCTGCAGCTGCGGGCATCATCCCGGTATAACCCCCGAAAGCCGAGTAAGCACATCTGCGTACGCTCAGCGGGAAGGGGTTAATCTGACATTGCGCTACACTTACATTGTAGCCACGTTGGATAAACTCCTGAGGTTTAATAGGAATTTATACCCATATGTGGTGTCAGAAAAATGAATTTTTGTGTAGAGTTTCAGGTTTATTGAATGTTATTGTAGTCCTTGAGAGATTTAAAAAGCATCTTTTCATTTGCAGTCCAGATAACCAAAATGTTATCAATATATCAAAGGTATATCATGGGTTTGGTGGTGCTAAGTTGATAAGTACACCCTATCCATGTTCACCAGAGAAAAAAAGTTTTTGCATAATGTGGCACAAACTGTTGCTGTTCCCATTTGCTGCATACAAAACAGTTGTACATTAGGATGTATTGTATTTATTTAAGCGTGACTATTTCTGCAAAATTTTTTTGTTCCTCCAAATACATTCCACTGTTGCATTCTTGGGAAGCATGTAGAAGCATCCCTCTTTGGGATCTTCAGGGTACTCCATACATTTGTGTTATTATACAGGATTTGTATAGCACCAACAGTTTGTGCAGCATTTAATCATAGACAAAACAATAGACACTTGGCATGTGAATATAAAATGGGAATACAATCAGGACCGTTTTTAAGACAGGGCAAAAGTGGCAGCTGCTCTGGGCCCCATCATTGTTGTGGGGCCCAAAGCAGCTGCCTCATACTTGCCAACTATCCCAGTTTAAATTCCCTTATCCCTTGAAGCTTTAGTCCCGTGCTGTGTCCTGATATCTCAGTGTAAAGTTCTGTTGCTGCTGCCCAGCTCTGCCCTATTGCCATGTAGAGATGACTCACCTGCAGACCGTGTGTTTACATGTAAATAACCTGCATTGATATGTAAATAGTGGCGGCATTAATATGTAAATAGTCGCGGACTGAGGTCTTGATATGTAAGTAGAGGCGGCATTCATATGCATATCATGTCCCCCTGAGGTTATATCTACCATCACTTCTGCTTACTTACTTACTTCTGCATCACTTCTGACAATTGCGCGGTCATGCAACACTGCACCCAAACTAAATTTTTATAATTTTCTTCCCACAAATAGAGCTTTCTTTTGGTGGTATTTGATCACCACTGGGGTTTTTATTTTTTGCTAAACAAACTAAAAAAGACCGAAATTCTTGAAAAAAAAAAAAAACGTTTTTCTTTGTTTCGGTTATAAAATTTTGTTTTATCCTTCACTGACGGGCACTGATGAGGCGGCATTGATAGGCACTTATGAGGTGGCACTGATATGTAGAATTGATGGGCACTGATATGCAGCACTGATGGACACCAATAAGTAGCACTGATAAGCACTGATAGGCAGCACTGATAGGTGGCACTGACAGGCACTGACAGGTGGCACTGATGGGCAGCACTTATGATGAGTTACTGATGAGGTACTGACAGGTGTTACTACTGGGCATTGATTGGCACTGTGATGGGCACTGATAGCCATTATTGATGAGCACTGAATGGAAGCTGATGGGCACGTGATGAGGGCTGTGCTGATAATCAATGTGCTCCCCTGTCAGTGCAAACCGAGGAATGCCATTTACCGGCACTTCCTGGTTCACGCGATGATCAGTTGTGATTGGTCACAGCTCATCACGTGGTAAGGAGCCTCCATCAGAGGCTCCTTATTACGATCTGAGATGTAGTGTGTCAGACTGACACACAGCACCTCCGATTGCTGTGCTGCGTGCCCCCCCAAGGGCACACGCCGGCATGTTATCTTGCTGGACGTCATATGACACCCAGTCAGGATAACAGAACCACTTGGATGGGGTAAGGGTTCTCATAAGATGATCATTTGATCGGCAAAGAAACTCTTCAGGGACTCAACTATATACATCCAGTATATACACTTCTCTTCTACTGTACCTCCAGCACAGACTTGCTTGTAGAACTACATCTCCCAGGACCAGCTAGCACTAACAGTTTGATCCAACACAATCTCAGTTAGATCCAAGCAAATGCCCTTTGCAGGCAGGGACCGCGGGCCCCTTTGGTTGTGTAGCAAAAATAGAGGTCTTTGGTGCTAGCAGTTTTAATCCTGTGGCTACTGCTCCCAGTACCACCGCTTCAGGCACTGTCAGCCTGCCCCTTCACTAGCCCTCCTGGCTACTTCTCCGCAGTCCTCCCAGACTGACTCTGCATCCATCCCAAACTGCTTCCATTCAGTCCTTTGACTGCCACACTCACCAGCCCTCTTGGCTGTCTTCCTCCCTGGAGATTTGCCTGGCAGTGTCCTCCTGCTGTCCTCTCTTTGCTCCCATGCCTCCTGGTCAGGATCCCTCTGTGTGTCATGAGAAGGGGTCCCTTCCTCACCTGAGCTCAGGCCTGAGTTCACCCCCCCCCCCCCCCAGACTAGGGGGTTACTCTCAAAGGCCTCCAACAGCCCAACATTCCATCTTCCACCCGAACTTCACTGCCCCAGCTGGGCTGAGCCTGAGTATTTGAGGAGGCCTGCCCCCTGCCAACCCATCTGTTGGGGATTGGTCAGGGCCCTCAGAATGTTCCAGCCAGCTCCTCCTATACCCCTCCCAACTGCTTCTGAAACATTCTGAAGTTTCCAGCAAGCAGGGAGAGGTCACCAGAGATGCTGCTGCTGAGTCATCCAGTCTACATGAGTCACTCAAACCCTGACCCAGAAAAACACACAGGCTTGGCTGCCAGCCAAGAGTAATAATGATGCAAGAAAATGTAATTCTGTGCATCCAGCATCCACTTAGAAACTTTAAACACACGTAAATGCGGCCAAACCCACTTTAAATAGGAATGTCAATGTGCAGGAAAAAGGGATACGGAGGTTGTTAAAGTGGTTGTAAAGGTAGAAGGGTTTTTTTTATCTTCAATGATTCTATGCATGAAGATAAAAAAAAAAACATCTGTGTACAGCAGCCCCCCTCAGCCCCTCTAATACTTACCTGAGGACCATCTAGATCCAGCGATGTTGCAGGAGTGTCTTGGCTGCCTGAGAGTCACCTCCTCATTGGCTGAGACAGCAGCACGGTGTCACTGGCTTCTGCTGCTGTCAAAGTCAGTCAGCCAATAAGGAGAGAAATTGGCGGGGTCGGGCCGCAGATCCGTGTCTGAATGGACACAGGGAGCTGTGGCTCGGCTTGGGTGCCCCCATAACAAGCTGCTTGCTGTGGAGGCACTCAACAGGAGGGAGGGGCCAGAAGCACTAAAGAGGGACCCTAGAATAAGAGGATCTGGGCTGCTCTGTGCAAAACCATTTCACAGGGCAGGTAAGTATAACATGTTTGTTATTTTATAATAAAACAAATGAGACTTTAGTATCACTTTAAAACAATCCAGATGACTTCTTTTTTAAAAAGTAAGAAAGAAGAAGGAGGACAACAGAGGAGTGCTCATGTAAATGTAGTCTTACCTGTTTTGGGATTGGAACACTGCTAATTGTTCCTAAATGGCTTGATCATATTTTTCCCACAGAATAGTAAATATCTTCTATGTAATAAAGTAGATTTTACAGTATATGGCAGAGCTGGAATGTAAGATTAAAAGGGTCATTTTTATGTACAGTAAAGTAAGAGAAAACTGGAAGCCTCTGACCTGGTGATTTAGTATTTCCTGTCTGTGGTATATACTTGTAACATATCCAAACCGAGTACTAATAAAGCTGCGAGTAGTGAGCACACAGATTACAATGCACATTATTTTTGCTTTTTCGTGTAAATAATTCTCTGACTTACTACATGGGTCTTCCATATTATCATGGAGGCATAAGTAAGCAAACTGCTGAAAATCTTCTGCTGCGTAAAGGAAAGAATGGAAGTTACCTGCTGAGGGACAGTGAATCGGTCTCTGGAGCCCTATGTCTCTGCATCTTGTAAGTTTATAGTTCCATGATGGGTCAATTGGGAGGTAGCATACAATAATTAAATCAGTATAATAAAACATAAACAAAACATAACTGTTACTCTTATTTAACTATGCCATCTTTGTACACTAATACATTATAAATTGCCCATGTGTAACCTAAACAGTAAAGTGGTGTACTGCGCTTGCCATAGGAAAGTGTAAATATAGGCAATACTATGTGTTGGCTTTCTAGAACAATCAGTTCTCTTCATCGGGTATGATGTTATTACATGGCTCAAAAACGAAAAAAAAAAACCATAGATGGTGAGACAAAGAAGCTATTTACAAATGCATATCAGATCCTTAGGAATGTGGCCAGTGAGGAATATGTAAAATGATGCCAGTTTATTCCCTGAAAAAATGTTTGTGGTGTCTCACCAACATAAAGTCTTGAGAGATAAAGATGTGCAAGTATGTAATTGGATCCGCTACACCAAAAAACCTGCAATAAAATGTGCACTTTACTCTCTGTACCTACTCAGAGCGTGGTGCAGGCACATAGGTAGTGGTATACATGTGTCTGCAGGTTTTAGGCTACCTTTGCAGGCTTAGATGTATTCCATTCAGATATTTGTTTTGCCTGAAAGACAGGAGGGTCGTGTTGAGTATATAGGTTGTCATCTTTGCATTGTACTGCATACTTTTGTATGATTTTGCTTACAAAAAATAAAAGGGTGATAAATGACCACCAAAGAGACATGATTTTCTCATTTGGCTGTCTGATATTCTGTTCAAGGGAATGGAGGCTGTTTTTTAATCTGACATTACGCTGCACTTACAATGTGATAAATATAGAAGTTGGTGCTGCGCTGTTCTTAACAGGATGAGAAAATATACTGCTAAAGGTAGCAGTACAAATAAAACAGTGAATAATGTAAATATACAAAATAATCTAAATCGGAAAAAGTATATAAAAAATATAAAATCACTATTAAAAAGCTTCTATAAACAATAAGTGCAATGTGGTGTATCACAGTAATGGGTGATAATGACAAAGTGCAGAGTGCAAAAATAAATCAATAGTAACATTGAAACAGATGTAATAAATATCTAACTGGAATGGGTAAGGTAAGTAAACAGTCACTATAAACCTCAATGAACTGTGCAAGTAGGCAAAAAAAAAAGTGTAAAAACAGCAATAATAAACTTAATGTGCACAGTGCAATAAATATGTGCAAAAAATGCAAAAACGGTGTGTAGCGAACATATAACCAAAAAACAGTGTCCACTGCAGAGACTGGTGAAAGTCCAAACAAATCGACGGTGTGCAAGGTATAATAGGACTGGGTGTGTAGTCCAATGCGATTAAATCCTCTTTCTGTGGCTGAGCATTACAATGTGCAAAGTAGTGCAGTAGTGTGCTGAAAAAAGGGGGGTGATCTCCTCTTCGTGCACAGGACACACACTGATGAGAAATGGCCTCTTACCTTGCGGTAAAGAGGTAACCGCATCTAATCGCTGGTAATGGCTGCCTCTTCCTTATGTTCCTGGCTGCCTCTCCCTTATGTTCCTGGACTGGATGGAATTCTTAGTAGGTCTTTGTGTCTCAGCGGAAGCAGGAGGGGGGGTAAAGGAAAAAAGGGGCCAGATAGTGTAGTAATTCCAATCAGAAGTTGGTGTTTATTAAACAGCATTGAGGGTACTCACATAACTTACACGTCAAAACAAACAATACACTTATCTCCTACGAGCGGCGAGCTTGTTTGCATACATCAGTCTGGAGTGCCTATCCCGTCCCTACGCATAATGTCACGGTCACATGGCTTCATCAGGATCCCCATTTGCTGCATACAAAACAGTTGTGACTATTTCTGCAAAAATGTTTTGTTCCTCCAAATACATTTGGCATTCCGCTATTGCATTCTCGTGAGAAAAGGGGGGAGCATGTAGAAGCATCCCTCCTTGGGATCTTCAAGGTACTCCATACATTTGTGTTATTATTATACAGGATTTGTATAGCACCAACAGTTTGCGCAGCATTTAGTCATAGACAGAACAATAGATACTTAGCGTGTGAATATAAAATGGGAATGGCTGCCCTGGGCCCTATCATTGTTGTGGGGCCCAAAGCAGCTGCCTCATACTTGCCAACTATCCCAGTTTAAATTCCCTTATCCCTTGAAGCTTTAGTCCCGTGCTGTGTCCTGATATCTCAGTGTAAAGTTCTGTTGCTGCTGTCCAGCTCTGCCCTATTGCCATGTACAGATGACTCACCTGCAGACCCTGTGTTTACATGTAAATAACCTGCATTGATATGCAAATAGCGGCTGCATTAATAAGTAAATAGCCGCGGACTGCGGCCTTGATATGTAAATAGAGGCGTCATTCATATGTATATCATGTCCCCCTGTGGTTTTATCTACCATCACTTCTGCTTAATGCTGCCCACTGGGGAGATCAAGGGGCATGCTTGAAAGATCTGCCCACCACTATAGTCATTAAGCCCAACATCAGCCTGTTCTGCAAAGGTAAGCAAATTGGAGGTGGAACCCTACTTCAAAAGAAAATTTTTTTGCATGTGAATACGCACATCTCAGCCGATGCATGAGGGTGTCATTAACAATTAGTGGCACTTCGGGCAGCATGTTTCTGTGGTGTCAGGAAAGTGATTTTGCATGTATTCCCGATACACACAAATGTGAACACAGGCTAAATGTCTCAGTTACATTGGTGGTCAGTGTAAATCTTCTCATTACATTGGGGCTTGGTGTACAATCCTTTCATTCACACTAGTGGTCAGTGTGAAGGTCCCCTTTAAATTGGTGGTCAGTGTAAATCCCTCTTTACATTGGTGGTTACTGTGAATGCTATTACATTAGTAGTCAGTGTAAATCCCCATTACATTGGTGGACAGTGTAGAAACTCCTCTTTATATTGGTAATCATTAAAAAAATTCAAACTTGCATTTGTGGTCAGTTTCGAATTCTCCCTTACATTGGTGGTCTATGTAAAAGCCCCCTTTAAATTGGTGGTGAGTGCAAATCCCCCTTACATTGGTGGCCAGTGTAGAAATCCCCCTTTATTGGCTGTTGATGTAAAATCCCTCATTACATTGGTTGTCAGTGTAAATTCTTCATAACATTGGTGATCCGTGTACATTTCCCTTTACATTGGTGGTAAGTGCAGAATTTCCCTTACACTGGTGGTCAGTGTATATCCCCCTTTACATTGGTGGTCAGTGTAAATCCCCCCTAACATCGGTGGTCAGTGTAGAAGTGTCAACTTACATTGGTGGTCGGTACAAATCTCCTCGACAATGGTTATCAGTGTAAATTCCCCCTTACATGGAGGTCATTGTATATTCGCCCTTACACTGGTGGTTGGTGTAAATGCTCTTATTACATTGGTGTCAGTGTAGAAATCCATCTTTTCTATTGGTGGGTGGCGTAAAATCCCCTGTTACATGGTGGTCAGTGCAAATTCCCCCTCACATTGATGATCAGTGTAAATCCTCCTTCACATTGGTGGTCACTGTAAATTCCCCATTACATTGGTATAATCCCTCACTATATACTTACCAAAGATTTCCAGCTTTGCTCTACATGATTTAGAATTTGTCACAGTATACTGCCTCCTAACCAATCCCATCCCCCACCACTGCCACTGATCCCATCAACCCCCCCAGCATTGACACTGATCACACCCCCCTTCCCCCAGCATTGCCACTGATCCCAGGAGTCCTAGGATTCCTAGGAGTTTTCTGTCCATTGATGGATCCCCTCACCTCCCCAGCCCATGGTGTGCAGGCACTGAGGAGATATGAGCTGTAACCTTTAGCAACCAATCAGTGAGCAGTAATGCTGTGCACTAACCTCTTGCAACCAATCATTGAGCGGTAAGGATATGCAGTAACCTCTAGGAACCAAACAGTGAGCAGTAATAATGTGCAGGAACCTCTAGCAACCAATTAGTGAGTGGTATAGATGTCCAGTAACCTCTAGCGATCAATCAGTGAGCAGTATTGATGTACAGTAATCTCTAGCAACCAATCAACCAGCAGAAGTTATGTGCTGTAACCTTTAGAAAATAAACAGTGAGCCGTAATACGTGCTGTAACCTCTAGCAGCCAGTAAGTGAGCGGTAATGATACGATGTAACCTCTGGCAACCAATCACAATCGCTGCCTGATCTGATTCAGTAAACTGATTTTGCGTCTAGGTGCTATTTATTGTATGTTTCAAAGCATGTGGAGAGCGAAATTGTATGGAAGAGGGGGCCCAAGAAAATGTTTGCCCAGGGTCCAGTCAATATTAAAGATGGCCCTGAATACAATATTTAGTTCATTGCAGTTTGTTTAAGAAGAAAAGCCAAACTGGTCTAGCAAAGTTTTGCTGGCCCTACACACTTAAATTTTCTGCCAATTTCAACCACTTCGAGCTTTTTGGGATCGCAAACACAATTAGATCGACTCAGCCCAGCACCATTTCCATATAGATTTACATTTGAATAAATATCTAACATTTAGAAGATGGACAGGCTTTGGGTGGCAAGATTCATGCTAAGTGGATTATTTAATCAATTTTCTTCTCATGTACTGTAAGTCTTCAGAAAACAATATGTTCCACTTCAACTCTGCACATGTATACACTGGACCATAGCAATTTTTACATTGCTATGAGCTTATTGGTTAAGAAATAACTTTGTTGTTTTTTATAATAGCAAAGTATTTTATATTCAATTTTAGGGGATGGGGGTGAGCAGAAAAGGTTTACTTTTGACATTTTTGTCTCACAATAACCATTTTTCAATGCTATCTACAGGGAACATTTTTTTTTTTTTTTAAGTTTGATCAGTAATAGTTTTAAAATAACTAGTGTTACTGTTCCATTTATAATTATACTAAATCACAGCAAACTTATTTAAAAAAAATATAAAAGCATTTTTCCTAAATGTTGCACATTTTTATTTTACAAAAAAATTAACAACTCAAGATGAAAAAAAAAATACTAATGGTAAAAAAAAAAAAGTTTATAAAAACATCACCCAACAATGGAATGTGCAGCTGGCGTCAGCTTTTACAAGAAGACCTAATTTCTTCCTTTTTAGTCTAATGAGCAGACAAATATTTTCTTTGGAAATGTCTTTTATAATACTAATTTGTTATTTCTAGATAGTATTTTTTTTCTCCCAGGCAGGCATCTATGAGTGTTCTCACATTACAGTAAGATAGCAACCAAACAAATTAAAAAATAATAAGGCTATACTCCATACTTTAATAACACATGATTATTAGCCTGTATGGTACAGTTTTTTTAATGAGAGCTAAGACTTGTGTTGGGACTGCCGTGCCAGAGATACTGCATGTGGTACAAGATGCTGACATATTAGTTAGAGCTGCACCATACAAAACACTGTAAAGAGTTGTACAGTAAAAGACCATCATGTTAGAAATACATTGTATAAGGACGCAAAGTTAAGCAAGCCATACATTATACAATATTCTACCTATGGTTGAAGGAAAGAAAATTGCTTGAATCTCTCCTGCTGTGCTATTGAATTCTGACAGTGGAAGGTTTCTCAGCCTCAGAACACAATGATCACTGTTGGTAAACAGGTTGGTGACCACCGCTCCAGGTAACTGGGTTGGAATTTCCCGTCCTCCGCTGGGTGAATTGTGAGAGCTCCAGGTGCTGGCAATTGCTATTCCAATGGTATAGGTGCAATGAAAAATCTGGACTGCCGCACTCCGGATTGGAATAATAAAGGTAAAATCTTCTTTATTGAAAAAATGACATGGTATAAAATGCGTACATTGCTCTGTTGAAGTGATACAGCATAACCGCTGACGCGTTTTACGCTCCCATAGAGCGCTTACTCATAGCTGGTTTGTACAACAATGAAAGTCACTTATATACACATTGTACGTCTCACACATGACCCCATACTGATTGTAAAACTCTAAACAGCTGATCGTTAGATTGTATGGCCTCTTAACATAGAGTTAATTGGGTGTGTGTTTTATGGTGGAGTGTTTATTGAAGACGTGAATGCAGAGGCGGCTCTAGGCTTTGTGAGGCCTTAGGCAAAATTTAGACATGAGGCCCTACTCACACCCTTTGCAGGGCTTAAGGAAGAACCCCGGGCTGGAGCATCTTATTACTGCTGCTGCTTGTGTGGGTGGGATGTGTACTGCGCCAATCACATGGGATGAATATCAGAGGGGGGTCAGCAAGGATGGGCGCAGTACACATCCCACCCACACAAGCAGCAGCAGTAGTAAGATGCTCTGCCTCAGGGTCGTTCCTTAGCCCCTAAAGAAGAAGGCGGGGGTAAAAAGGAAGGAGTGGGTAGGAAATGAGTGATGGGTAGACGAGAACTGGAGTGAAACTGGGGGATCTTGGTCTGTATAGGGATAAAAAAAGGAAGAGGATTTGCGCTGGCATGAGGGGGGGGGGGATAGATGGATGTCAATGGGACTGGAGCGGGATGGCGAATACTGTTGGTTGGTGAGGAATAGCCATAGTATAATCCAAGCAAATGGGCTGGCAGGGAGGGGGAAAGAAAGGGAGAGAGAGTATGGCGTGGGTGGTATGCTCAGGAGAGGGCACTTACTGTATGGCAGTGGGTGGTCTGTGCAGGAGGGGGGCACAGATTTTATGGCAGTGGTCTGTGCAGGAGGGGGGAACAGAGTGTATGGCAGTGGGTGGTATGTGCAGGAGGGGGGCACAGAGTGTGTGGCAGTGGGTGGTATGTGCAGGAGAGGGCACTGAGTGTATAGCGGTGGGTGGTATGTGCAGGAGAGGGGCACAGAGTGTATGGCGGTAGGTGGTATGTGCAGGAGAGGGGCACAGATTGTATGTGAGTGGATAGTATGTGCAGGAGGGGGGCACGGAGTGTATGGCGGTAGGTGGTATGTGCAGGAGAGGGGCATGGAGTGAATGGGGGTGGGTGGTATGTGCAGGAGAGGGGCACGGAGTAAATGGGGGTGGGTGGTATGTACAGGAGGGGGGCACGGAGTGAATGGGGGTGGGTGGTATGTGCAGGAGGGGGGCACGGAGTGAATGGGGGTGGGTGGTATGTACAGGAGGGGGGCACAGAGTGAATGGGGGTGGGTGGTATGTGCAGGAGGGGGGCACAGAGTGAATGGGGGTGGGTGGTATGTGCAGGAGGGGGGCACGGAATAATTGGTGGTGGGTGGTATGTGCAGGAGGGGAGCAGGGAGTGAATGAGGGTGGGTGGTATGTGCAGGAGGGAGGCACGGAATAATTGGTGGTGGGTGGTATGTGCAGGAGGGGGGCACGGAGTGATTTAGGGTGGGTGGGTGGTATGTGCATGAGGGGGGCTCGGAGTGAATGGGGGTGGGTTGTATGTGCAGAAGGGGGGCACATAGTAATTGGTGGTGGGTGGTATGTGCAGGAGGGGGGCACAGAGTAGTTTAGGGTGGGTGGTATGTGCAGGAGGGGGCATTGAGTAATTGGTGGTGGGTGGGGGTGGGTGGTATGTGTAGGAGGGGGGAATGGAGTAATTGGTGGTGGGTGGGGGTGGGTGGTATGTGCAGGAGGGGGGCAGGGAGTCATTTAGGGTGGGTGGGTGGTATGTGCAGTAGGGGGCTCGGAGTAATTGGTGGTGGGTGGCATGTGCAGGAGGGGGGCTCGGAGTAATTAGTGGTGGGTGGTATGTGCAGGAGGGGGGCAGGGAGTGAATAGGGGTGGGTGGTATGCGCAGGAGGGGGGCAGGGAGTGAATAGGGGTGGGTGGTATGTGCAGGAGGGGGGCAGGGAGTGAATAGGGGTGGGTGGTATGTGCAGGAGGGGGGCAGGGAGTGAATAGGGGTGGGTGGTATGTGCAGGAGGGGGGCAGGGAGTGAATAGTGGTGGGTGGTATGTGCAGGAGGGGGGCAGAGAGTGAATAGGGGTGGGTGGTATGTGCAGGAGGGGGGCAGAGAGTGAATAGGGGTGGGTGGTATGTGCAGGAGGGGGGCAGAGAGTGAATAGGGGTGGGTGGTATGTGCAGGAGGGGGGTGCAGATGGGTTAAAAGTATATGGTGTGAACAAGCCCCAGCACTGCAGAGACCACTGGTATGCACTGAGGAAGTGAAGCTAGCTGCACACACACACAGCACTAGAACTGGCCTCGCACCTCCCAGCAGACATTGCTCTCAACCCTCTTCCTCAAGTTGCTGCACAGAAATGTCTCCTGGAAACATGCAAAACCCCAACTTACCACATTGCACACACCCTGCAGAATGGACTCGCTCTGCTTGTATCCTTCCCCGTGGGATCTCCGATCCCAGGCAATGAGCTCTCAGCGTCCCATTCACTCCCATCTAAGCACTTGTCAGCTGCAGCTCCGCCTCCTCCCTTGTTGTAAGTTTTTTGCCGACAGCACTGGAGTACACTGAGCAGGAGCGCCAGAAAGAGCTGAGAAAGAGAGGGAGGATAATCCATGCCCGTGCGCAGCCGCGTTTTTAGAAACGTAACAGGAGCCAGAGAGTGACAGGCGCGGCTTTGTCTCATCCATGGGTGCTCTGTGGGCCAGCCTCAGAGTCGGCTCTTAGGCAAATTAGGCAGCTGCGAGGCCCCTATGAGCTCTGGGCCTTAGGCGACCGCCTAATTTGCCTAATTAGAGAGCCGCCTCTGCGTGAATGTGCAGACAAGATGTTTCTATAGACAATACAAAAAATATCCATAAATAAAAAGTTTATATTGCTTTTAAAAGTCTTTTGAAGAAGGAAAGTTAGGAAGATATAAAGTTTCCTTTCTTTCCACGGGACTGAGATAGGTGCTAAAACTAGCGCTTAGACGTATAAACATATAAACCATTATATAAATGAATGCAGGTATATATGAGCCATATGGCCCAGCAGCCACAGCATAGTGTGAAAGATATCATATGTCTGCTCAGTTTACAAAAAAAAAAATTTTTTATATATAAATGAGAATATTGTAAAGGTTATTATGAGGAGACACTATGAAAAACCACTGTGTTTTGTAAACGATAAAGTCTTACATGTGAGGATCTGTGACAGTGTTTGCATGACTTTCAAATTTCATGACTTTATGTGAACTCTACCAGATTTGAAATGCAAACAAAGTGTATGCATATATGGTGTGTGGGTGCTTTTTTAGTAATCTGAACTCCACAAGAAGAAGAAAAAAAAATATTTTATAAATGCATGTATATGTGCATTTATGTGTATCATAAATATAAAAGGTGAAAATGAAAAATAAAGTGGAGATCAACATAACACGTGAAGGGGGCATGTGTGTGTGTGTGTGTGTGTGTATGTATATATATATATATATCTCATCGTGAAAGTATATATAGAATATATATAAAATGAAACAAAGTGGAAACTAAACCATGTGTTTGTGGCTTGACTAAAAAACACGATCAATAAATGGTCTATGTGTGAGTATATGTTTCCCATGCAATCTCCTACACATATACCGGTCGAGCTTGTGATACGCTTACAGGAAATAAATGGTAATAAAATATATCATGCACCAATAATTCTGTGGCTCAAACTCTCAAAAATATATGTCTTTGAAAGCATATGCTTATCCAGGTACAATATGTTGGACGCACAACACGACGTCTCAGGGATAGGCTACATGATCACCTGTATAATATTGAGAAAGAAATTTTAACAAATGTATCAAAACACTGGATTTTCACACACCACAAAAACACCTCCAGTTTAGTTATCCAAGGGATTGAGAAAATCAGGACACCAGTGAGGGGAGGAGACAGATTCCAGATTTTGTGTAAACGAGAAGTCCTTTGGATATTTCTGAAAGACATGTCTAGCAATATATCTATACCCCTGTCCTCTCACCTCTCCCTTTAGCCATCCATTTATCCACCAACCTCTATCAAAAAAATCGCATAAGAGCTTAAATTGCAACTATCCAAGAGCTTGGCTACATATAGTCTGGCTGAAATATTCCTTCTTTTCCTCTCTTCAAAACAGAACCTTGATGAGGTTCTTGTATTTATTTCTTTACATGGATGAACGATTGGGGATATATCTATGCATTCATACCAAAAGGACATTATGGGTTATATTTACTAACTTTTGGTTTGTCTGTTTAGTTAGTTATTTATTCTTCATCTCCAATCAGACACCACTGTCCAATGGTTGCTGTAAGCAAGCTACAACACCTAATTTATAGGAATAGCCCTCACGATTTTGAACGCATAAGTCCATTTTTCACCTTTAGGGGGCCTATATACACACCATCCCATACCAGGGGTTGCAGCGAGCAAGGAGATACACCGTCCACATGTCTGTCTTGTCACTCATCCACTTGAATTGGTATTTACTTAGAAATATGTGTATTTTAAGTACCATACTCCGGATGGATGAGGGGGACGATAACACATTTAGACGTAACATTTATCTTCTTTATCTCATATAGTTCTGCCCATACACATGAAGACGGCACACCAAGAGATGAGATTGCTTTAAAACAACACGCTTAGTAAACGCCCATTTTTTCGTTTAACCAGAGTGAATGTTATCAGGTGGATAAGCATATGCTTTCAAAGACATATATTTTTGAGAGTTTGAGCCACAGAATTATTGGTGCATGATATATTTTATTACCATTTATTTCCTGTATGCGTATCACAAGCTCGACCGGTATATGTGTAGGAGATTGCATGGGAAACATACACTCAGACATAGACCATTTATTGATCGTGTTTTTTAGTCAAACCACAAACACATGGTTTAGTTTCCACTTTGTTTCATTTTATATATATTCTATATATACCTTCACGATGATAGATTTTATATATATATATATATATATACACACATACACACACACACATATGCCCCCTTCACGTTTTATGTTGATCTCCACTTTATTTTTCATTTTCACCTTTTATATTTATGATACACATAAATGCACATATACATATACATATACATATACATGCATTTATAAAATATTTTTTTTTCTTCTTTTTGTGGAGTTCAGATTACTAAAAAAGCACCCACACACCATATATGCATACACTTTGTTTGCATTTCAAATCTGGTAGAGTTCACATAAAGTCATGAAATTTGAAAGTCATGCAAACACTGTCACAGATCCTCACATGTAAGACTTTATCGTTTACAAAACACAGTGGTTTTTCATAGTGTCTCCTCATAATAACCTTTACAATATTCTCATTTATATATAAAAAATTTTTTTTTTGTAAACTGAGCAGACATATGATATCTTTCACACTATGCCGTGGCTGCTGGGCCATATGGCTCATATATACCTGCATTCATTTATATAATGGTTTACATGTTTATACGTCTAAGCGCTAGTTTTAGCACCTATCTCAGTCCCGTGGAAAGAAAGGAAACTTTATATCTTCCTAACTTTCCTTCTTCAAAAGACTTTTAAAAGCAATATAAACTTTTTATTTATGGATATTTTTTGTATTGTCTATAGAAACATCTTGTCTGCACATTCACGTCTTCAATAAACACTCCACCATAAAACACACACCCAATTAACTCTATGTTAAGAGGCCATACAATCTAACGATCAGCTGTTTAGAGTTATACAATCAGTATGGGGTCATATGTGAGACGTACAATGTGTATATAAGTGACTTTCATTGTTGTACAAACCAGCTATGAGTAAGCGCTTTATGGGAGCGTGAAACGCGTCAGCGGTTATGCTGTATCACTTCAACAGAGCAATGTACGCATTTTATACCATGTCATTTTTTCAATAAAGAAGATTTTACCTTTATTATTCCAATCCGGAGTGCGGCAGTCCAGATTTTTCATTGCAAATTTGGCCAGTTCCTGCTAAACCAGACAAATTTTGATTCATCTATAGCCGTCTGAATTTCAATCTATCTATCTATGGGGCTGGCTGGTTGTACTGAGGTTGATCTATCGATGTACTTCAGTACAACTAATCTGTCAGATTTTTCTCATGCGATCACTGTCAGCGGCTATAGCAGCCAACAGTGATCATTATATACTGACGGTGGGGAAACCTTCCGCTGTCACTATACAATAGTGCAGCAGGGATTCTCTAAGCAATAGGCAAGGGATTATTTAAAATAGCACAGTGTGCTGTGCATTGCCCTGAGGAACAGGTGCTAAAGCAAAAATGGAAAATTGTATACTCACCTTTCTGTAATTTTCCTTTCCTGGTGCATCTTTATGGCAGCGTACATATGGGTTGTGACTCCGCCCCCACAACCTGATAGGACTGGTTAACTATAAATCAAAGACAGACCCGGCTCACAGCATTCTCTGTAACTCTCACCATTTGGGTGGGCATCTGCATGCTGCCATGAAGATGCACCAGGAAAGGAAAATTATGGAAAGGTGAGTATACAATTTTCTGTTTTCCTGGTGCATCATGGCAGCATGCATATGGGGACAAACTCGTCATACGGGAGGGTGCAAGAAAAATTTTGTAATCATCAGTAGCGCAAGTATGCACCATGAATTTTCTAAATTTTACTGTCGCGAGCCGGGTTCACTTATTAAAGTGTAATGAAGGTGTTCTGGGAGGATCATATTGCTGACTTGCAAATAACCTCAGGAGACACTCAGCGCTGAGCTGTCCACAGAGCTGGCACTGCCCTAGCTAAATGTGCACCCAAGACCTCCAAAACAGGAAGGCCTTGAAGTGTGGGCTCTTTTAAATTGTCTTAACAATCTAGGAGGTGACTGAATGTGTTGATGCTGACCCTGCCTTAAGCCACGCTGGGACCAAGAACATATTTCAGCTTTCCTGAATGAAAAGGTAGCTGCCAAGCAGGTCACCAGCGTTAGCTCAACATCCAGGGGGATGTGGTTCTCTCACTCATCCAAGAAAGACGGCAAATTGACTTCCTGGTTAAATTGGAAGGAGAAAGACACCCCATGGATAAAAGCAGTCTGAAGTTTTAGGACTATTCTGTCCGGGTAGAACGTTAAGTGAGGCGCCTTGAGTACAAAGCCTGCAGCTCTGACATCCTTTTTCACAGAGGTTGTAGCAACCAGAAATACGGTCTTTAGGGTTTGCAGAGTGTGGTCAATTCTGTAGGATAGAAATTAGGCCTTAATAGAAATGAGAACCATAAGCAAGTTCCACATAGGGAACAATGGTTTCCTGGGAGGTCTATAACTTCATGCAAGCCTTTAAGAATTGCATCACTAAAGGGTTAAGGTCTCCTTAAACCCTTGCAAGTGCAGACAAGGCTGAATTTTGAGCTTTAAACATATTTGAACCTAGGCCCCTGTTCAGCCCCAGTTGTAAGAACTGTAGAACCTTGGCTGGTTTAGGTAATAAAGGACTCCAGGCTTTTTCTGTGTGAGATCTGCACCATTTTCCCATATTTTATGGTAAATCTTATTCATGAAGACCTCTCTGGTTTGACACAAGGTAGGCACTACCTGCACTGAGCATGCTTGACTTGGTAGCCACTGCCTCTCAACTTCCATGCCATGAAAAGTAGTCTCTTGGAGCTGGATGGAAAAATTGTCCATGAGAGAGCAAATCCGTCATCACTGGAAGCAGCAGTGGTGATTCAACGCTTAAGAGTAGGAGAAAGACACTAGAGCCTCCTAAGCCAAAACTGTATATTTGCAATTATTGATACAGGAAGCTCCACTGACATCCTAAGAATTCTATCCTTCCACTGCTGTCTAGGCACATTACAAATCTTGCTCCTCTTGCTAAAAGGAGTAAATGACAGAAGTGCTTTGAACACTACTCGGTTCAAGAAAATTCAATACTATTCCTCATAAGATTAACATCCCATGACATTTTCTTTGAAACGCGTCCCCCAACCTTTCTAGCTGGGGTCTGATGTGATAATGTTCCATCTAAAAACAATTGGTCAGTTACGAAGAACCAAGGATACTCCGGCACTGTTCTGCTGGAAGAAACTTCACTCCCAAAGCACTTTTGGCTTTCTCTATCAGAGGACGGAAATTCCCTTGTGGAAGTTCTACTGAATTTTTCCCATCGCTATTGCAGACAGTAAGACCTTTGTGAATGCCCTGGGGGAGATGTACAGACCAAAGGGGAGGGACTCAAACTGGTAGAGGAATTGAGGATGAATTGGGACAAGTAGGTGTCCGATTAACCTACAGGAGAATCCAGTCTCCCAGATTTATGAATAATATAATTGAGTGGAGGTTTTTCCATCTTGCACAACTCTAAACTTCCTTCTTTTTTTTTTTTTTTTTAAACTTTAGCACTGGGCACAGATTACCTGATTTTTATTTTTTATTTATTCATTTTTTTGCTAGGAACAGAGGTGAACCGAATCCTCGTCTCCTCTGGGTAACTAGAACCTTCACCTTTCGTTTTTCTTTTCCCCCTTTTAATCCAGCCACAAACTGGACCAGATTTTTTTACTTTTCCATCAACTCTGGTAGCCTGGCTGACTGGAAGAGATTGAGGTGAACTTCCCACCTGTCAATGTTATATGATCGTTATGCTCATTGAATTATGCCCCTTTATGGGTGAGTTTGTCATGATGATATACTTTTTCAATAAAAATTATTGAACCAGAAAGGCGGACCTCCCTTAAACTTCCACCAATGATACGCCAATATAGCTGAAATGGCCCACTGATCCTGAAGGTTTTCCATCCAGGTGTGTGCGTAAGCTTCGCACAGGCACCCCTGGATTAATGCACCCTTAAAAAAGACTTCCGCTGTTCTCCTAAGACAGGAGCCTTAGATCTTTAAGGCTTCAATAATGAAGATTGGGTACTTCTCCAGTTCGTTTACTAATCTTTTTCCCGGTCCATAGGATTTTGCCTCCTGGTATCTACTTGGGAGTCGCTACCTGTATGCTGGAGCTTTTTGAATTTTCTGTTTTTTGTCAGATGATATTTGCCCTGACCTGCTAATGGTCACCCTTGAGAATACTGTATCCTGTCTACTCCCAAATAGATTGGATCTGTGTTCTGGTGTCTTGCACCATTTTTTTATTTTTTGGTGGGATCCACCAACCATGGCTTCAGCCATAATTCACTCCTTGCCGTGACCGCTGGGAACACCGCTCTTGAAAAACATCAATTGACGTCTGACACATTCACCACAGAGTATGCCGCCAATTTCAGCTCTTACAAAGCTGTTACCACCTTGTCTCTTCACTTCTTCCAGACGGGGTTATTTAACCACTTAAGCCCTGGACCATTTGGCTGGCCAAAGACCAGAGGACTTTTTGCGATTCGGCACTGCGTTGCTTTAACTGACAATTGCGCAGTCGTGCGATGTGGCTCCCAAACAAAATTGACGTCCTGCTTGTATGACTGGTTCACTGATTTTCCCAGAAGTCTGCACCAAGATAAAAGTCAGATTTTTTGGCATCCACTGCAATAAAAATGTCATTTTTGATGTAATTCTCTATTGGGAGTATCTTGTCTAAAGGGATGCAGACTCTTCCACTTTCCTCAGAGTCCTGCATGTGCAGCAGCTGGTTGATAATTATGAAACCACTCCCATTAGACTCATTAAGCACATGGGCTGGTTATTGCTGGTGTGCCAGCACCTGCAGATGCTACAGTATGTCGGAGCACTTCAGATCTAGATCTAATTTTCGGACTAGAGCCTCCTTGAATGTGACATGTCTTGCCAGCTACATTCATGATGCATCCATCATCGGAGGAGACTGCAGCAGGTTGACCATTAGCTTTTTCAGGGTATACAGTTTTGACAGCCTGTTTATAAGGGAATTTTTCTCTGACCCCTTCAATTCTTCCTGGATTAACTCTTCCAGTTGTTCAGTGAAGGAAATTAGTACTTTCTAACCTTGTGGAGAGTTTCCTCCATTTCAACCCAGGCAATTGCGTCCTTAGCTGCCCTTGCAAAAAAGTCTCTATTGGGTAATCTTCAAAGCTTGTGACCCCTTTAACGCTTTACCCTCATGGCAAGCTTTCCTATTTGGACACCACCTACTGGCTCTGGTTGGAAGTGCTAGGCAATTCATGCATAGTAGCTTATCAAACAATGACTTTCCACCAAGAATGCAGCAACCATTAGGGCTGGTAATCTGTGGTGTTTGTAAACAGGGGGAGCAAACAAAATGAGAGGTGAGATGATGACATTAATCAATGTTGCCTATATGTCTGTGCTTGAGCGGTGACTGTTCTGGCTTTTAGCAGGCTCTTTTCACCTTGAGGTCCTTGCAGGGCTGTATAGTGCTTGTTTCAGGCAGATTTGGCATACTAGCTTGGCAGGCAATGACTTTCCACAACAAAAGCAGCGAATATTAGGGCTGGTAACTTGTGATGTTTGTAAACGGGGAGCAATGATAATGAGGGGTGAGATGATGAGTTTAATCAACATTGCCTGGTTAGCAAAAGGAAAGTCCTAGTACTAAAGTACCTAGTATACAGGGTGACTCTGTAGGTACTTGGAGGTCATTTGTGCCAACGTCCCCGATAATATGTTAAGGGCATCAAGGAACTAAAAATTGGGACTTTAGAGGCACAATTGTAATGAACTAAAAAACATATATAAAAAGGTTAAGTTTTATTAATATTATACAAATGACACAGGGAGTAGACATGAAAATTTAAAAATTTAACAAAACTGTTACTCATGCGCTTCCTACAGCACACTGTTTGAGAATAGCCTCTAAGTACTGT
This sequence comes from Aquarana catesbeiana, assembly GCF_042186555.1. Taxonomy (NCBI): domain Eukaryota; kingdom Metazoa; phylum Chordata; class Amphibia; order Anura; family Ranidae; genus Aquarana; species Aquarana catesbeiana. The sequence goes on along the minus strand of NC_133325.1, from coordinate 351,949,606 downwards.
GAATATGACATATGTTTTTTTCTTTGTTTGCATGTATGTTTTTTAATAGAACCTCTAGCTCCTGAAGAAGCGTTCTTTGTCAACGTGAAACATGTAGAGCAATTTGAGATTATACCACTTTGGAATACCAGACCTGCAGTGCTCCCTCACTCTCAACTCTACAGGGGAAGTTTATCCTCTCTTATACCTGGAATTATTGCTTTAAGTGTCTATGGTTATAGAGAATTTTATAGGAAACTGCAGGATAGGATCCATAATGGTGTATGTTACTGAGTTGTATGCCTAACATTGCCTGGTTGTCTGTTCTTAGATGGTGATTTGTCTTGACCGTCAGAAGGCTCCCTCCATCTTGTAGTCCTTACAGGACTATAGATATTGGCTCTCTTTTTCTCAATCCTCACTACTTACCTAATCCCTATACCTTAAAGACAATGGGTGGTCTGACTGGACAGCGTTTCCCATAGAAACAGAGCAAAGCAGCAGACTGAAATGAAAAAACAGCATAATGCTAAGTCTCCACTATTGCGACCTGAAAGTCGCATGATTTTGCTGCAAAATTGATGCGACTTGAAGCAATGCCTGTGTATTCTTGGGGTCTATTGACGCACATATGAATGGTACTCATTGGAAATCATGGGGTACGGCTTGTCATGCGAATTTGCAGTGACAAGTCACACTAGTGGAAACTGAGCCCAACACAGTGATCCCAGAGCAAGTATTGAAAAGGGGATAGGAAGAGCCCAGGTGAATGCCATAAAGAGCACAATGATCCTAGAGCAACACTGAAAAGGAGATAGGAAAAACACAGGTGAATGCCATAAAAAGGGAAACACATACCTGCAAACAATGACCACATAAGCATTCATCATGCATGAGTAGAGAGCTCCACCATTTGTTGCCCAAAAATACCATAAAACCATTTTAGAACTCACATTTGCTATTAGTGATATCAGTGCCTGAGCATGTTCAGATCACCATCCTGGAAAAGCTCTAGCCAGGAAACACAGAGGCCGCATCACTTCCTGCCTCTCATGCTCAGAGTGTACTTGCACTGCTGCAGCCAGTGGGAATGGCAAACGCCCATAACACAGAGAAAAGTAGTAAAAAGCATATGGTAAGCAAAAGGAAACGCTGTCACTTACGTCAAAGCTTGTTTAAAAGCTTTCCTTGAGAAGCCTGCTCCACCAGACTGGGGCTCCAACCATATAGCTCATTTAGAGACTGTAGAGGAAGGACTTCTGCCCAGGAGAGGCTGAAATATGCCCCCCAGACCACAAGAATGGGGCTCCAACCATATAGCTCATTTAGAGACTGTACAGGAAGGACTTCCAACCAGGAGAGGCTGAACCTGGCTGGGGCGACAAACGGTAAGGGATACCTCAAGATTTCAGTCCTGATCAGGTGAGGGAAAAAAAGGAGAATGCTGTGAGCCAGGTCTGTCTTTGATTTATAGTTAACCAGTCCTATCAGGTTGTGGGGGCGGAGTCACAACACATATGTATGCTGCCATGATGCACCAGGAAAAAGCTATTTTTAAATATAATTTTGTCAAGAAGCAGCAATTGTATTAGTACTTAAAGTAATACTTTAAAATGGCAAAATAATTGCAAAATAACATTCGATGGGTGTGCCCCTACCCTTCCTGTGAAGTGGCACATCTGTTTGAAGTATACAACATACTACGTATAGCAACACTTACAAACATTTACAAACAAGAAAGTTTGTTTAAATCGCTGGTTAATTACACCTCCCAGTGCAGTCTCTTCCTCACAAACCTGGCCCGATGATTGTGGGGGTCTGAGGGAGGGGGATTTATCAGAATCTAGAACCCTCTTTAACAATAATCCCCTGGACATTCACAAAAGTGTAAATAAACACATATGAACAGCTTTTGACAAGTCCTTTCATAAAAAAAATACCGGGAAGTTAGTGCAACAAGCTTGGACTTGGAGATGCTGAGCTGGGATGAGCAAAAGCGAGGAGTCAGGTCCCAAGCCAGGTAGCAGTCAGACAGATAGGTACAGAGTCATAATCAGAGTCTAGGTCAGATATAGGCAGGAGTTAGCAACATGTTGGCAGCGAGGTACAAAATCAGCAGAATGTTTGTCAGTCTATGCCTGGGTTGGCAACATGAATCAGTAGCAGATATAACCAGGCAAAGGAAATCCAAAGAAGAGTTAGGTGGAACTAGGTCAGTAAGTGGATCAAGAGGCTTTTTTAGGAAAACAAGTCACAAGGTAAAGCTGAAGACCATCCAGCAATGATAGTAGGCAAGCCTCTGGTTTAAATAGACCAACGAGAACCATAATCTACGGCTGCATCTGTGAATCCTTGTTTGCGCCGCTTATACATCTATGCTCAGGAGTAGGAGCACGAGCACATCAATGGTCATGAGTATGAGCATGAAAATGAGCATGGCCAGCCTTAGGTTCCTGTTCTCTGAGCTGCACACTAAGGACAGAGTAAGTAAGCAAAGGCGACCCACAGAGAGGTCACTCCACTGAGATACTGTATAGGAGGCAATTTGTTGCTTTAAGGCTCCAAAGTCTGGCAGTGGAGAGAGCAGTGGTGCTCAAAATTTTTGGGGGGGCGCAAACAAACTGAAAAATTCTGAAAAAAAACCCCATTAATTACAGCCTCACTGTACCATCAATCACAGCCATTGTGCCATCAAACGCAGCCACTGTGCCCATCAATTGCCGCCACTGTGCCATTAAACTCAACCACTGTGCCCATCAATTGCTGCCACTGTGCCATCAAACCCAGCCACTGTGCCCATCAAACGCAGCCACTGTGCCCATCACACGCAGCCACTGTGCCCATCACACGCAGCCACTGTGCCATATCAAATGCTGCCACTGTGCCATCAAATGCTGCCACTGTACCATCAAATGCAGCCACTGTGCCCATCAAACGCAGCCACTGTGCCCATCAAACGCAGGCCACTGTTCCCATCAATTGCCTCCACTGTGCCCATCAAATACAGCTGCTGTGCCCATCAAATGCAGCCATTGTGCAGCATCGAATGCAGCCACTGTGCCCATCATATGCAGCCACTGTAACATCATATGCAGCCACTGTAACATCATATGCAGCCCCTGTGCTCATCAAATGCAGCTTCACTGTGCCCCTTTGAATGCAGCCACTGTGCCAATCATATGCAGCCACTGTGACATCATATGCAGCCCCTGTGCCCCATCAAATGCAGCCTCACTGTGCCCCATCAAATGCAGTCTCACTGTGCCCATCAAATGCAGCCCCACTGTGCCCATCAAATGCAGCCTCACTGTGCCCATCAAATGCAGCCTCACTGTGCCCCATCAAATGCAGCCTCACTGTGCTCCCATCAAATGCAGCCTTACTGTGCCCCATCAAATGCAACCTCACTGTGCTCCCATCAAATGCAGCCTCACTGTGCCCCATCAAATGCAGCCTCACTGTGCCCCATCAAATGCAGCCTCAATGTGTCCCAAAAAGCAATTTTTAAATATAATTTTGGCGAGAAGCAGCAATTGTATTAGTACTTAAAGTAATACTTTAAAATGGCAAAATAATTGCAAAATAACATTCGGTGGGTGTGCCCCTAGCCTTCCTGTGAAGTGGCACATATGTTTGAAGTATACAACCTACTATGTATAGCAACACTGACATTTACAAACAAGAAAGTTTGTTTAAATCGCTGGTTAATTACACCTCCCAGTACAGTCTCTTCCTCACAAACCTGGCCCGATGATTGTGGGGGTCTGAGGGAGGGGGATTTATCAGAATCTAGAACCCTCTTTAACAATAATACCCTACACATTCACAAATGTGGAAATAAACACATATGGACAGCTTTTGACAAGTCCTTTAATAAAAAAATATTATAGAATAGTATAGAAATAGATTTATTTGGGAGAGGTACTTTATACTTGTAAGGCCTTTTTTCTCGTTCCTATGAGATCACTCTGGTATGTTAGTCGGTTATATCTTATTTAACAAGATGGAGGTCTCACTGTAAGGTTGTCTCTACCTTGTTGGCCAGTATTTCAAAGTCTGCCTTGGATGGTAATTAGGGATGAGCCGAACACCCCCCTGTTCGGTTCGCACCAGAACATGCGAACAGGAAAAAAGTTCGCTCGAACACGCGAACACCGTTAAAGTCTATGGGACACGAACATGAATAATCAAAAGTGCTAATTTTAAAGGCTTATATGCAAGTTATTGTCATAAAAAGTGTTTGGGGACCTGGGTCCTGCCCCAGGGGACATGGATCAATGCAAAAAAAAGTTTTAAAAACGGCCGTTTTTTCAGGAGCAGTGATTTTAATAATGCTTAAAGTCAAACAATAAAAGTGTAATATCCCCTTTAAATTTCGTACCTGGGGGGTGTCTATAGTATGCCTGTAAAGGGGCGCATGTTTCCTGTGTTTAGAACAGTCTGACAGCAAAATGACATTTGGAAGGAAAAAACACATTTAAAACTACCCGCGGCTATTGCATTGCCGACAATACACATAGAAGTTCATTGATAAAAACGGCATGGGAATTCCCCCCAGGGAAACCCCGAACCAAAATTAAAAAAAAAAAAAATGACGTGGGGGGGTCCCCCTAAATTCCATACCAGGCCCTTCAGGTCTGGTATGGATATTAAGGGGAACCCCGGCCAAAATTTTAAAAAAAAATGACGTGGGGTTCCCCCTAAATTCCATACCAGACCCTTATCCGAGCACGCAACCTGGCAGGCCGCAGGAAAAGAGGGGGGGACGAGAGTGCGGCCCCCCCCCTCCTGAACCGTACCAGGCCACATGCCCTCAACATTGGGAGGGTGCTTTGGGGTAGCCCCCCAAAACACCTTGTCCCCATGTTGATGAGGACAAGGGCCTCATCCCCACAACCGTGGCCGGTGGTTGTGGGGGTCTGCGGGCGGGGGGCTTATCGGAATCTGGAAGCCCCCTTTAACAAGGGGACCCCCAGATCCCGGCCCCCCCCCTGTGTGAAATGGTAAGGGGGTACTTACCCCTACCATTTCACTAAAAAACTGTCAAAATAGTTAAAAATGACAAGAGACACTTTTTGACAATTCCTTTATTTAAATGCTTCTTCTATCTTCCTTCATCTTCTTCTTCTTCTGGTTCTTCTGAGTCTTCTGGTTCTTCCTCCGGCGTTCTCGTCCAGCATCTTCTCCGCGGCGTCTTCTATCTTCTTCTCCTCGGGCCGCTCCGCACCCATGGCATGAGGGGAGGCTCCCGCTCTTCTCTTCATCTTCTTCTTCATCCTCTTCTCTTCTTCATCTTCTTCATCTTCATCTTCTCTTCTTTTCTTCTGCGGGCCGCTCCGCATCCATGCATGGAGGGAGGCTCCCGCTGTGTGACGGCGTCTCCTCGTCTGACGGTTCTTAAATAACGGGGGGCGGGGCCACCCGGTGACCCCGCCCCCCTCTGACGCACGGTGACTTGACGGGACTTCCCTGTGACGTCATGGGGAATGCCACAGGGAAGTCCCGTCATGTCCCGTGCGTCAGAGGGGGGCGGGGTCACCGGGTGGCCCCGCCCCCCGTTATTTAAGAACCGTCAGACGAGGAGACGCCGTCACACAGCGGGAGCCTCCCTCCATGCATGGATGCGGAGCGGCCCGCAGAAGAAAAGAAGAGAAGATGAAGATGAAGAAGATGAAGAAGAGAAGAGGATGAAGAAGAAGATGAAGAGAAGAGCGGGAGCCTCCCCTCATGCCATGGGTGCGGAGCGGCCCGAGGAGAAGAAGATAGAAGACGCCGCGGAGAAGATGCTGGACGAGAACGCCGGAGGAAGAACCAGAAGAGCCAGAAGAACCAGAAGAAGATGAAGGAAGATAGAAGAAGCATTTAAATAAAGGAATTGTCAAAAACTGTCTCTTGTCATTTTTAACTATTTTGACAGTTTTTTAGTGAAATGGTAGGGGTAAGTACCCCCTTACCATTTCACACAGGGGGGGGGCCGGGATCTGGGGGTCCCCTTGTTAAAGGGGGCTTCCAGATTCCGATAAGCCCCCCGCCCGCAGACCCCCACAACCACCGGCCACGGTTGTGGGGATGAGGCCCTTGTCCTCATCAACATGGGGACAAGGTGTTTTGGGGGGCTACCCCAAAGCACCCTCCCAATGTTGAGGGCATGTGGCCTGGTACGGTTCAGGAGGGGGGGGGGCCGCACTCTCGTCCCCCCCCTCTTTTCCTGCGGCCTGCCAGGTTGCGTGCTCGGATAAGGGTCTGGTATGGATTTTTGGGGGAACCCCACGCCGTTTTTTTTTTTTTTTTTTGGCGCGGGGTTCCCCTTAAAATCCATACCAGACCTGAAGGGTCTGGTATGGAATTTAGGGGGAACCCCACGTCATTTTTTTTTTTTAAATTTTGGCCGGGGTTCCCCTTAATATCCATACCAGACCTGAAGGGCCTGGTATGGAATTTAGGGGGACCCCCCCACGTCATTTTTTTTTTTTTTAATTTTGGTTCGGGGTTTCCCTGGGGGGAATTCCCATGCCGTTTTTATCAATGAACTTCTATGTGTATTGTCGGCAATGCAATAGCCGCGGGTAGTTTTAAATGTGTTTTTTCCTTCCAAATGTCATTTTGCTGTCAGACTGTTCTAAACACGGGAAACATGCGCCCCTTTACAGGCATACTATAGACACCCCCCAGGTACGAAATTTAAAGGAATATTACACTTTTATTGTTTGACTTTAAGCATTATTAAAATCACTGCTCCTGAAAAAACGTCCGTTTTTAAAACTTTTTTTTGCATTGATACATGTCCCCTGGGGCAGGACCCGGGTCCCCAAACACTTTTTATGACAATAACTTGCATATAAGCCTTTAAAATTAGCACTTTTGACTTCTCCCATAGACTTTTAAAGGGTGTTCCGCGGCATTCGAATTTGCCGCGAACACCCCAAATTGTTCGGTGTTCGGCGAACTTGCGAACAGCTAATGTTCGAGTCGAACATGAGTTCGACTCGAACTCGAAGCTCATCCCTAATGGTAATGTTTTAATCAAAGCCAATAATACTTGCTCAACTGGTGAGGCGGGTACATAGTCGTCCAGGCCAGGTTATGCAAGAAGTGCTGTGTCGCGTACTTGTCAGTGGAGCTCAAAATGTCGAGGGTGGCCTCTTGCACACTTTCCATCCAAGCACCCCTGGTGGTGGAGACAGGTACTACTAGGGCAGTGTCAGGGGGCAGGTACTGGGAAGTTGGTGCAACAAGCTTGGACTGAGATGCTGAGGTGGGATGAGCAAAAGCGAGGAGTCAGGTTACAAGTCAGGTAGCAGTCAGGCAGATACAGAGTCATAATCAGATTCTAGGTCAGAGATAGGCAGGAGTTAGCAACATGTAGGCAGCGAGGTACAAAATCAGCAGAATGTTTGTCAGTCTATGCCTGGGTTGGCAACATAAATCAGTAGCAGACATAAGCAGGCAATCCAAAAGAAGTTAGGCGGAGCTAGGTCAGTAAGTGGATCAAGTAGGCTTTTTTAGGAAAACAAGTCACAAGGTAAAGCTGAAGACCATCCAGCAATGATACTAGGCAAGCCTCTGCTTTAAATAGTGAAAAAAGAAAACTAAAGCGCTGATGTGGATTCTCTATAAAATAACAAAACACCAGTAAAAAATGTGTGAGCTGTAACCAACCAATTAGTGCTGCGACACCGTTGCTACAAATCAATATAAAATATGTTGGTGCGCTTATCAAACTCTCCCCATCTGTTGGAGTGGTACTTGTATATAAAATCCTAAACCATAAAAAATACCCTGATATCACAATCAGTAAAGTGTATAAGTGCAAATAAATATATCAATCAAGTGAATGGATGCAAATAAATGCATCAAAAACCTATAGGGGAACACATATCCCTAGATATATGTTGATGAAAGAAATAAAAAAACATTAAATAGTGTCTGTGTTAATCCAGCTGAGGTCTAAAAGTCCAATCAAATGCCTTTGATGAACTTGCTTGTATTTCAATTATCACAGATCACAGTTGCATGATGAATTACATTTGCAAGGTGATGATTCACATAAAAGATAAAAGAAAAACCATCATTGTGCAGTGTTTTTAAATGCTACAAAACTGGGCAATCAATGTAATCCACTCACATATTTGCAGTAGCTGAATCGCTTTTGTTACAATGGTCAGACAGCTTCACCGCTCATACAGCTATCGCTGTGTTTGCCGAACGCTATGCGATGACGTCACTGACACCTCTTCCGGGAAGAGGAGTCAGTGACGTCATCGCATCATGGAAGATTGGAATAGATAGTTCGTCATAAACGGGGACAATCGGGAAGCAGAATTCAAGGCACTATTGTGAGCAAACTCCGCCCACGGTAAGAGGTCTGACCAGTTGTTATGATGGTCAGAAATATAGCAATGTAGGAATTGCTCCAAGGATTGATTGGCTCGTTCTGTGGCCCCATTAGACTGCGGGTAAAACGCAGAGGAGAAAGCAAGCTGAATTCCCAACTGTTCACAAAAAGCTTGCCAGAACCGCAACACAAACTGACTACCCCTGTCCGAGACAATCACCTTGGCAAACTGATCCATGCGGTGATCCTACTCATCCAATCTGGAAAAAATATTACAAACAAGTGGATTGACTGCATCTTCTGAATTCATGGCCTACTGTCAGAAACCATGAATCAGGCTGAGACAGAAGTACAGTTAAATCATACTTTATTAATAATTAATAATAATAAAAAAGGTAAACAAAGTAAACGTAGTCAAAACATAGCCAGAGTTCAGGAACCAAAATGGATAGTCAGACAAGCTAAAACGTCAGGAAGCCAGAGATGAACATAGAAGAACAGCAAGCAGGATCTAGAGCCAGAAGCAATGTCAGCCAAGCAAGTCTTTAACAGAAACACAGACGAGCATCTCTAGAGATGTGACCATAGCGAAGGCAGAGGTCATCTGGACTGGACAGCTTAAGTAGGCAGGGCTGACGAGCAGGATATCATCAACAGGTGAGTCACTGTGGAGAAATAGGAGCTGGCAATTAGCCAACCGCTAAGCGGCCATCTTTGAGAAGGAAGGGCTGAGCCCAGCCCTGACAACAGGATTGAACAGCCTTTTTAGACAGTACGGATGATTAACCCCTTAGGTTCCACAGTGAGTATAACAAGCATGCTTTACTGCATATAGAGACTGATTTCTCTGTTGTGGGTTTAGTAACACTTTAACTACTATTTCATACTGTCTGTCAGAAGGCATTGCAAGTAATGCTGGGCTATTTAGAAACATGTTTTTACAGCATTTACTAAAATAATTTGTTATTTGTAAAATAAAGATTCTATACAAATTCTTAGCATTGAGAAAGCATTTGCCCTAGTGACTTAGGTGTCAATCAGTTCCAACATAATGAATAGAGGCAATGTGAAGCTGGGGGCCACCTGGCTTTTTCAGAAATGGGCATAGTTTTCATTGAGTCCTATACTGGCATCAATTTGATACGATGCATAACCTAATACTAATAAATACAACATTTCTCAAGAGCTACACCAAAATGCAGAAGATTTTTAGTGCAAACTCTAACATTCTCTTTCCTATCTATTTAATACATTATTTTATGTTTTTCTCTCTTTGATAGGTTTGGAAGAATAATCTATACATACAGAATATTTCAAAACCGTCAAGGTCATTACATGGTTGAGGTAAGGTATTCAAATAAATGTTATATTTATGGCCATAATATTAATAATATAAATATGATATGCTAATACAGTGGCAAAGCTAGACATTTTTTCACGCAGGGCAAAGATTCAGTTACATACCCCCTACCCCCACCATCACCTGAGAGAGAAGGCCTACACAATCACCACGTAGGTGTGGTTTGAATGAGATGATTTCAAGCCTAACTTCCATAGTGGATTAGGAGGGGCACCACGAAATATGAAGAAGTGATCCAAGAAATGGATCTTTAATAGGGACTGCTTCTGTGTGCTTGCCTTCCTTACCGGCAGCGCCCCTCCTAATCTGCTGCGGAAGTGAGGCTTGAAACTAAAGGAATACTATAGGGTTGTTCCCCAAGAACCAAAGTAGTGCGGTGCGTGAAGCGTGCCATGGTGAATGGTGGGTGTGGCCAAATTGCATTAACAGTGGGATGGAGCTTAAAGGGGCATGGTTATTAAAATAAAAGCATTCTTGTACCCATAAGATATGCTTAGATTAATAAAACAAATGTCACTGTAAAAATATGAACTTAGCTTACCTTACCTTAAAAGTGGATGACGTCAGTAGAGCAGTGGATGGTGTCAGTAGGGCAGAGGTTGGTGTCAGTAGGGCAGAGGTAGGTGACAGTAGAGCTGTGGATGACATCGGTAGAGCAGTGGATGGTGTCAGTAGGGCAGAGGTTGGTGTCAGTAGGGCAGAGGTTGGTGTCAGTAGGGCAGAGGTTGGTGTCAGTAAGGCAGAGGTTGGTGTCAGTAAGGCAGAGGTTGGTGTCAGTAAGGCAGAGGTTGGTGTCAGTAAGGCAGAGGTAGGTGACAGTAGAGCTGTGGATGACGTCAGTAGGGCAGTGGATGGTGTTAGTAGGGCAGAGGTTGGTGTCAGTAGGGCAGAGGTAGGTGACAGTAAGGCAGAGGTTGGTGTCAGTAAGGCAGAGGTTGGTGTCAGTAAGGCAGAGGTAGGTGACAGTAGAGCTGTGGATGACGTCAGTAGGGCAGTGGATGGTGTTAGTAGGGCAGAGGTTGGTGTCAGTAGGGCAGAGGTAGGTGACAGTAGAGCAGTGGATGATATCAGCAGAGCAGTGGACAATGTCAGAAGGGCAGTGGATGATGTCAGTAGAGCAGTGGAAGGTTTCAGTAGTTTTTTATTTTCACAATTTAATTTTTTCATTTTTTTTTTTTTATTATATTATTTAGCATTATTTTTTTTACAATTTTTAGGAACCCCATTGGGGGCTTTGGTGAGATATCAGGGATCTAAACAGACTGCTGATGTCTCACTTTTGAGACAGAGAAAGGGAATAAGGACAGGTTCCTCAGTCCCTTTCTCTGCAGCATCAGCTGCACTGGACAGTGAGTGAATGGGAAATGCTCTGTGCTGGCGGCTTCCTGTTCATTCACAAAATGAAGCACAGTAAACATAGTTTACTATGTTTACCTTTTCAGCCTTGGTTCACACTATCAACTGAATAATATCAACATATGAATCGTTACATGTAACATGTGCAGTTACAAATCACAGCACAGCCAGCCGGGCACCCCCACCTGAAAATGCAGAATCACGTGTGTGTATATATATATATTACACACACACATGTGATTCTGCGCAGCCGGCTCGCACTGTAGCAGTAAAGGTACAGTGAGCGGTCGGCAAGTGGTTAAAGCCAGAAAATATAACACCCAAACAACTGGCATCTTCAGAAGATGAGCTCAGCAATAGCAGCTTCCATGTATTTCTTCTCATAGGTTTCTTTTAAGCAGCTAGCCCTATTGTATACTGCGCTGATGATGTCATCGGTGCATGCGCTCTGAAGAAACAGCCACCTGTGCCGTTTCTTTAGGAGTGAGTGCTGTGACTGGTGGCTCCCACACACATGCGCGGGAGTGACATCGCACGGCCCTGGAAGGAAGAGGGGCAAACATGGATGCGGCCTGCAGCAGGGATGACACGGGCTTCATTTGCAGGTAAGTGTCACATAATGTGCTAGTATGTGATGCATACTAGCACATTATGCCTTTCCTTTGCAGGGAAGGGGAAAACTTTTTTTTCCCTGCAGGGTTTACTTCCTCTTTAGAGCTGAATTCCAGGTATGTTTTGCATCGTTATATTGGTCCAGCTTGGACAAATGTAAGTATGCATAATTCATACTTGGTCGGTCTCGGTGGAAGCGGAGAATCGCTGTAGTAGTTGCCAATACTACAGTGATCCTCGCTGTTTTCTGGGTCCTGTGCTGAGCTGCTGCCTTGCTACAGAGTTGCTACAGGGGTCATTCGCTCAACATGGGCACCAGTCAGAGAATGCCTTGCATTTTTGTCAATGAACAGAAAGCATCCTCTGACTGAACGAGATGGAAAGGTGAGGTGGTGTGTCTAATCAGAAAATGTATTGCATTTATTGAGAAAAATGCAAGGCATTTTCTAAATGAGTGTCAAGAGGGTGATTCCCTGTGATTTTTATTCAAGCAGGGCAGCCACTCTGCATGGGACCAAGTGTGGTTACTACACCGATTCTTCACTTTCACAGGGATCATCAAGGTATAGAATATGTGCATTTGTGGTCCAAGCTGCATCAGTGCAACTATGCAAAATCCTTACTCAGGGTTCAGCTTTAAAAAAGAAATATTGCCTTTTCATACACTATATAGTGAAAAGTATTGGGACACCTAGCTTTACACGCACATGACATTTAATGAAGGATAAGAGTCCAGCTGTGAAAAAGAAAGGGCCCATGAGCCAGGTTACCCTGTACTGCTTGAAGTCACCCAGCCTCCAGCCCTTGATAAAGTTACATGTCAGTGACGCAATGCGTCGGGAGGAGCTGGGTGACGTCACTTCCGGTCACGGCCGAGACCGGAAGTTCGGATTATTTCAATTTCTGGATGTCCGAATTTTAAACTGTAAATTGCTACATTGTTTTATAATAAATTAATCTTTGATACTACACCATAAGGAGTTTCATTGCCTTTTATATGTGTGAACTGATCGATCACCTGATGGAATGACGGAGATCGCATGGAGATCAGTGGTTTACCCATATCATTGCCTGATATTCTCCTTATTGAGGTGAGCGGCCATTGCATATATTGGTGGATTTCACTCACTTCCCTGGATTAAAACACTGGACTGGACTGCGTGAGCAATACAGCATCACTGGACTTGGATTTTTTTTCAGCACTGTCACCTTCAACTGTGCTTTTCTTGACACTTTTTTTGCTCTGAACTCTTACATATTTTGCATTTTTTTTAAGTTACCTTATAGTATTTGGCACTTGAATAGATGTTATATACTTTTCACTGGATTGGTTTATATTTTTATGGTGACCACTTATGTGAATCTTTTTACACTTGCGATATTCGTTTCCAGCATATTATCCTGCCTGTGTATTTATATATGTGAACCCTTGATTATTTATATGGGTTTAGTGCCTTTCCACACATTGTGATTTTACTCATAATGTATGTGGGGACGCTACAGGGATTGGCAGCTTTATCTTTTTTAAGATTAGTTATTGTTTAATCACATTTAGGTAGTACACCATCTTTTATATTTAATTTTATTGTTTTTAACACAGAATAGTGCACAAGTACTTTTATGGCTTTATTCATCAGTTTTATTTATCCATAAAAAATTTTTTGGTTACACCTGGTAGCTCGTTGTTTTTTTTTTTTCAATCTTCATGAAATTTAATGGCATCCCAGTCTTAGTCCATAGGGTTCAATATTGAATTGGCCCACCCTTTGCAGCTATAACAGCTTCAACTCTTCTGGGAAGGCTGTCCACAAGGTTTAAGAGTGTGTCTATGGGAAGGTTTGACCATTTTTCCAGAAGCACATTTATGCGGTCAGGCACTGATTCTGAACGAGAAGGGATGTCTCGCAGTCTCTGCTCGAATTCATCTCAAAGGGGTTCTATCGGGTTGAGGTCAGAACTCTGTGCAGACCAGTGAAGCTCCTCCACCCCAAACTCGCTCATCCATTTCATTATGGACCTTGCTTTGTACACTGGTCCAAATCATTTGGTGGAGCGGAGATTATGGCGTGGGGTTGTTTTTCAGGGTTTGGGCTTGGCCCCTTAGTTCAAAGAGAATTCTTAAAACGTCATTATACCAAGACATTTTGGACAATTTCATACTTTGTGGGAACAGTTTGGGGATGGCCCCTTCTTGTTCCAACATGACTACGCACAAGTGCACAAAGCAAGGTCCATAAAGACATGGATGAGCACGTTTGGAGTGGAGAGACTTGACTGCCCTGCATAGAGTCCTGAACTCAACCAGATAGAACACCTTTGGGATGAATTAGAGCAGAGACTGTAAGCCAGGCCTTCTGGTCCAACATCAGTGCCTGACCTCACAAATGCGCTTCTGTAAGAATGGTCAAACATTCCCATAGACACACTCCTAAACCTTGTGGACAGCCTTCCCAGAAGAGTTGAAGCTGTTATAGCGGCAAAGGGTGGCCAACTCAATATTGAACCCTATGGACTAAGACTGGGATGCCATTACAGTTCATGTGTGTGTAAAGGAAGGGGTCCCAATACTTTTGACAATATTGTGTATGTCATTTTAGTTAACTCATATTATTCCACTTATAACTTGTAAAGCAGTAACATTCACAAAACATTCACTGCAAGTGTATCTCCCAGATGTATGTGTTTTTACAGTGACTGATTTACCTGCAATGAATGTCTTGTATATCTCAAATATACTGCTTTAAAAACATGCCCCTAATGTGGATCTACCATTAAAATGTAAACTTTTAGATCATTTTAGACCATTTAAATGTAAACATCTTTTGAAACAGACATGTCAGCATTACCAAATCAGCAAACTGAACATTTTTTTATATATTAGCACAATGAAAACATTGTTAACATGCATTTATAAAAGGATATTAAATTGTTATAATGTCATTAATATATTAAATGTACCACTTAATAATCATAATGCCACAGCCTGTGTGCATGCATGTCAATGAAAAAATTGTATATCTGGAGAATCTTGCACTCAGTCAACATCCAATTTGTTTGCCCAACCAATCTCTGTAATTTGCATATGTACATGTCCCCAGTACTTGATTACTAGCATTTATTTAACACTGTGCTAAGATATACTGTATAAAGTCACTATGCAATAGGCCAGAAAGGGGTGCGACCTTACTTGTGAGCAAGCAAAATCGTTTACTAAGAATTCAGCTGCTCAATGTGTGCAGAGAGAGTTTTGGTCAAATCATATCTGCAAATAACTACCAATAGAAACTTTCGTGAAATGATTCACATTTTCTAAAAATGAAGTGATTTATTGAGGGTTGTTGTGAATGCTGACTATTTACTGGAAGGTCCAATGTTATCACAATCAAGATAGGTTCATTTATGTGATCTACAAATTCAAATTGTGGCTGATATTTTTTTCTTACTTAGGCAGCTAAAGGTGTAGAAGAAAAATACTTCCCCAACCTTAAGGACCTCATCGCCTATTATGAAAACTCTAACAAAGGGTTGATGCATTCCCTGAGCTGCCCTGTAAACAAGAATGAAGCAGAGGAAACTCAAATCCAACTTAAAGGATCAATCAAGCGCATACTTCTATTAGGAGACACATATGCAGGTATGTCATTATGAGAGTACAAAACTGGTGCCAAGTCCAGGTTTTTGATGCAGGCTTTTGCTGCCTTTGAGGATACTTATGGCAAACACTTGTTCACTGAAGGACTGAACGCACTGCATTGTGAGTTTCTCGGCATGAAGCCAAGAAAGACTGGGCCCTAAATAATACTCACCAACACATTTTAATGCTTTTTAACAAACCTGTACCTTTTATGGAGCTTTTTGGGTAATTATCGTTATGCCTAGCAATTGTATTGCACATTGTCACCTTTATTTATTTTTTCTCCACATTTTTTTTTCGCTGCACTATTTATGTGTGTCTCTTTCACTCACCAAGGATGGTAGGGTGCAGGTCTAGGGGAAGGATGGGTGACCTTTAGATTCCTTGTTCCCCTGACTGGGGTGGGGTCTCTTCGGGAGAGGGACTTACCTGGTACTCGGTGGTTGGTTTCTGCAAGCCACCAGGAGAGGGGTCTACCAGGCCTTTTGGCTAGGTGAACCAGAGTGTCTTGCCCCTGTCATGAGTCTTGCGATTAGGGGGGTCAGGGAGGGCCTTCATTTCCGGGAGGGGACAATTGATGCACCCTGTGCACTTTTTTGGTTTACAAGGTGTTTCTTTTTGCACACTGCACTGTGGGCCAAACAAAAAAAAAATCTGGATGTGCTGGAGGCTTTTACTATATGAATTTGTTTAAACACCTTTGGGAGTATTGCCATGCACTTCAGGTGCAGTGGCAAGAATCATCAGTCCGTGTTAAGTTTATTCACATAATTTTTTTAATTCATTTTTTTGAACAGTATAGTCTAATTTGCAACTAAAAAAATCCATGCAAACTATACATTTTCTTCCAAGCACCCGGGAGCCCTATAATCTAGGGCAGGGGTATCAAATTAAAATTCATGGAGGTCTGGTCAGTAAAATTTTCTTCCAGCAGAAGATTCACTTTTTTCTGCGATGAACCTTCACATCACAGCCCTCTCCTCCTATATGACAATGCTGTTCATACATTAGTGTCCTCAGCCCCCCCCCCCGCAGATCACAGTCCCCCACTTCACATCACAGGCCCCCTTTACATTACACCACCCCCTTCACAGTAGTGTTGTGAACCTCCTTCACTTTACACACTCCCTTTATTCACAGCAGTGTCCACAACCCCCCCCCTTCAGTCATCATCTCCACCCCAGTAGTGTCCTCCGCCCTTCACATGACCCCCCCCAACAGTACTCTCCTCTGCCCCCCTTCATATCACTCCCCACAGTACTGTCTCCTGCCCCCCTTCACATCACCCCCCCCACACACAGTACTGTCTCCTGCCCCTTCACATAACCCCCCCCGTCACAGTACTGTCTTTTGCCCCCTTCACATGACTCCCCCCCCCCACAGTTGTGTCCTCTGCCACCTCCACATCACACCACTCTTCCCACAAAGCACTGTCTCCCCTTGACATCACCCCCCCTCCTCCCCACAGCCACCTTTCATATCCTGACCCCCTTTCACATCACCCCCCCCCAACACACACACAGCACTGCCTCCCTTCACACCCCACCTGTCCATCACAGCCATCTCCTCTGGCCCCCCTCCCCCTTCACTCTCCTACCTTGTGGAGAGCAGGAGGTAGGAGCATTTTAGATTGAAGGTGGGAGGCACAGCAGCACTAGGTAGAGGGCAAAAACAGGAGCAGCTGTGGTGAACTTCTCATATTAACAAGCTGGTGATTGGTTGTTAGGACTGTCCTGCATCCTAGCAACCAGTCACCTGCTGGTTAACTTGAATAGTTAAATCGAGCAGCTCCTGCTCCTGCCCTATGTTCAGCGCTGTTGTGCCTTCCACCTTAAACTCAGCATTGCCTTCCCTCCTGCTCTCCACTCTGCTGTGATAATTACCACTGTAGAAGCTGGGGGGAAAATGTGGCTTCTAAATGGCGTGACCGTGGATCTGGATGGGACAGTGACTTGGTTTGAATCCGGACCACTGTCTGCCATTTAATGACGCCTGATCTAGGGTGATCTGTTATGCAAATTTCTTCACTACAAGCCTTGTGCCCATCACACATTTTGCTATTGGTCAGTTAGGCTGCCCATCACACTGAATGGTCAATCGGAAGTGTGCTAGGAGGAAGAGAAGAGGCCAATGCAATAGGCAATTTCAGGAGATGCTTCTGAAATACATTACCGTCAGTACTGTCTTGTTTTTTTATGCTAAGTATTATTTAAAGTAATAAGTTAATTTCTCACATACTACCTTCCACATAAGCACCCCTATCAAAGTATTACGGTCAATGACTGTAAGCTCTTTCTTGTACCATAATAAGCTTTGTTTATACCCCGGCAATTTAAGGTCAACCCCGCCACCATCTCAGTAACATACCTGACTTGGAGAGCAAATCAAAATCCCCAACCCACACATGCACATAATCCTTTTGCTTTGAGCAAAACCACTCAGTATACTGCAAGAAACAGTGTACAGACTAATTATTATCTAGCCTAGATTTCCATTATTTTTTAATACTTCTTTGAAAAGTACTGTTAGTACATATTTAGAAAATGAAGCAGTGAAAAACTGCTCAGATATAAAAATAAAAAAATGGAAAATATCATGTAAAAATTATGATGGTAAACTGTAAGCTAAGTAAGGGTTAGGTGCGCTATTGCTGTTTGCTAAAGTCGATGTGAACAAAATAAAATCAAAAGGGCACAGAGGCCTAGTGCATTACCTGATAACTAGGTCTCTGGGCGCTTCTGTTTTTATTTTATTGTCTGATAGAAAGATTCCCCAATCTGAAGAGGGCTGCACTTCTGAAGCACATCTATTAATGCCAAGAATGATCACGACTATTCTGTACTGACGCATCTCTCGGCCTCAACATTTTCTTAGCTCTGTGGTGTCATTGCCGTGGAATCATCTGTAAACTTGTAAAGTCAATGTAAACCTTGACCATAGGTGGATACTATGGGATTGACCTCCAATAGGAGGATGAATGTTGAGCGGTATGCCGCGTACACACGATCGCACACTCCGACAACAAAATCCATTTTTTTTTTTCAACGGATGTTGGCTCAAACTTGTCTTGCATACACACGGTCACACAAATCTTGTCGGAAATTGTGAACGTCAAGAACGCGGTGACCTACAACACGTACGACAAGCCGAGAAAAATGAAGTTCAATAGCCAGTGCAGCTCTTCTGCTTGATTCCAAGCATGCGTGGAACTTTGTGTGTCGGAATTGTGTACACACGCTTGGAATTTACAACAACCGATTTTATTGTCGGAAAATTTGAGATCCAGATCTCAAATTTTGTTTGTCAGAAATTCCGACAGAAAATGTCCGATAAAGCCTACACACGGTCGGAATTTCCAACAACAAGCTCCCATCGAACATTTCCTGTTGGAAAATCTGACCGTGTGTACGCGGCATTAGAATAATTTTATAATGTGGAAATAAGAAATGAATGTACATTATGTTTATATTTGGGAAAACCGACTAATTGGTTTAATAATATGGGTAAGAGTAATAAATTAATTTATCTGTGGAAAGGGAGAAGGGGGGGTATGTTATGCTATGTTATTTGTATGTATGCAATATATGTATGTAGATAAAATATAATGATTTGGTATATAAAAAAAAACAGAGCTGTCCTGTGCTCTCTGCCTGTGTTATCTCAAATGAGACTATTTAGCTCCTCCTGTTCTTACCCAGAACCACAAGCCAATTAATCCCTATGCAGGGAACAGTGGGGGTTGTTGAGTAGTTTAGCAAAAGACAATGGGCAGGACTGACACCACTCAATAAAATTGCTGTGTGTTTTAAGCCCACAATTAGGAATTAAAGTGGTTGTAAAAGCAGAAGGTTTTTGATCTTGATAAATTCTATGCATTAAGATAAAAAACCTTCTGTGTGCAGCAGCCCCCCTAATACTTACCTGAGCCCCATCTCTATCCAGCGACGTGCATGACTGCCTCGGCCATCTGGGACTCTCCCTCCTGATTGGCTGAGACACAGCAGTGGCACCATTGGCTCCTGCTGCTGTCAAAGTCAGTTAGCCAATCAGGAAAGAGAGGGGGCAGGGCCGAACCATGGCTCCGTGTCTGAATGGACACAGGGAGCTGTGGCTTGGCTTGGGTGCCCCCACAGCAAGCTGCTTGCTGTGGGGGTACTCGACAGGAAGGAGGGTCCAGGAGCTCTGAAGAGGGACCCAAGAAGAGAAGGATCCAGGTTGCTCTGTGCAAAACCACTGCACAGAGCTGGGTAAGTGTAACATGTTTGTTATTTTTAAAGAAAAATAAAAGAGACTTTATTATCACTTTAAGATCTAAGTACATTTCTGGTAAAAAAAAAAACAAGTATTTTTCTGAAGTTGCAGTGTCTTTAAAGAGATAAAACATTGGGTAATGGGTATGTATAGTAGAGATGTACTGTATATGTGTATTTTTATTTTCCCCTGATATGTAGAGATGGGCCGAGCACCCACTGGTTCGGTTCGCACCAGAACAGCCGAACATTGCAAAACGTTCGGACCTGAACACCGAACCCCATTGAAGTCTATAGGACCTGAACTTGAAAAATTAAAAGTCCCCATTTTGAAGGCTTATATGAAAGTTATTGGCCATAAAAAGGGTATGGGGGCTGGGGTACTGCCCTGGAGGACATGTATCAATGCAAAAAAATTATCGTTTTTAAAGGAGTAGTGATTTTGATGATGCTTAAAGTGAAACAGTAAAAATGAAAAATTCCTCTAAATATAGTGCCTGGGAGTGGGTGGGGCTTAGTCTGCCTGTAAAGTGTGCATCTGTAGCATGTATAGAGCATGCTGCAGCCCATATTGAATTTCTAAAGAAAACAAATGAATTTAAATGTACTTCGCGGCTGCAAGCTATTGCCGCCACATGGAAATACAAAAGAAAAAAAATTGAAAGAAACTGATGGGGTCTCCCCCAAAATACATACCAGACCCTTATCTGAGCACACAGCCTGGCAGGCCAGGAAAGGGGGGGGACAAGCGAGCAGCCCCCTCCTCCTAAACCATACCAGGCCACATGCCCTCAACATGCTCAGCCCCCCCACCCCAAAGCACCTTGTCCTCATGTTGATGGGGACAAGGGCCTCTTCCTGACAACCCTGAGCTGTGGTTGTGGGGGTCTGCGGGTAGGGGGCTTATCAGAATCTGGAAGCCCCCTTTAACAGGTGGCGGATCTACATTGGGGGACATTGTTTTTTTTTTTTGTTTTTTTTTACTTTTTTTTAAATAAAGGAATTGTCAAAGACCTGTCTTCTGTTTGTTTTGTTTTTTTGACACTTTTTTGGTGAATAGGTAGAGGTACAATGTATCATGGGGGGGCAGGATCTGGGGGCCCCCTTGTTAAAGGGGGCTTCCAGGTTCCGATAAGCCTCCTGCCCGCAGACCCCCACAACCACAGCTCAGGGTTGTCGGGAAGAAGCCCTTCTCCCCATCAACATGAGGGCTAGGTGCTGTGGGGTGGGGGGCAGAACCCCCGTGCCCCAAAGCACCCAGCCCCCCATGTTGAGGGCATGTGGCCTGGTATGGTTCAGCTCGTGCCCCCCCTTTCCTGGCCTGCCAGGCTGCGTGCTCAGAAATGGGTCTGGTATGGATTTTGGGGGGGACCCTACGCCAATTTTTTTTTATTTTGACGTGGGCCTGGTATGGACCCCACAGTACTTTTTTTTTTATTTTGTATTGCCAGCAATTTTTTGTGTCTTTCAGCTGTCAGTGGGGAAGCTCGCTGACAGCTAATGACTCATTAATCTTGAAGGACGCAGCGGGCCGGCTTCCCGGCCCCGCACCTAACAACATATTGATTTTGCGCTCGGTGGACGATCCTCCTGCCGAATGCACAGAAATTTTGGGTGTTCAACGAGCTTTTATTGAACTTTATTATAAGCTTACCTGTAGGTAAAAATCGAATTCAGGAGTTTACTACTGCTTTAAGGTTAAAGATTAAATAAATAACAGTGCCAGTAGTGAGTCTTCGCAACCCCTCCTTCTCTAGTAAATTCTTAAAGCAGAAGCTTTTTCTCTAATTAAGTTGCTGGCACACTAGCTCCCAAAAATTAGCCTGGGTGTGATCTAAATTCCTACTGTATTGTTTGGGTCCATTCAGCCTATAAAAAGTTTGTGATTGATAGAATTGCCTTTGTGCACCCTCAGCCAGCTTTTGAATAGTTAATCATGTCAGTCAAAAGATGAATGCATTACTGTTCATTAAGGAGGGCAAAAGAAGAGATGTAATATGGGGGAGCAGGCAAAGGCTGATCTGCCAAGGGTAGCATCCAGAACCAGGAACCTGCTTACAATTCCTTGTGGGTGATCCTCAACTAATGATAATATATGCATGAATTTAGGTTTATTGTTTAGCAGCACCATTTACACTGTGCACTGATGTAATTTCTCTGTTGCAGAGGTTGATGAAAGAGACTATGTGGAAGTCCTGCCTTCTTGAACTAGAGGTAGGAATAAAATTTAATAGGACTTAAAATGACCATTGCAGACCATTCATTTAAACAAAAATCTTCCCATAAGATCATATGTATATTTTATGTAATTTAGGAATGTTATTTACCTGTATTTATCAGCGTATAACACGCACATTAATTTTAAGAGGGAAGTTTCAGGAAAAAAAATTTAATTTCAAATAAGGAACTTTGAAGCAAAATGAGGGTCAGTGATCATCTGCAGCCTCACAAGTGCCATTAATGCTGCAGCCTCACAAGTGCCATTAATGCTGCAGCCTCATCAGTCCACATCAATGCAGCCTCACAAGTGTCATTAATGCAGCAGCCTCACCATTGCCTTCAATGCAGCAGTCTCACCATTGCCTTCAATGCAGCAGCCTCACCATTGCTTTCAATGCAGCAGCCTCACCATTCCCATCAGTGCAGTCTGATCGATGCCCATCTACAGCCTGGAGGGAACAGCGAGGGGGTGGGACGAGCGCCAACAGATTATCATAGGAGATACTCACTGTATGTAGACAGAACAGTGGTCCAATGGCAGCCCAGGAGACGGGACTTCCTATTACAGAGGCCACCAAGTAAATAGGAGATTCTCACTGCATGTAATCTGACAGCGCTCATCTCACCCCCCTCCCTGTCCCCTCTGAGGCTTCTAAAATTGCACTATTGGCGTATAACACACACACGCTATTTGCACCCAATTTTCAGGGTGAAAAAGTGCGTGTTATACGCCAATAAATACATTCGTAAAATTTTTCCTTGTATAGACATCCCTGAGACTGCTGCTGGGCTCCACCATCTTAAGTGTGGTGTCAGCATTCCCAGCAAAGTCAGTGCAGCCCTGCATTAGGGAAGGGCTACATCCCAGTCCACTTGCAAATTTCCCACTTGCTTCCTGTCTAAATAATTACACAGAAAATAGAGGGAATCTCCTCAAGGAGGGCGCAGACAGAAATAAAAACCTAAGGGGGTTTCTAACCCATTCCCACTCTCACAAATGAATGCTTTATTGCTGTATAAATGCTTTCTGTGACCCAGATGGTCACAGGAAACATGGCAAATCCATATTCTAATCAAAAAAGACTGGGCTGATATTGCACCTAAAAAAAAAAAATAACCTGCCAGGCTGTGAATATGGGAACTGACTTGTTTTGAAGGTGAATGTTCCAGAGCTGTCATTTTAATACTCTATTACTACTTTGTGAGACACTGATCTGGGACATGCATATACACCCCCAGCAATCAATGACATAATAATATGGAAAAGCAAGGGTAGGAATGAGAGCTCTCGAACATGTAAAAAAAAGGTTAAAAGTAGAGGGACTGTGGACAAAAGTATAAAATGGGGCAAGTTAAGATGTTTAGCTTGGGGGAAAGTTTTTTTTTGTGCATCTTCATATAAAAATAATGAACCATCTCTGGCTTAGGATTGGTAGGGTACATTAATAAAAAGCAAAATATCAAATATAATCTTTCTCAACGGGTCTGGTATAAGTTGGTAATGTATATAGTAATGTATTGTGTTACCATTAAATCTGTACGCCACGTTACCTATGTCATATATTTATTTAATAAGTGGCAGAGTCTACATTGTCCAATGGAATAATTAAGCCTGCATAATGTTGAATATGATAGGAGGAGAGACATGTCCCACTCCCATGACCTGTCAAAGTCATGTTAAAGGTTTCATCTCCCTCCAGAAAACCTTTTTTTTTTCCCTTGTGCATTAAAGTGGGGCTTTGCTTTTTTTTTCAAATGGCCAGCAAAGTGGAGAGCACATTTATAAATAACATCTCCCTGGAACCAAAGATACCTAATCCCCCTTTCTTCCTTTTTTTTTTTTATATACCCCCCTTTCCCTTTCTGCTGATTGCCCCCTTAACTTTCACCCCTTCTTTCCCTTTCTCTTTTTTCTCTTCTCTCTCTCTGTTTCACAACCCCCTTTTATTTTTATTTTTTTTTTTTGCTTTGTTTATTTTTGGAAACAGGAAGAAGGGAACGAACGAGGTTAGGTCTGCTACTTGAATTACTTTTATAATTTTTTTCTAGAAAACAACAAGGGGCGGCGCCGGTCGGGGGTTGGCTTTATAAGCGACTCTACTGATCTGTGCCGCCATATATTAGACAAATGACGTTATATTTCAGTTGTAATTTGTATGTTATATTTTTTATTTTTGTTGTATTGACCTGATTTCGCCAGTTGTGGGCGTTAATAAAGATTATATTTGAAAAAAATAAATAAATAACATCTCTTTGGATGGAGGTTTTTTTGTGTAAAGAAGTGGTCTCCAAACTGCCACCCAGGGGCCAGATGTGGCCCTTTGCTTGCTTTTATCCCACCCTTGGGGCACTATTTGATCCACTGATACCAACAATGAGGCACAATACCTCCCAATGACAGCAACTGCGGGGCTCAATTCCTCTTAATGACTCCAACGATGGGGCACAATTTATCCCCATGACACCAGCAATGGGGCACAATTACTCCCACTAAAACAAACGATGGGGCATTATTTTTTCTCACTGCTGTTGGGACCTTTTCTACTCCCAATAGCCACAGTCCAGCCCCCCTAAAGTCTGAAGGACAGTATACTTGCCCTTTGTTTAGAAAGTTTAGAGACCTCTGGTGTAAAGCATTGGTCATGCAGCTTCTTCATTAATTGGATTGTTGGGATACACGATCACTCACAATTATATTTATTTTTATTGCAGGAAATGTGGTAAAGAGAATATTGGAAAAAAGATAACAGAACAGTCTCAGTATAGTGGACTTATTTTAATCACCTTCCAAAAAATAAGCTGGACGTATGACAAGATACTTCCAATACAACCAATAACTATATGCACTCTGGTGAGGGCTGTGGACAACACAGAGTTACAAATTGCTCTGGCTTAAAAGAGAAGTATTTGGTTTTTTTTGTTTGTTTGCAGTTTCATACTTACCTAGGTGGATGCAGCATCAGTCCAATGCTGCATCTGTCCCCCACCGCCTCTGCACTGAGAACCGAGTGATCCAACATCGCCGATGGCTCGTTTCTTGCAGCTCCCCAAGTGGGGAGCTGCTGACTGTCAATCAGCTCCCGAGTGCTGAGCTGTGGAGGGGGCGGGGAGCGGCCGTCTCAGGCTCTCAATGACTCGCTGAGAGGCTGAGGCGGGTATCAGTCCAGGCACCTGGCAGATCCAAACTTTATTGTCACAATGACGCGGTGCCTGGACTGATATCCGTGATGTCAGCAGAGAGCAGACTTCAGCCGAAAACAAATTGCACTCCTGTGACCCGTAGGAGAAGCCCAGCCAAACAAGCTCAGGCTGGACTTCTCCTTTAAGCTAGCCATATATTATACAATTTACTTATTCAATTTCCTTTAGATTTACCTTCAACTATGTGGTGCGAAGGGCCTGCCTGATTGAATACACTTTGAAAGTGTTTATGTTTGACCTCATATTATATGGTTTTGGTAAATATAAAGGAAAATTGTACAAGATGATTGTATGACCAGCCTTACTTCTTCAGCTGTTTTATGTATTCTACCATTATGGTTCTATGATGTGTATGCCAACCTGTATCTATGATTTGAACATATGCTTTTTAAAGCCCTATATGTCTTTTTTGTGCACTTTCAATAAAACATGATTTGTTAAACATAAAAAGAAAAAAAATGCAAATGTATAGTTAAAATCACAATTTATTTATAAATGACTAAAAAATTTTTGTGTGTGAATAGAATGTAATTGTTACATACACTGATCTTGTTGATTATGTTATGTTTGTGAATAAAATACATCTAAAATCTCTGGTAAAAAAAAATCATTTAATCTTGTGTTAAAGTGGAACTCTAGCACAAAAGTGTTTTTGTTTTTTTGGAACGCAGATGATAATGGAGATGAGAAAGGTAAAAACATTGTGAAAGAGTTTGACCCTTTTATTGTGCCTGTGTGAAGCCTCGTACACACGATGAGAATATCGGACGAATTACCTTTTTTTTTTTTTTTTTGCATGTTAGTCTCATATCCAAAAATGAAGAGGTAACTCAATTTACGAAAATTCTCATATGACAGAATACAACTTCGTAAGTGATGTAATGTATTGCTTTGTATTTGTATTGTATTGTTGGACGCAAACTGTACTGATTAAACGAAAAATCGTACAAGAAAAAAAATTTGTGTTTGTCCCTTTGGATAATTTCGGATGAACTGTTGTGATCGGCTCTCAAAAGTCGTGTACTAACGATCAGATTATCTATAAAATTATCGTACGATCGCTTCAAAAGCAGTATGTTTCGTATGATTTTCTGATAATGTGTACTAGACTTTAGGTAGTTTCTTAACAATGCCTTCCCTGAAGATTGTTGTCTACAAAGACCCACACATAAAACTAAAAAGACATCATTTTTCACTGTGGAACTGATTCATGAGGATACCATTTAGAAAACACCCTTTTTTGTCTTCCAGTTATTAGTGGTTGGAGGTTGAAATAACTATTAGGATCCCTGTAGACCTTATAAAGCTATATATTATAACTTTTTCTAGAATGTTAACCCTTTGTTGTTGTTTCCTTGTCCAGCCAGTGGTGTTTTACAGAATTTGTCATCAGCAATTTTATGCTCTTGACAAAGTGTAATACTAGGATTCGCATATTATTTGCTTGTTTGTTGTATGTAAAACGCTCAATAAAAATATTATGAAACTAAAAGGGTGTCATTTTGGCTGGAGTTGCACACTAAATCAACTGTTGCTTAGCCACTTCCTTCCCCGCCCATAGTCAAATGACATCCGCAGGAGGGATCTCCCATCCTGGGCGGGTGTCATGTGACGTCCTTGGCTTCCTGGCCGTCTAGGGGGCGCACGCACCTGCCGCGTCACTTGGGAGTCGGCGGCTGTGATGTCTGCTGGGCACACACGATTGCCGGTAACAGAGCAGGGACGTGGATCTGTGTGTGTAAACTCCTGTCAGGTGAGAGGAGACCGATCGTGTGTTGCCAGTACAGAGGAACACCGATCGGTCTCCTCCCCTTGTGAGGTCCCCTCCCCCTACAGTTAGAATCACTCCCTAGGTAACATCTTTAACCCCTTGATCGCCCCCTAGTGTTAACCCCTTCACCGCCAGTGACATTTATACAGTAATCAGTGCATTTTTATAGCACTGATCGCTGTATAAATGTGAATGGTTCTAAAATAGTGTCAAAAGTGTCCGATCTGTCTGCAGCAATGTCACAGTCACGATCAAAATCGCAGATCGCCACCGCCACCAGTAAAAAAAAATAAAATAATAAAAATGCCATAAATCTATCCCCTATTTTGTAGACGTGATAACTGTTGCGCAAACCAATCAATATACGCTTATTGCGATTTTTTTTTACCAATAATATGTAGAAGAATACATGTCGGCCTAAACTGAGGAAAAAATGTGTTTTTTTTAAATTCAGGTATTTATTATAGCAAAAAGTAAAAAATATTGTGTTTTTTTTTCAAACTTGTCACTCTTATTTTGTTTATAGAGCAATAAATAAAAAATGCAGAGGTGATCAAATACCACCAAAAGAAAGCTCTATTTGAGGGGGAAAAAATGATAACAATTTCATTTGGGTACAGTGTTGCATGACTGCGCAATTGTCATTCAAAATGCGACAGCGCTGAAAACTGAAAATTGGCCTGGGCAGGAAGGGGGTGAAAATGCCTTGTATTGAAGTGGTTAAAAATAGTCCAATAAAAGAAGGCAGGATCTTTATATCCGAAATATTTTCTTCTGGAGTGTTGTATGCCTTTTACCCTGTGTGCTAACCTGGTTCGATTAACCCTTTATCATTACTCTTTCCTGTAACTGTTTAGAGCTGGCAGATAGACTCACATCTGCATGACAAGGGACTCTCAGAAGTGTCAAATGCTGTTGATTCTGCAAAGGATTTTAGTGCCTGGAGATTGCAAAGTTCTGGCTTGATTTTTGCAAGACACATAAATGTTTAGAAGTGTTTTTGCAGGCACCTTTGAGGTGACAAAGTTGCTTTAGGAATTATGACAGGCAACTTATGTGTATATCCCTACTCTAAGGCTGGATTCACACCTATGCATTTTTAGCACTTTTTGCATTTTGCAGATTTGCACTACAGTCCATTTACCGTGGTTTCCTTTGAAACCCGTTCTGTGGTGCAAATCTGCAAAAAGCACTAAAAATACATAGGTGTGAATCCAGCCTAAAAAGGGTCTGACTGTCCTGCTATGGTATTCTAGTGTTTCTAAACCTCAACTTTTTCTTTTTATAATTTACTTGACAAACTGTCATGTCAGGGATGCACCTTGTATGAAAGTATTTATCTGTAAAACAAAGATTTTATACAAATAATTAATTCAGAACAAAAACATACTTTTAATAAAAAAAACACTTTTAAAATGGCTAGTTTAAAATCATGTATACTTGCAAATCTGTTACCTTTTACATTATCCAGAATTCATATTATATTTGCAATACAACCTGCAAAATCTACTGTATCAAATAAGAAATGTGTTAATATTTATTACAATCCTCCTTCACTCTAATGCCCTGTACACACGGTCGGATTTTCCGACGGAAAATGTGTGATAGGACCTTGTTGTCGGAAATTCCGACCATGTGTGAGCTCCATCACACATTTTCCATCGGAATTTCTGACACACAAAGTTTGAGAGCAGGCTATAAAATTTTCCGACAACAAAATCCGTTGTCGGAAATTCCGATCGTGTGTACACAAATCCGACCCACAAAGTGCCACGCATGCTCAGAATAAATTAAGAGACGAAAGCTATTGGCTGCTGCCCCGTTTATAATCCCGACGTACGTGTTTTACGTCACTGCGTTCGGAACAATCGGATTTTTTGACAATCTAAGGTCCCTAACTCACATTCATACATACTA
Organism: Aquarana catesbeiana; assembly: GCF_042186555.1. Lineage (NCBI taxonomy): Eukaryota > Metazoa > Chordata > Amphibia > Anura > Ranidae > Aquarana > Aquarana catesbeiana. Next base: position 351,920,971 of record NC_133325.1, on the reverse strand, counting down.
GGGACAATTTAGACAGGATCCAATTAACCTACCAGCATGTCTTTAGAGTGTGGGAGGAAACCGGAGCACCTGGAGGAAACCCACGCAGGCACAGGGAGAACATGCAAACTCCAGGCAGGTAGTGTCGTGGTTGGGATTCGAACCAATGACCCTTCTTACTGCTAGGTGAAAGTTCTACCCACTGCACCACTGTGCCACCCTATAATAAATATATTGTCCATTCCCTGGGTACCGAGATAGTCCATTAACAATCCCTTTGTCATGGGGCATTTTTTGGAGTAGCTCCCGACATCCCCCATACCTTCAACACTATAGTCATAGAGAAAAACCTCTTGACACTCTGAAATCATGCACTAATAAGAAAGTAATAGAAATAATGAAAATAATAGGAAGTTCAGGATGTAAGCATAGCTCCCAACTGTCCCTGATTTCGAGGGACTGTCCCTGATTTCGAACAAAGTCCCCCTGTCCCTCTTTCCTCTTCATGTTGGTCTGACCTTTATAGTTGTAAATAAAATGCATTTTTTATCTTTCAAAAAGTGTTTCCGAGTGCTAAACCTTTCATCCAATTTCTAAATTGCTGCATTTGTAAATTTCCAAAGCCAATATAAAGGAATAGTGGTGGTAAAAAACACTTGTGGTTTTAACTATTCCTTTTTTTTTATAATTCTACTTTAAGGGGGCGTGTCCTATGCCTACATACTTTTGCTAAAAGGTGTCTCTCGTTTCCCTCTCAAAAAGTTGGGAGGTATGTGTAATTATTGCCACCAAAAATATCCACTGCTTGAGGAAACCTGTGGATAATACAAGAAATGGAACTGTGGACACGGAGTGCTCTTTATAAGCCCATTAGTTAATGTGCATGTTATGCTTGATAAAGAGGGTGGTTCACTGGAAATGCCTTGCCTGAGTAGGGAGATCTCATCCCAGAAGCAACTGTGCTGCCTACTCCCCACTACTTGTACTTTATTCCCACATAATGGAGATAACAGCTAGGATTATACTGTGAGTGGAGGATGCCACTGTTTGCTTCTAGGCATCTGTGTATGTGGATATTTTGTTACTGGTTTTACTACTGAATGGAGCCTTCTGTATGTTCAAATCTCCCCCTAGTGGTCATGGATCCCTGATGCAAGCTAGATACCAATGCATGTGAAATGGACTGCAAGCTGTGTACATTGAGCCAAGCTGTGCAAACCCTTGTAGAAGACCTGACAAACCTTCATCCAGAGATTGCGGTGGCTGATGCAAGTGGGCAGAATAAACAGTGAGGGTTTAAGTTTTATTGCAATTGGATGGTGTTTTTTTTTGTGCCTTGATTCTTCAAATATATTCTCTAAACACAACTCTGGTTCCTGCATGCAAGGGTGGCTCCATAGGACACTGCAAAAGAAAGGTGCCACTCTGAAACAGCAAACCTGAAACATAGGCAAAGGTTAAAAGATAAAAAAAAGCTGCATACTCAGTAAGTGATTAAATCAATAGTGGCAAAAAAGTGCTGTCTCTAAATTAAATAGATATCAGGAAAATATTTAATTAATCGACTTTGTGAATAAATAGAAAACTAGTCAAATTCCAAATTCATAAATATATAGTGAAAAATAAATAAATGCGCTATCTCTTTAAATATCAAATAAATAAAATGCGATGAAAAACTCAAAATAATCAACTCAGTGGGGGTCATTTACTATAGCCCCAATATGCGATCCTGGGGTCCAGGATAATAGCGCCCAATTAAGGCTTCAACTCTCAGTAACTGGGCGTACATTCAAATGGAACAACGTGCTATTGCCGGCGAAAATGCCTGTCAGCTCGCATATGCAGGAATTGTGGAAGTCAATGGGGCTCGAACCTGCAAAACCCAAAGTCCTTATTGAAGGCTTGTATACAAGTTCTGTGCCATAAAAAATATATGGGGACCCGGGTCCTGCCCTGGGGGACATGTATCAATTGAATTTATTTATTTTTAAACGATCAGTTTTTCAGGAGCAGTGATTTTAATGATGCTTTAAGTGAAACAATAAAAATGAAAAATTCCATTAAATATCGTGCCTGGGGCAATAAAATTCACGTAGGGTCCCCCCCAAAATCCATACCAGATCCTTATCCAAGCATGCAGCCTGGAGGACAGGAAGGGTGGGGGACGAGCGAGCGCCCCCCTCTCCCTCCTGAACCATACCAGGCCACATGCCCTCAACATGGGGAGGGTGCTTGGGGAGAGCCTCTTCCCCACCACCCTGGGCTGTGGTTGTCGGGGTCTGCGAGCAGAGGGCTTATCAGAATCTGGAAGCCCCCTTTAACAAAATCCCGGCCCCCCCCATGTGAATGGGTAGGGGTACATTGTGACTTCCCCTGCCCGAGCATGATTGGTCCATGATGTCACAAGGGGGCAGGGTCTGCAGATGACGTCATCCGCTGGCCACGCCCCATAGTTAAATATGAAATGTGCGCTATGGAAGCGGACAGATCGGCAGGCTGCAGCGTCAGAGGAGGGTAATTTTTTTTTCACGTTCAGCGGGTCAGTGGCAGGAGCCGCAGCGGAGGAAGAAGAAGCCCGGAAGAAGAAGTGGGGGAAGAAGAAGCCAGAGGAGGACCGAAGGAAGAAGAAGATCGGAAGAAGGAACAGGGAAGGAGAAGACCAGAGGAAGACCGGGAGGAAGAAGTATGAAGAAGCAGGGAAGGAGAAATTGGAGGAAGACCGGAGGAAGAAGAAGAAGAAGACATTTTTAATAAAGGAATTGTCAAAAACTGGCTACTGTCTTTTGTCACATTACACAACTTTTTTGGTGAATGGGTAGGGGTACGATGTGCCCCATACTCATTCACATGGGGGTCTTCCAGATTCCGATAAGCCCCCCACCTGCAGACCTGACAACCACCGGCCAGGGTTGGTGGGAAGAGGCCCTCCCCATGTTGAGGGCATGTGGCCTGGTACGGTTTAGAAGGGGGGGGCGCTCGTTTGTCCCCCCCTTTTCCTGACCTTCAGGCTGCATGCTCAGATAAGTGTCTGGTATTGATTTTGGGGGGACCCTATGTTAATTTTTTTTACATTTTGGCGTGGGGTTCCCCTTAAAATCCAGATCAGACCTAAAGGGCCTGGTATGGAAGAGGGACCGCAACCGCACGCCATTTTTTGTCTGGATTTTTGAATAGCCGGATTTTTGGATATCCACACCATAATATTATTGAATACTTGCATGCATTTGAAGAGTTGAAATGATGGAATAAATCAAACTGATGCATTGGCTAACTATGCTGCTGAGTACAATGCAAGTTTTTAGGAGGTGATACCATCGGTGGGATTCAAACCCATGGCTTGAACCTTTGAAGGTAGCAGGGCATACCACCACGCTACAGAGCTGAGCACAATCCTACATAGAAAATACATTTACTAATGTTTGATTTCTTAAATTCTATACAATAATGTTTTGCATTTCAGGCATTAATATTATAGTAACAACCATGCTCATGCTGATGTGGCATTGGCTAATAGGTGTTCGCTTCTTTTCAGCATATGCTGCTGTACAATGCAAGCTTTCGGTAGGTGATACCATCTGTGTGTATTTCAGCACAATTATATTGAGAACATACGTTTACTAGTGTGTGATGGTGGGACTACTTTATATTCTAGGTATAATAGTACACAGCACAGTGACTTAGACCCCTTTCACACTTGTGTGACCTGAGAGTTGCGCAATTTTGCAGCGCTTTTTGCTGCAATTTTGATGCGACTTTAAGCAATGCCTATGTAATCTTGAGGTCTATGGATGCAGGAGTCACACAATCGTGAAAGGGGCCTTACTGATGGTCTCCCTTAGGCCCCTTTCACACTGCCGCGACTTGAAAGTCACAGGATTCTGCTGCGATGTTCCCGCAATTTCAGGGAATGCCTTTGTAAACTTGAGATCTATGGACCGCAACTCACATCAAAGTCGGACCAAAGTAGTACAGGGACTACTTTGAAGTTGGTGAGACTTGAAGTAACACAGATATGAATTATTATCATTGGGAATCATGGGGTACAACTTGTCATGCAACTCGGAGGTCCAAATTTGCTGGAAAAGTCGTCCAAATGTAAAACAAGCCATATATTATATATATATATATATATATATATATATATATATATATATATATATATATATATATATATATATATATATATATATATATATATATATATATATATATATATATATAGATCTATATATAGATCTATATATATCTATTTTTTTTTTTTTTTAATAAAAGGAGCTCTCATTTAGATCTGCATAGTCCTTACTGATTTACATCATCAGAACAAGTGCAGGAAGCGATGTGTGCACATGGGCTGGAAGCAAATGTGTGGTGATGCCAAATAAACAAATCAATGAATCCTACCCATACCAAATATACCTACCACATCCTCCCCACATTGAGTAAGCACAAGTACATATCCTACACTTACCCAGCAAATGAGCAGCACCTCCTCTTTGCTAAAGAGGGATCTCGCCATGTCCACCTAGATGGAGATCCTGACCAGCACAGGAACTTCCGGGTGATTACAATGACTCATTTCCAGGTCAGAAGGTGAAACCACGCCCTTTTGATCGCAGGCCCACAAATATTAGATCGCAATCGCAATAAAAAATGTTTTCTTTATTTGCAGATATGCAAATCTGTATTTCTACATAGAACGATATTTGAAGGAAAACTTAAGGGAGTTTGATAAGAAATGGTGTCCCTGGGATTGCAACAGGTGAATTACAAAGACAAAGGCCCAGTTTGACACATACAACACTGCCTATTCACCAGTTAAATTCATTACCTGCAATTCTCCACAGCTGTTAAAGGGTAACTCCACTTTCGTGGGGAAAAAAAAAAAGCAAATAAAGAAAAAATAATATAGCGCGCATAATTGCGAAACAAGTGATATTGTAATTGAATGTTATTTAAAAATGACCTTTCCTTTTCAATCTGCAGCCGCTGTAATTTTCTATAAATGCAATGCAATATGGCTACATGGAGTTGTTCTGTACACAGAATGTGTACTGACCACCCCCAGAAACATAATTTCCTGCTTATGTGATTGGCTCACCAATTTTCCCAGAAGTCTGCCTAAGATACAAGTCAGATTTCAGGCATCCCCTGCAAAAAAAATTCATTTTTGGTGAGATATTTCCAATGGGAACACGTCTAAAGGGATGCCGACCCAGCAGCTTTCCTCATTAGTGCTCTACAGCTGCCACAGCTGACTAATAATTATGTAACCACTCACATTAGACCTACTAATCACAGAGGCACAGACAAACACACATGGATTTCTTCAGACAACAAAAAGGTAGGAATCTGCAACAAAGGTTGTTATAATCCTTGCAGTGTACAGAGATCACCCAGGGAGTTACGCTTTAAATATAAAGACTCCACCTAAACACCTTTATCATTTACTTGCAGGTGTGCTGAAGAGATTCGTTTTTTTTGGTGCACAATTATAGCTTATAATTTCTATGGGTATAAGTAAGATATTCCATTTCCCCAAAACCACCACCCCCAAAACTAATTAAAAAGAAGAAAGAAAAGAGAAACAACAAACAAGAGCTCAATAATGTACTTTTATTTTGCCAGCAAAAAACACAATTATGTACATTCATTTACTGGCAAAAATATTCTACAGTATATATGGTGCTACAAATCTTGTCGGAAATTCCGAACGTCAAGAATGCGGTGAATTACAACACGTACGACGAGCTGAGAAAATGAAATTCAATAGTCAGTGTGGCTCTTCTGCTTTTACACACGATCGGAATTTACGACAACGGATTTTGTTGTCGGAAAATTTGAGAACCAGCTCTCAAATTTTGTGTGACGGAAATTCCGATGGAAAATGTCCGATGGAGCCTACACACGGTCGGAATTTCCGACAAAAAGCTCCCATCGAACATTTTCCATCTGAAAATCCAACCGTGTGTACAGGGCATTAGTCCGTAGGGTTCAATATTGAGTTGGCAATTTTTTTATTTGAGAATCTTGCAAACAAGAAACACATTCCAACTTTTTTTTTTTAATACAAAAATATAAAAAAATAAATATTATACATATATACATATATATATACACACACACATATATACATATACACACATACATATATTTCTTCTTTTCTTTTTTTTTCAAATATGCATAACATATTGTATATACGACTAAACATAATAATAAAGGCTTACTTCAACCTATAATATATGAACAAAAGGATTTTTTTTTTTTTTCAACCAAGAGGAATATCACTGTATTATATTATACTATATACATATATCACTAAATAGCACAGACATCTTCAACAACTCTACACATTACTCAACTTGATTAACATTCAGACCAAGAAACATAGATTATCATGTGTATGTAGCCTTTCTTCAAAATTATGTTTATCCTTGAAAATCTAAAGGAGTGTCCAGAGAGAAAACAGGGAAAGAACCCAACACCCAGAGATCAACAAACAGCAGCTACAGGCCTGATATTCCTCCACGCCTTTATCCAGACCCTTTGCTGCCATCTGTCTTTCTCGAGACCCCGAATTTTCCCTACCTCACCAAGAATCTCACACACCACCACCGGAACAGGAAGGACTTTCTGCCGAAGGGATACCTGACACCGTGCATTCCAGGTGTAATATCGGACTACTAAGCTGACTAGAAAAAGAGTGTCCAAATCAAATCCCTTGCGATTCTGCAATGCTCCATACACCCACTCAGCATAAGACATGCAAGGCAGGAAAGGAATATTCAGAGCCCTCCCCACCTTTTTATAGACTTCTATATTGAAAGGGCACTGAAGCAAGAAGTGGTCCATGGTTTCCACTTCACCCTGACACTCCACTCTTGGACAACCACGATTGTCCAAAGAGCGGCACTTCACGTTCCCCCTCACATAGAGCCTACCGTGGAAAGCGAGCCAGGCCTGGTCCCTAAATTTCAAGGGAATCCGCTCAGAATTTATTAAACGTAAACCCTCCCTCATAATATGACCTGGGCAATCCCTTAAGGCCAGTGGCGTATGAAAGACAGTACCCACGATCTTCTCCCCCAGGAGTCTCCTAGGAAGGGACCTGATATCCTCCGCTGTCACATGCCACCGTTTAAGAATTTTCAGGCACAGGGCAACATAAGCCGGGAGCTTACCATGCTTGATCCTTAGGCTTTTCACTGGCCCGCCACTCTCCCAACAGCCCAGAAAAGGTCTAAACCAGATCCGGAAAATACCTACCCATCCAGGCGGTCTCTCTGCTAGCATGTTACCAAAATTGTGTTTCAAAAACATCAGAGAGAAGAACACAACCGGGTTGACCATCCCTAGGCCACCCTTCCACCTAGATAGGTAAGTCACATTCCGCTTCACAAGATTCAGCCTGTCCCCCTATAATAATTGGAAGAAACAACTATAAATCCTGGTATAGCAAGACTCTGGCAAGATGCAAACAAAGCTGACATACAAAAAGGTAGGAATCAGGTAGGTCTTAATCAAGTCCACCCTTTCCCTCAAGGAGAGCCGCCACCCTTTCCAGCATTTCACCTTGACATCAGCATCATTCAGCCTGGCTTCCCAATTTGACTTACTGTAATCATCAGGGCCAAACTCGATGCCTAATACTTTGACTTTCTGCTGAGGCCTCGGGAAGGTGTCCGGAAGTGCAAAGCTCTCACCTCCCTCGCTCATCCAAAAAACTTCACTTTTATCACGGTTGACTTTGGAGCCTGATGCCTCGGAATACTGCTCTATAACTGAAACCACCTCCTGTGCCTCCTCTGTCCCAGAGATAAAGACAGAAACGTCATCAGCATAGGCTACAACCCTCAAGGGCGGCTCACCAGTAATGCCCACCGGCACCCCGCACAACGGTCCGCTCTCTAGCCTTCTGATGAAGGGGTCGATTGCGAACACGTATAGCAAAGGGCTCAGCGGACACCCCTGGCGCACCCCCGATCCAACCCTGAAGGGCTGTCCAACCCAACCGTTAACAAGCATGAAGCTCTCTGCCTCTCTGTATAAAGTCTTAAGCCATCCAATAAACCCACCCTCCAGGCCATACTTGTCAAGGAGAAGCCAGAGGTACTCATGATTGACACGATCAAAAGCCTTCGCCTGATCCAGTGCCAGCAAATACTTTCCCCAGCCTTCAGCCCTGCAACGTTCCAGAGCCTCCCGGACAGCTAACACCGCTGAAAAAGTGCTTCTGCCCTGGACCGAACAGTGCTGCTGACGAGAAAGCAATCTGTCTGCTACTGACGACAAGCGCCAGAAAATTATCTTCGCCAGAATCTTTCTATCGACATTGAGAAGGCTAATGGGGCGCCAATTCTCAATCATCGAGGGATCCTTGCCTTTTGACAACAGAATCACAGCAGATTGTCTCATGGAGGGAGGGAGCGAACCCTCCTGCAGACAGCCATTAAATACCTCCACAAGATAAGGTACGAAGCTGGATTTGAAAATCTTATAAAATTCAGCCGTCAATCCGTCTGGCCCAGGGGTTTTCTTAATAGCCAGACCATCTATAGCTTTGACTACCTCTTCTGCTGTGATTCCCCCTGTCAAACTTGCAAGAGGAATGTTATTTCCCAGACCTGGTGTAGAATCCAGAAAACTCGACATCTTTGCCCGATCGAGGTACTTCTCCCCCAGAAGATCCACATAAAAAGACCTTGAGACCTCCAGGATCCCTGACCTGGATTTCGTCAAAGAGCCCGTACTATCCCTTAGCCCAACAACCGTCTTAACTGCTGCGCTTTGTTTGCAGTTCTGATAAGGTTCGGGCGAGTGATATTTCCCATAGTCCCTTTCCAGAACCAAAGAAGCGTGCCGGTCATACTGATACTTCCTAAGGAGAAGTTTCACCTCAGCGATTGCCCCGGAATCTCCACCACTCGAGACAAGGCGATCAAGTTTTCTCCGCAGCTGCTGGTAGGCAATGTACTTACCAAGCTGTTTCCTTTTTCCTATGGCTTTGAAAAACCCACCACTCCGACTTACTGCTGCAGAAATCCAGGATGGTTACCTGAGCCTGAAAAAAATCCTCAAAAGATTGTCTTACCTCCTCGTCATCCAGCAGAGCCGAATTCATCCTCCAAATACCCTTTCCTTTAGGTGGTATATCTGAAGCATTGAGAATCACAGACAGCAAAAGGTGATCAGAAAACTCCACCATACGACACTCAGGAGCCGAAAAGGCAGAGTCCCCTTTTAAAAAAAACCTATCTATCCTGCTCTCACAACTGCCTCGCCTAAATGTGTACCCCGTGCTGTCTGGGCAACGCTTAATATGCGCATCTTCCAGACCTGCTTCCCTGGCTATCGTATTAAGAAAAACGCTATCATATCTCAGGCTGTCAGTGGAGCCTTTCCTGTCTTTGGGCCTAGTAACGGTGTTAAAATCACCTCCAAAGACAACTTGCCGAGATGTAAAAAGGAAAGGCTTAATCTTTGTAAAGAGGCATTTCCTCTCCCATCTAGTCTGTGGTCCATAAATATTTATTAAACGCAGATCATGCCCCTTCACAGAGACGTCCAGGACCATACACCTTCCAATCTCTACCTCGATAACCCGCCGACACGTTACCATGCCAGTAAAAAGTACTGCAACTCCGCTGTAAGGCTCAGCCGCAAGAGACCAGAAGGAGGGCCCATGCCTCCACTCCCTCTTTGCCAGGTGGACATCGGCAAGTCTATTTAGCCGGGTCTCTTGCAAAAATAAAATATCAGCATCCATCTCGCTGAGCAAAAATAAGGCCATATTACGAGCCCTTACAGATTTTATGCTGGCAACATTAATCGTTGCCAACTTTATCGGAGTGGGAACTGCCATCAGGATGATTGAGGTAGGCGTTTCTTAGCCTGAGCTCCCTCCCCCCTTACTGGAGACCTTGACCTCTTTAGAGAACACTCTACCTCATCTTCCTCCATCTGAGACACGGAATTAGAAGACTCCTCCTCCCCCTCAGATAAGGACCCAAACTTGTTTCCCAGAGGTAGATCATCTACCTCTAAGGATGAAACCGAGGAGGCAGAGGTCAGGACTACCTTATTCCTCCTTCTCCCCACCTTGGTCCACTCTCCCTCCTCCCCTGAAACATTACCCTGAAAGACCTCATCTACATTATTAGCAGTGGCAACTTCCCCCTTCTTCACCTTAGAACCTCCACTAGAGGTTTTACGCTGCCTTAGGGAAGGCCCTGATGAAGCTGCCACCTCAGATCTGCACGAATCTGCCCCTTTGGCAGCCTCAGCCAATCTGGATGACTTATTTACTTTTGGAACACTGGGCACTTGAAACACTGGGGAAGAACACACAACAGAAGTAGACACAGACACAGTAGGGAGCACAGACTGGGGAGCAGACACAGTAGGGATTACACCTTCAGGCTGGGAAACTGACACCTGGGGGGAGTCCTCAGGACTAGCTGAAACAGCTCCACCAACCCCTTGCTGCCCCCCACGTTCCTCCTCCTCCATCCTCAGAAGTTCTTCCACCACCTCTGGCTGATTATGGAGGGCTTCAGGACAAAGACTATAGGGGTGACCTAACTTGTTACAAAGATTACAACGAATACTATTGCAGTCTTTTGCAACATGCCCTGAGCCCTGACAGAGGGAACATTTCTGCACAGAACATGAGCTTGAAAAATGCCCCTGTTCACCACAGCGATGACACAACTTTGGTTGCCCTGCATAAAAAGTAATAATCCTGTCACGACCAATAAAGGCAGACGAAGGGATGTGCTTAACAACATTACCTGTGACATGCAGTTTTACCAACACCGTCCAACCTCCTGTCCAAATCCCTCTATCATCTACAACTTTCCTCAATGGAGCTTGGACATCAGCATATCTCCCCAACCACACCACCAGATCCGCAGCAGGAATGGACTCATTGCGTACTAGAATGGTGACGTTCTTATATAATGGCTGGCGAGAGATTACTTTGGGTGACAAACCTGCCCATTTTGGGGACTCCTTCCACCTCTGCTCATACCTCTCCCAAAAGACATCTAATCCTTCCGCCTTGACAAAGGAGAGGTCATACTCATATGACCCAACTGGGCTGATAAGGGCAAAAACCTCCTCTGCTTTAAAACCCATCCCCAGAATACGGTCCACCACATCTCTCCTATTTGGGGGGGGGGGGCCTTCTCCAGTCCACCTCAATTGGACCACATTGCGGCGTTTGAAGGAGCTACCAGATGGTGTCAGATTGGCCTGACCTTCACTCACATCAGTCCTAGTGACCGCAGAATAACTGGCCCTACTCGCCCTTGGGACAGGTGCAGCCACCGCTGCAGCATAAGAAATAACTGCACTCCTTGCAACATCCCGCACATCACTTTTAGTTACAGACCCCTCTTTAGAAACAACATTATTATCAACAGATGGAACAGAGACTTCTGACACAGAAATATCATCTACATTACCCTTGGTAATTCTTACTTCATTACCAGTAACTAAAGGGTTGCTAACAGCAGAGATGTCTTTATCAGCACTCTTCACAGCAGAGTCTGCACACCCCTCACTGGCTCTCTGTACACAGGTGGGAGTCTCAGCCAGGAGATGAGCTTGCTCTCCACTGCCCTCTACAGCACCCTCTATAGGAACTACATCTCCATTATGTTGTATTGGGAAATCTTTAACAGAAACGGCTTTTTCAGCCAACCGATGTTTCAAAGGTTTTGGGGGGACATCACTATCCTCTTCTTCATCCTCTGATGATCCAGACACGGCAAACTTGCGACCATGCAAAGGGGATTCCATTTCTTTGATTAACTTAAGCATTCCTGCTCCCTTCACAGGCTCAGATGGATCATCTTGCTCCATAGCCTCCTGCTGCGGTGACAAGGGCACAGAACTTCCTTGGCCCAGTGGCATACTGGCAGTCAAAACACCTGACTGCTGATCACCCGCAGCCTGTGTGCCAGAGCTTTCTCCACTTTCTGCAGGCATACTGATACTTGGTAAAGATTTTCCAGCGTGCTGGCCAGAAACACAGTCCAAGCCCGAAGAAACTTCTTTGCTTTGCACTGACCTTTCTTTCTCGCACTCTGGTGATGCTTCTCCTCCATTGGACTCTATGGTCCCTCTGCGCATTGTACGGAAGCGATCATCATTGCCATATTTCTCCTTGAAAGCTCCGCTGGTTTCTTTCAATGCGGCCACCAGCAGACTCTGCTTTTCCACTTTTGCCTCCAAAGCCATTAACTCAGGCCGCATCTGTCTTCTCTTGGAACTGTGAAGCCGGTCATTTGCAATTTTTTTATGTTTGAAGTCAAACTTCAACTTCGCCAGTACTTCCTCCTCCTTGGCAATTCTCGCAATCCTCGCACAAACCTTCTTTCTGTAGGCTGACAGGCTTTCACCTTTAGCTGGGCCATTTCCCAGGTCCTCAAACACTGGTATGGGAGGACCGGTACTCTGGCCATCCGGGGGATCCTCCCGGGGTCCACCCCAGATTCCTGCATCCACTCTGGGTATAGGGAGTAATCAAGCTCCCTGGATCAGTAGGCCTCTCTGGAGCTCAGGAGATCAGCAGTAGTGCAGCCACACCCTTTGCAGCTATAACAGCTTCAACTCTTCTGGGAAGGCTGTCCACAAAGTTAAGGAGTGTGTCTATGGGAATGTTTGACCATTCTTCCAGAAGTGCATTTGTGTGGTCAGGCACTGATGTTGGATGAGAAGGCCTGGCTTGCAGTCTCCACTCTAATTCATCCCCAAGGTGTTCTGCTGTGTTGAGGTCAGGACTTTGTGCAGGCCAGTCAAGTTCCTCCACCCCAAAGTCGCTCATCCATGTCTTTATGGACCTTGCTTTGTGCACTGGTCCAGATCATTTGGTGGAGGGGAATTATGATGTGGGGTTGTTTTTCAGGAGTTGTTCTTGGCCTCTTAGTTCCAGTAAAGGGAACTCTTAAGGCATCAGCATACCAAGACATTTTGTACAATTTCATGCTTTCAACTTTGTGGGAACAGTTTGGGGATGGCCCCTTTCTGTTCCAATATGACTGTGCACCAGTACACAAAGCAAGAACAATAAAGACATGGACGAGGGAGGTTGGGGTGGAGGAACTTGACTGGCCTGCACAGAGTCCTGACCTCAACCCCATAGAACACATTTTGGCTGAATTAGAGCAGAGACTGCGAACCAGGCCATCTCATCCAACATCAGTGCCTGACCTCACAAATGCACTTCTGGAAGAATGGCCAAACATTCCCATAGACACACTCCTCAACCTGGTGGAAAGCCCTCCCAGAAGAATTGAAGCTGTTATAGCTGCAAAAAGTGGGCCAAATCAAATTTGAACCCTATGGCCTAAGACTGGGCTGCCATTAAAATTCATGTGTGTGTAAAGTCAGGTGTCCCAATACTTTTGTCTAGATAGTGTATCTGGCAAGATTTACAATGGTGGTGGAACCCTCCTACACATAAATACTACATTTAGACATAATTTATGTAAGGCCCTGAGTCATGTTTAACAACATAGGAGGAACAGACAACTTCTCTACATGAAGTGGCATGTTTGGGATTCAAATTCAGAAACTCACTGCTGCTAGGCAGAAGCACTAACTTGTATGCCACTGTGCTGCCACATATTTTTAGGCTGCATCTTTGTGGTGTGAAACAGTCTTAAGTCCCAGGGGTAAAAGAAGTTAATAAATGCAGATGTACTGTGGAAGGCCAAAGAGCCAGTGAACAACCTGTTTCTTGCCATCTGTTTTGAAGGCTAGTTATGGCTGATTACTGTCAGGATGCTGAGAGATAAACAGCTGTCATTTTGTGGACTTTGGCTTGGTAAGAGGCTGCAATTAGTGGTGGTGGGGAAATGTTAAGGCCGATTAGAGTCCTTGCCCATGGAAAACATAAGATATGATTTGCAATGGGGGTGGAACACTCCTACACATAAATGCTACATTTAGACCTAATTTATAATTTTAGGACCTGAGTCAGGAGTTATGTTTAACAACATAGGCAGATCAGACAACTTCTCTACATGAAGTGACATGTTTGGGATTTGAATCCAGACCCTTAGGGCTGCTAAGCAGAAGTTCTAACCTGTAAGACACGTGTTGTGGAAATTAAGAGCCTATAAGCAAAAAATTCTGTTGCGCTAATAAGCACAGTTATAACTCTCTTGTATAATGCCAGAAAAGCTCGCTTGCATATCTCCAAGTAACACAGACACAGACGCTGGTATCATGCTGAGCATAGAAATCCTGCTGCACTAGGGCAGGCCCTGTTTATTTATAGAGCTGAACAGGGATAACAAAGGAAGGTGGTGGCTTCACAATCAATCAATAAGACACTTGTATACCTTCAAAAGAACCAATCAGAAACATGTATATATACAAATAGATATCAGGTAGTGACGTATGCAATCAGTCGTGTGCAGAGCAACATGTGCAGTTTCCTGCTGAGATAAAGCACAGGCATCCAAAACAATGTGCCTCACATTGTGTCAGGTGCAAACTCTGCGAACATTGATCTGTTTAGGATCGTGTGCATATTCCCACCGTTACCACTGGCGCGAACTGTACTCCACAAGGCTGAGCGAGCCATGGCTTTGTACAGTTATACTATGGTTCCCATGTACGCGGGTCTGTTTGCCGGGAGCGTAGATACAGTCGCCATGAGGTGGCCAGTCTCTTGGTGAGGCATAAGCGAACATCCCTTAAAGGGCGAACAGATCTCCCGCATCCACGGGAAGGTATCCTGCAACCAACGGTCCTTCACCGGTGTCTGTATGTGCGGACACGCTCGCATGAGCATACTGCAGAAAAACTGACACTAGGGGACATCTGACAATATACATTAATAAAAATTTCCATAACAGCCCCTCCTCTTTGTCATATGCTCCCATGTGTCCCTTAAAGAATCTTGATCTTCTTCTTACACCTGCAAATGAATCTGTCTTTACAGTCCATAAAAAGAAAAACTTGGCTTGACTTGTAGACTCTGATCTTCAGGAGGGATGACTTAAAGGAGGACATGAAGACGGGTCTGTCTGAGATCCTCTGAGTCTTGTACGTGGATTGGGCTTCGGGGCGTCTCATCTCAGCGAGGAAGATATGGTCTGTTCGGGCTCTGTTCACTCGTCCAATCAGGCAACGAAGCACCTCATCATGGCATATAGAAGTAATAGAAACTAAAACAACATGAGTATATATACCCCTACTTCCTTCAACCATGATCAGAAAATAAAAAAATCCCCAAAGATTCCCAGACCCTTAAAAGGATTCCAACCTTCACTAGCTATAGCTCTGGCTTTTCCTTGCAGGGATCTAACCTTATCCATATGGGCCTGAACTTTGTCACTAGTATCCTCGATCCAGGTACAACAATCTTTTCCTGTGAATTTACAGAAACCCACCTTGCATGCCAACAGATAATCAAGGGCCATCTTTTAATAGAACGGTCTTGATCTGTCGTATCTGTGAGATCTCCCTTACAGCTTCAATGGTTTCATTGAACATCCCATCCACAATGGATGAGAAATTGTTTCATAGGTTCAATTCCCCACCCTGTCCAAGCAGGAAACCCTGCCCAGACTTGGTTGGAGTTGGTGAACAATTCTCTTCTAGCTCTTCCTGCTGTTCTTACCTTCTCTCGCGCCATCAGATCCTCATGATCGTTCGCGATGTAAGATGCTGGGACGAGTTTCACTAGGACGCATGAACCTCTTGCATTAGGGGGAATTACCTTATAAGCTGTAGTACAGCACAAGAAGTAGTAGGGGCCAGTCAGAGTCACACAGGGGGAATCATTCTGAAGGTCACGTGCATTAAGTAGTAACAGGATAGACTGGGGGATGGGTCCCTCAACCTGAACGTCACACCCTTCCTTACAACAGATCTGGTCTAGAGGTGTTATTAAAAAGGCCGGGGGTTTGATTGGTAAGATTAACTGTTATACCTTCCTTACAGATGGTGGTTCCCACAAAATTATCTTCTTTACCAAAACTAAAGTTGAAGCACCCTTGTGGGCTACCTAGTTGTCCCAATACTTATACTGGTAAAATCCAGAGCTATTATTAAAAATATAATGCCGCGTACACACAGTCGGAATTTCTGACGGGAAATATTTGATGCGAGCTTGTTGTCGGAAAGTCCGACCTTATGTATGCTCCATCGAACATTTGCTGTCGGAATTTCCGCCCACAAATGTTTGAGAGCAGGTTCTCAAATTTTCAGCCAACTTCACTTTGTTGTCGGATAGTCCGATCGTGTGTACACAAGTCCGTTGCACAAAAGTTTGCGCATGCTCGGAATCAAGCAGAAGGAGCCGCACTGGCTATTGAACTTCCTTTTTCTCGGCTCGTCATACGTCTTGTACGTCACCGCGTTCTCACATTCGGAATTTTGGGCCAACATTTGTGTGACTGTGTGTATGCAAGACAAGTTTGAGCCAACATCCTTCGGAAAAAAATCCACGGTTTTGTTGGCGGAAAGTCCGATCGTGTGTACGCGGCATTACTATAAAATGTCTGTTTGGGATCTTTACTAGTTTTTCAAATTTCCTCATGCCAATACAAACATCATATATAGCATTTACCGCTGCCATCGCTGGGGTACTAAGGCTCGGTGGAGATTTAGAGCAGACCCAGCAATTGGTCCTGTTCGCTTTCTTAGCTAGTTGGAGTGCACTTTAAACAATAAGTTGAGATGTTGTTCATAGTTACCCTTGCTAAAATACACTAAACTAAAAACATAAATAAAAAGATACTCCTCATTATTTGGTGAAGTTGAGCAGCTTCTTGCAGTGGCTGGCGTGGATCCAGTTGTCTCGTCCCTCAAGCTTTAGGGAGGTTGGTGTTATGAGCTGAACCTGGTATGGCCCAAGGTATATTGGTTCTAGTCCCGTCCTCTGACGTTTCTTTACAATGATCCAGTCACCTGGTTGGATAGAATGTAAACCAGTTATCATGTCAGGGTCCAGGAGGGACTCATGAACCCTGTGGTGGACCTTTTGAAGTTCATGTTGCCTTACGATTAAAGCTCATTATCAGAATTTATTTGACCTATATACACACTACTTGTAAACAATATGTATAGTAGGTATAAATCATTTAAATACCTACAAAAGTAACTAAGGAAATGATATATATCTTTAATTTAGGTTTACGTGAACCCAATGTTTAATATTTGAAATTTCATGATATTTACCTATATAAACCCTACTGTAAAACAATGAGCTTACTTTATAGATCCTTGTAAACTTACTTTATGTATCTTTATAACATTGTATACTCAATAAACTTCTTTTGACAAGGAAGTTCATGTTGCAGGGCCTGCATCTACCCCATCAGTTGGGAATGTAAATGCGACAGCTGCTGAGGAGAGTACAACCCTGTTTTTGGTTGACTTCCGAACAAACCTCATATGGAGATAACCCAGACATGTTGGAACTCAATGAACCCTTTTGCACAATTTCACCGACTGTGGTCACTGCATAACCTGTGTGTGGCTTACCATCTGGGGTGTAATACCTGGAACCATTGACAAAAAGGTTCTTAGCATCTGGAATGGGAGCCTCCTTCACCGGACTGATGGTTGCTGATTCAAGTTCCATCAAAAGAAAGACAGTCATGGAACATGTCGTCCTTCTTGGTCACAAACTTGGTTAGAATTAGAGAGGTTAGTATTGTTAGTTTGAAAATTGTCATTCTTACCATTATCTCTCCCCATTTTCCTCCTCATTACAAACAGGAAAAAGAGACACAGGGTTTAAAATGGTGCAAAAAAAAAACCAGGAGTACCTAGCCTATTATACTGTACCTTCTTTTAGGCGTGTGTGTATTTATGCATGTGTGTAGCTATCTACATACACCTGTTTTATATGTACATACACTTTCAGGAACCCACTGAACCTGTAAAAGTTAACTTATAAACAAAAGTTATTACTCTATCCTTTATCTTTAACCTACAAAGAAGGCAAACATTTGTGTACAATGGCAAATGGTCTCTGACATTCCCACTTTGACCCAGTGAAACTAAAATGCCATGGACCTTTGAAACATAACTTATATCTGGTATTTCATCCCGTCTTGCTATTCCTGTTTGGGCAGGCCTACTCCCACCATTTTTCCAATTCAAGGAACAAAAGATAGAAGAGACGTGCTGAATAGAAATGGAGATACAATATGGACAGTAAATGTAGAACAAACAATAGTGGAAAGGGGGCCTTTTGGCAGACAATACAAATAGTAAACACTGGCAGTGTTTTGCCAATAATTGCTACACCCAATACATTCAACTTCCCAACTTCCAAATTCACTAACTAGCCCCCCACAATTGAATACCTTAGAATGTTTCATTCTTTCACTGAAAGAACCAAACTTTTATCTACTTGCAAATTAAATTTCCACTTTGACCAAAATAGGAATATTGCAACTTGTACATTTCTCAAAACCAACAACAAAATGTTCTATAAATCTTAGTTTCACGTTCCTACAAGAATACAATGGCCGCGACGAAAAGGAGGGCCGCTGCGGTGGGCTCTAACATATTACTACATACAAACAATGAGAAGAATAACACATAAGACAAACATTTAGATACAAATGCAAGGGAGACATTTCATAGTTACCAGGCTACTTAAAAAAAAAGACAAAAACCAGACAGAGCAAAGACAAAAATAGTTTGTTGCTAGTTTAGGCTTTACCCAGCAACGTTCTTTCCGGTGGGCTAAAATGATACACACTACAAAAGAATTTGGAATTTATTTTCCACCTGAGCAGTAGCTGAATCCTAATTCATGCTGAACAAATTTTAACCAGACAAACATGTACTACGCATCCAATCCATTCACAATTATAGATTTCTGAAACCATAGCGGAGCTACTTCCAAGGTCTTTTTATTCTGGAGTCTCATTTTGAACTCAGTGATGAGTTTTGCCCACCTCCAGATATCAAAAGTACCTTCCAAAAGGAATACACCATGTTGTACCCTCTGACCATGTATGCCAACTTTTAAGGGGTTAAATGGCCTTAGCCCCATACCCAGATTTAATGTACTATGCAGCTGTCTGACTGGGGGGGCTGGTTCCCCCCCCATGCATGGCGGCCCATTGCCCATACGATTCAAATTGCTTTTTGGCAGACTCTGCGTCCAGAGACCCCTTGTGCTTTACCTTCGGAGCAGTTATTGTGTGCGCCTTTATCACTATAACCGACCCCCAGAATTCTAACTATTCTACACAGCCTGACCGGTCTGCTAGAAACTACTCCTCACATTATATGCTAATACAATTGCGCACCGGATTTCCGACTATACTACACGGCCTGACCGGTCTCACGCCATACAGCCCTATAAATTTGATTGTCAGACAACCACAAAGCACAATGAAATCCTCAGCTACACAAAACAATATTAAGGCTTCTTTCTATCTGCACCTAGATGTTACAACAACAATGGGGATGCCTCCTACCATTTACTCACAGAATGTTTACTCTCTACCCAAAACTGAATTACAGTATAAAAGTCCGCAAAACAACTGGAATTAAATGTAAAAACCAAAGTGATTCTACTGGAAACGGAATTCAGTACAAAAACAGAATATTTTCACTCAAGACTAAAATATTGCACAAAAACAACGCAACTAAAGCCAAAAACTAAAATTTCCCCAATTGCTGAAATTCAGCCCAAAAGCAGAATAATTTCACCCGGAACCAAAATTCAGCAGAAACAAAATGTTAGTTGTAACAATTGAAATTCAGTCCACAACAAAATGGTGGAAAGAATTCAGTCTACAACAAAATGGCCAATGAAATTCAGTCTACAACAAAATGGTGGTACTACCAACTGAAATTCAGTCGCCAATCCCGCCAGAGCCAGCACAAACCGAGATTTCTTCACTAGAAAACCAAAATTTCTCCCCAAAAAAACTGACTATGCAATTGGGACACCAAATGAACACTTAAACGCATACAAAGGCCTTTTATTGGTTTGGTTCTAAATCCCTTTTCCCTCTCGGGGTCTGCTGGCTTAGGAAGTTCTATTGGCTCCGAAACAAAGGGAAACAAAGGCTCGTCATCTGTCATGGAAATAAGGAGCTTCGCCTATAAGAAAATAATTCTGTTGCTCTAATAAGCACAGTTATAACTCTCCTGTATAATGCCGGGAAAGCGTGCTTGCATGTTTCCAAGTAACACAGACACAAACGCTGGTATCACGTTGAGCATAGAAATCCTGCTTGACTAGGGCAGGCCTTGTTTATTTATAGGGCTGAACAGGGATAACAAAGGAAGGTGGTGGCTTCACAATCAGACAGACACTTGTATACCTTCAAAAGAACCAGACACGTGTGTGTGTGTGTGTGTGTGTGTGTGTGTGTGTATATATATATATATATATATACACACACACACACACACACACACACTTATAGATATCAGGTAGTGACATATGCTATCGGTCATGTGCAGAGCAACGTGTGCAGTTTCCTGCTGAGATACAGAGCAGACATCCAAAACAATGTGCCTCACATTGTGCCTGGTGCAAACACTGCGAACATTGTTCTGAACAGGACCGTGTGCATATTCCCACCCTTACCATTGGCACGAACCGTACTCCACGAGGCTCAGCGAGCCATGGCTTTGTACGGTTATACTATGGTTTACATGTACGCGGGTCTGTTTGCCAGGATCATAGAAGCAGTCGCCATGATGTACAGTCTTTTGGTGAGGCATAGGCGAACATCCCTTAAAGGGCGAGCAGATCTCCCGCTTCCACGGGAAGGTTTCCCCAACCAACGGTCCTCCACCGGTGTCTATGTGTGGACACGCTCGCATGAGCGTATTGCAGCAAAACTGACACTGGGAGACATCTAACAATACATTAGTAAAAATTTCCACAACACACAGAGCTGCCACATGTGGAGCCCTCCTACACATAAATACACATATACTGCATTTCTTTGGACATATAGGTGGTGGAATTACATTACATAGTTACATAGTAGGCGAGGTTGAAAAAAGACAAAAGTCCAACCTATGTGTGTGATTTTATGTCAGTATTACATTGTATATCCCTGTATGTTGTGGTTGTTCGGGTGCTTATCTAATAGTTTTTGAAATTTTGAATTGAAATCTTCTAATTTTAGTGAATGGCCGCGTGTCTTATTAAATTCCCTTACGTGGAAAAGTTGTATCCCTATCGTGGGGTCACCAGTACGGTATTTGTATATTGAAATCATATCCCCTCTCAAGCATCTCTTCTCCAGAGAGAATAAGTTCAGTGCTCGTAACCTTTCCTCATAACTAAGGTCCTCCAGACCGTTTATTAGATTTGTTGCCCTTCTTTGGACTCTCTCCAGTTCTAGCACATCCTTCCTGAGGACTTGTGCCCAGAACTGGACAGCATACTCCAGGTGCGGCCGGACCAGAGTCTTGTAGAGTGGGATTATCGGGATTATCACTTTATCTCTAGCGTTAATCCCTTTTTAATGCATGACAATATTCTGTTTGCTTTGTTAGCAGCAGCTTGGCATTGCATGCCATTGCTGAGCCTATCATCTACTAGGACCCCCAGGTCCTTCTCCATTCTAGATTCCCCCAGAGGTTCTCCCCCCAGGGAGTAGATTGCATTCATATTTTTGCCACCCAAATGCATTATTTTACATATTTCCACATTAAACCTCATTTGCCATGTAGTTGCTCACCCCAATAATGTGTTCAGATCACCTTGCAAGGCTTCCACATCCTGCAGAGAACTTATTGCCCTGCTTAGCTTAGTATCGTCTGCAAATACAGGGATTAAACTGTTTATCCCATCCTCTAGTTCGTTTATGAATAAATTAAATAGGATTGGTCCCAGGACAGAATCTTGGGGGATCCTACTTTCCAGCCCTGCCCATTCCAAGTACTCCCCATTTATCACTACCCTCTGAACTGACCAATGTAGCCAGTTTTCAATCCATGTACTCACCCTATGGTCCAAGCCAATGGACCTTACTTTGTACAGTAAACGTTTATGGGGAACTGTATCAAATGCTTTTGCAAAATCCAGATACACCACATTTATGGGCCTTCCTTTATCCAGATGGCAGCTCACCTCCTCATAGAAGGTTATTAGATTGGTTTGGTAAGAACGAATGTTCATGAATCCATGTTGATTACTGCTAATGATACAGTTGTCATTGCTAAAATCTTGTATATAGTTCCTTATCATCCCCTCCAAGGGCTTGCATACAATTGATGTTAGGCTAACTGGTCTGTAATTCCCAGGGATGTATCTTGGCCCTTTTTTAAATATTGGTGCTACATTAGCTTTTCTTCAATCAGCTGGTACCATTCCAGTCAGCAGACTGTTCATAAAAATTAGGAACAATGGTCTGGCAATTACTTGACTGAGTTCCTTAAGGACCCTTGGGTGCAAGCCATCTGGTCCCTGTGACTTATTAATGTTAAGTTTTTCAAGTCTTCTTCTAATTCTGTCCTCTGATAGCCATGAGGGTGCTTCCTGTGACGTGTCATGAGGATATACATTGCAGTTTTGGTTACTGAAGCCCCCCGATTCCTTTGTGAAGACTTAGGAGAAGAATACATTCGATACCTTCGCCATCTCTCCATCCTTAGTAACTAGATTCCCTTCATCATTCTTTATGGGACCAATATGATCTGACCTCCCTTTTTTACTATTTATGTACTTAAAGAATTTCTTTGGATTTTTCTTACTCTCTTCCGCTATGTGCCTTTCGTGTTCTATCTTAGCCGCCCTGATTGCACCCTTACATTTCTTGTATTCTTCGTAGAGTTGGAATGCTGATGATGATCCCTCAGCTTTGTATTTTTTGAAGACCTTCTTCTTTTGCTTTTATATGCATTTTTACATTGGAGTTAAGCCACCCAGGAATTTTATTAGCTCTTTTAAATTTATTTCCCATTGGGATGCACTGGCTAATGCTCTTTTTTAATATGCTCTTAAAGCATACCCATTTCTCCTCCGTGTTCTTTGTTCCTAAGATTTTATCCCAATTTGTATCTTCTAGCAAGGCTTGTAGTTTAGGGAAGTTGGCCCTTTTGAAATTCAGTGTCTTTGTATTCCCCTTATGTTTCCTATTAGTTTAATTTATACTGAAACTAATTGACCTGTGATTGCCGTTACCTAAATTGCCTGTATTTCCACATCCGTGATCAGGTCTGTATTGTTGGTAATCAGTAGGTCTAGTAACGCTTTGTTTCTAGTTGGTGCATTTACCATCTGACCCATGAAATTGTCCTGCAAGACATTTTGGAACTGGTGAGCCTTAGATGAATGTGCGGTTCCTTCCACCCAGTCTGTGACTGGATAATTCAAATCCCCCATTATGATTACACTTCCCATCCTTGCCGCTAATCCAAATTGTGATAGGAGGTCCGCCTCCTGACATTAGTCAGGAGTTATTCTTCTTGATTTATTCTGTGATATTTGGTCGCTCTTGGTGTGCAAGTGTAGAATAGTGATGTTACCTTCTGATTTTAGGGAATTACATTTTTATTTCTAATGTTGGTACGTACACATATCACATTTTGTGGGCTCAAATTAGGATCATTTGAAATAATAAAAAACACACAAAATTATGACTCATTTTAAATTTGGTATTGCTTGTGGTTTTTAACCACTTCCCATCCCAGCCATTGTCAACTGACGTCCGCAGGAGGTCTTGGCATTAGTTGAGAGTAAATTTATAGCAAAGTGGCAAGGTCACTTTGAAATTATAGAAAGAAGTAAACTACAAATTTTACCAGCCAGGAAAAAGGAAACCAGAGCAAATATATCATGTTAATCTCTTGAAACCTTGGAAAGACAGAGAGACTTTACTGGCAGTGCCAACCCCCCAAAAGGACATGACCCCCGTGACTCCTGAGGTACCCATAACTGAAACCTTGTCAATGGCCCAAAAGAAGGACATTAAACAGTTTGTGAGAAAAAATAGAGACTTTTTCTCTCACCTGCCCAGGCTGACCACAGTTATACAGCATGTCATAATTACGGAACCAGGCGTCCGCGTAAACGTAAACGTAAAGCCCTATATTACACCCGAAGCTAGACGAGAAGTTGAAAATGAAGTAAAGAACATGTTAGAGTTGGACGTGACAGACGAATCCTACAGTGACTGATCACTATATATATATATATATATATATATATATATATATATATATATATATATACACACACACACACACATACATACGTACACACTGCATTCAGTGTGTACAGTATATAATACACTTCTGGCAGTGTACACAGTATATAATACAGTGCAGCCGGCGTACAGTAGATAATACAGTGCAAGCGGTGTACAAGTATATAATGTAGTGTGTACAGTTTCTAATGCACTTCAGGCAGTGTACACAGTATATAATACAGTGCAGCCGGTGTACAGTAGATAATACAGTGCAGGTGGTGTACACAGTATATAATATAGTGCGTACAGTTTCTAATACACTTCGGGTGGTATACACAGTATATAATACAGTGCAGTAGGTGAACAGTAGATAATACAGTGCAGGCGGTTTACACAGTATATAATACAGTGTGTACAGTTTATAAAACACTTCAGGCAGAGTACACAGTATATAATACAGTGTGTACAGTTTCTAATACACTTCAGGTGGTGTACACAGTATATAATACAGTACAGCCAGTGTACAGTGCAGGTGGTGTACACAGTATATAATACAGTGTGTACAGTTTCTAATCTAATACTCTTCAGGCAGTGTACACAGTATATAATATAGTGCTGCCGGTGTACAGTAGATATTACAATGCAAGCGGTGTACACAGTATATAATACAATGTGTACCATTTCTAATATACTTCAGGCAGTATACACAGTATATAATACAGTGCAGCCAGTGTACAGTAGATAATACAGTGTAGTGTGAAAAAAAAATCCCCATCATGTCCAGAAGGCCACCAAGGAGAGGCAGACGCTCACAGGCCACTAAAAGAGGGCAAGCAGCCTCTGTGTCTACAGTGAAAAGTGGTGGTCATGGACATGGTGCATCCTCTGCAGGTGGGGCGCGCTTGTCCTTTTTTTCTGCTGCTGGCCGTGTTATTGAGCCACAACATGCAGAAGAGTTGGTGGAGTTGATAACTAGGATGTCCTCATTCTCCTCATCCTCTGTCACCCAGGCTCATACTAGTTTGCCTTCCAATGCAGCTACCGAAGTGGATCATTCCACCGCCTCCTTGTACACAATTACTCCTTCTGTAGCCCCACCATCATGCACGGAGGAGTCACCAGAATTATTCGACCATAGTGTCGGTTACATGCTGCTGGAGGATGCGCAGCAATTTGAAGGGTCCGATGTTGGTTCCCAGGTTGAAGGGAGTAACGTGAGCCTAGAGACAGGGGGTGCCACAGAAGCACAAGAAACTAGCAGTCATGTTCCCTCAGCTGCAGCATACTACCAAAGGAGGGGATGATGAGGTCACTGACTGTACTTGGGTGCCTGAGAGGAGGAAAGTGAGGAGGAGAAGGAGGCACAAATCCAACGAGGAAGGATGTCTTCCAGGGGCCAGCTTAAGGCCAGCCACCCTTTTGCATCACACCACAGAGCTCCATAGGTGCACAGCGCTTCTGACTCCCCGCTGTATGCTAAAATTTCATTGGTGTGGGCTTTTTTCCACACATGTGCAGTAGATCGCACCATTGCTGTTTGCAATCTATGTCTGAAGCGGATCAAGTGTGACCAGAACAGCACCCGCTTGGTTACCAACTTACCATATGCTTGACAAGACATATGACGACCTGCCATGCAGTCCATTGGCAACAGCACCTGAAAAATAAAAATAAAAAAGGCAGACTTCTCCTTGCTCCTCGTCTGTGATCTCAACCCCTACTAGGACTGCTAGGCCAATGGGTTGATCAACTACATTTGGTCTCTGCCTTGCCTGGTTTCCTTAGGGAAACAAAACAGCTTTTAATGGATGTACAACACTTTAAATGGGGTCCCAATTTGGTATGGATTACCTGTGATGTAGCAAGTCTATATTCCTCTGTCCCCCATTCCCTGCATCTTCAGGCAGTGGCCTATTTTTTGAAACATACCAGTAATTATTCTTTGGTCCATCAGGCAGTCTAGAATATTTACTTAACTACAATGTTTTCATGTTTGATGGGGACTACTACCTCCAGAAATGCGGGGACTCTATGGGCGCAAAATTTTCCCCCTCCCTTGCGAATCTATACATGGGATGGCGGGAGAGGTCCCACATTTTTGGCGCTAGTTGTCCCCATCGTTCAAGGGTTACATTTTTCCATCGTTATATAGATGACTTGCTCTTTTTTTTATATTAGTGAGTGGCTTCTATACCTCAATGATAATAGTCTTAATTTGAGATTTACAGGCACTAAGGATCAAAGGCAAGTTGAGTTCCTTGATGTTTTTTGATAGGTGAAGGGGGTGGTGTTTCATCCGCTCAAAATGAAATCACGCTTTATGGATAGGGGTTACTCTGAGCCTGTTCTCAATAGGGCTTTCAATATTGCTAATAATACTAAGAGAAGTGATCTTCTTCGTGATAATAGTAGCAGATCTAAGAACAGGAACAGATTACTAGACATGACACGTGTGGGTCTGTTAATGTTCCTGTTTTCTACACTCCCTTTAGTTTTGAGTGTGACAGAATTAAGAACACTTGAGAAATATTTGCTAGTGTTGTTTAATGATCCTATGTCCAGGTGTTGTATTAAATCAGTGTCCCGTAGAGCCCCTACTATTAGTGGAACTCGGTTTCCCACTCTTTATACCAGTAGAACTCCTTGTCCACACTGGTTGCAGTTTTAAGGATCGTACCTATCAGGGTACTCACCAAGGCCGAGATGCAAAAAGCAGCTTTCCTTGCAGCTAAGCGCACTCTACCCCTGGAAGTGGGGTATAACAAACAGGTGTTCTTGTCTTCTTTAGATGCCTTGAGAACCGCTCTGGTGTGCCCTTGGTTCAGGAAGTGTCATCACTACTGCAGGGGCTGTACTGTCCCGATCCTGTGAAGAGGAAGCCGAATCGCCACTGGAAGGTACCGGAACTGAGTCTGCAGAAGCAGGAGACACTGTCAGGTGATGGAGACGGCCTTCAATTTCAAAATAGCCCTCTTGTAACCTCTGAACTGCCTGCGTGAGAGCTGTAACCTGCTGGCACAGAGACTCGAGTGGGGAACCCGCTCTGTCGGCCTCTGACATGG
The DNA here is from genome assembly GCF_042186555.1 of Aquarana catesbeiana. Taxonomy (NCBI): domain Eukaryota; kingdom Metazoa; phylum Chordata; class Amphibia; order Anura; family Ranidae; genus Aquarana; species Aquarana catesbeiana. The sequence continues at coordinate 351,893,787 of NC_133325.1, read as the reverse complement.
CTGGTTTGTACTATCAGGGTACTCACCAAGGCCGAGATGCTGAGAGCGGCTTCCCTTGCAGCTAGGCGCACTCTACCCCTGGAAGTGGTACAAAGGGTATAGGGCACAAAGAGGCACAAGTCACCAGCAGGCTAGGTAGGAAGTAGAGACTGTAGAGAAGTCCTTGGGGGAAGCCAGGGGTCAAGCACAAATAATCAAGTAGACGCTAGTCCTAGTACTAGCTGGGGTCATACACGGGAAGTCAGGCAGGTGAGACAGGAGAAAGTCCTTTAAACAAGCCGAGGTCAAAACACTGAAGGCAGGTAGAATAGAGGAGTACTTAGGCAAGCCGGGTTCAAAGTACTGGAGAAGATCAGAACAGGTCGGGGTCAATCCGGGTCACAACAGGTAATCACAAGGAAGCAGAGTACTAAGGCAGGAACACAGGAAGCTGAGAGACAAACCAGCAATTAAACATGAGACTGATTAGCCTTTAATAGGCCAGCAAGGAGATTCACGTTATGCGTGCTCCAATGCACATGCGCCCGCCCCATTCCGCTGTATCGTGCACCCGCATGCGTCAAAATGCCAGTCTGCCGCGCATGTGTGTGGAAAAGTGCCGATATTGGCAAGCCCGGTTTCTGTTATTTCTCTGACAGTGCCCCCCTAAAGGGGCAGCCTCCGGATGCGCAACTTGGCCAGAACTCCTGGATATTTCTTGTAGAAGGCTTGTATCAAACGTGGGGCGTGTAAGTTATTAGAAGGTTGCAAAGAGTTATCTTCTGGGGGGTACCTTTTCTATTTTATAAGATACTGGACTTGTCCACCCCTTTTCCTGCAGTCCATTATAGCCTCCACCTTGAACTTGTTTTCGCCCTTAATTTCGACTGGTGGCAATTCTTCTCTTCCTGAGAAAGGGCTGGGGAACACTGGTTTCAGCAACGATGTGTGAAAAACAGGATGCACTTTATAGGAGCTAGGTAGTGCTAATTTAAAAGCCACGGGATTCACCACTCTCTTAACCTTGAAGGGGCCAATGAATTTTGGGCCCAATTTCTGTAACGGCCATGGTAGTTTAAGATTGATGGCAGATAGATGGAGGAGAGATGGGTTTGCTTTAAGAGCATATTAAATAAGGGCATTAGCCAATGCATCCCATTGGGTAATACATTTAAAAGAGCGAACAAAAGTCCTGGACGGTACTCCAATGTAAAAATGTATATAAAAGCAAGGGAGAAGGCCTTCAAAAAATACAAGGTTGAGGGATCATCATCAACATTCAGACTTTATAAAGAATGCAACAAGAAATGTAAGGGTGCAATAAGAGGAGAGCAAAAAAAATCCCAATAAATTCTTTAAGTATGTAAACAGTAAAAAAGGGAGGACAGACCATATTGGCCCCATAAAGAATGATGAAGGACATCTGGTTACAATGGATGGGGAGATGGCGAAGGTTTTGAATTTCTTCTCCTCAGTCTTCACAAGGGAATCGGGGGGCTTCAGTAACCAAAACTGCACTGTTTATCTTTATGACACGTCACAGGAAGCACCTCCATGGTTAACAGAGGACAGAATTAAAATTAGACTTGGGAAACTTAACATTAATGCATCACCGGGACCAGATGACTTGCACCCAAGGGTACTTAGGGAACTCAGTCAAGTAATTGCCAGACCATTATTTCTAATTTTTACTGACAGTCTACTGACTGGAATGGTACCAGCTGATTGGAGAAAAGCCAATGTAGCACCAATATTTTAAAAGGGCCCAAAATACAACCCTGGGAATTACAGACCAGTTAGCCTAACATCAATAGTATGTAAACTCTTGGAGGGGACGATAAGGGACTATATACAAGATTTTAGTAATGAGAACGGTATCATTAGCAGTAATCAGAATGGATTCATGAGGAATCATTCTTGCCAAACCAATCTATTAACCTTCTATGAGGAGGTGAGTTGCCATCTAGATAAAGGAAGGCCCGTAGATGTGGTATATCTGGATTTTGCAAAAGCATTTGACACAGTTCCCCATAAACGTTTACTGTACAAAATAAGGTCCATTGGCATGGGCCATAGGGTGAGTACATGGATTGAAAACTGGCTACAAGGGCGAGTTCAGAGGGTGGTGATAAATGGCGAGTACTCGGAATGGTCAGGGGTGGGTAGTGGGGTCCCCCAGGGTTCTGTCCTGGGACCAATCCTATTTAATTTGTTCATAAACGACCTGGAGGATGGGGTAAACAGTTCAATCTCTGTATTTGCGGATGATACTAAGCTAAGCAGGGCAATAACTTCTGCGCAGGATGTGGAAACCTTGCAAAAAGATCTGAACAAATTAATGGGGTGGGCAACTATATGGCAAATGAGGTCCAATGTAGAAAAATGTAAAATAATGCATCTGGGTGGGAAAAATATGAATGCAATCTTTACACTGGGAGGAGAACCTCTGGGGGAATCTAGGATGGAAAAGGACCTGGGGGTCCTAGTAGATGATAGGCTCAGCAATGGCATGCAATGCCAAGCTGCTGCTAACAAAGCAAACAGAATATTGGCATACATTAAAAAGGGGATCAACTCCAGAGATAAAACAATAATTCTCCCGCTCTACAATACTCTGGTCCGGCCGCACCTAGAGTATGCTGTCCAGTTCTGGGCACCAGTCCTCAGGAAGGATGTACTGGAAAGCAAGTACAAAGAAGTGCAACAAAGCTAATAAAGGGTCTGGAGGATATTAGTTATGAGGAAAGGTTGCGAGCACTGAACTTATTCCCTCTAGAGAAGAGACGCTTGAGAGGGGATATGATTTCAATATACAAATACCATACTGGTGACTAGGGATGAGCTTCGTGTTCGAGTCGAACCCATGTTCGACTCGAACATCGGCTGTTCGATCGTTCGCCGAATTGCGAACGATATGGGCCGTTCGCGCCAAATTCGTGTGGCGCGTCACGGCCCATAATTCACTGCGGCATTGCAGTGCATTGCTTGCTGATGATTGGCCAAGCATGCACTATGACCCGCATGCTTGGCCAATCACAGCGCCGCCTTAACAGAGAGCCATAATTGGCCAAAGCCAAGGAGGCTTTGGCCAATTATGGCTCAGGGGATTTAGTACACGCCCCACACTATATAAGGCCGCCTGCACGGCGGCCCTGTGCAGTGTGTTCCGGTGTGCTTAGAGAGAGAGAGAGACAGTGTCATTTCATTTGAGTTAGCTAGATTAGGCAGGACAGTCAGTCAGTTAGCTGCACTTAAAGTGTATTGTGTATATATATGCATCCCAGGTGTTGCATATATATATATATATACACTGTATTCAGTTTAGCTAGATCCGTTCCTGTTATCTTCTAGACTATTTACATTTAGTGCAGTGCGTCCTGCTCACAGTGTTCAGCTAGATCCGTTCCTGTTATATTCCTACTGACAGGCAGGCTTGTCTTGTTACAGTATTTTGAAGAAAATTACTGGTGTTCTTTTGATCCTATTAGTACCACAGTCAGGCAGCTAGACTATTTACATTTAGTGCTGGCAAAAACAAAAAATAAAAGCTGCGCTTAAAGTGAAACCGAAAATACAGTGTAGTGAAAACTAAGCAGCCTGCATCGAGATCTAGTCTCCAAATCCCACCATAAATAATAATACAAAAAAGATGCGGCGCTAAAAACAAATAAAACCAGTGAAATAAATTGATGCAATAATCAAAAATAATTAGTGCAAGTTAAATAATATCATATTCAATGTCCCAAAATTAGTTGGACAGATAGAATCCAAAAAGCAAAGCAGGGAAGAGTCCGTGATGAATCAAGAAAGAGTGCAAAAAGGGCCACAACAGAGATGAGGATGCAGTGGAGAGAATCTTCTATAGTTCCTCACACCCGAGGTGGAATATCAAATATGCTCACCAGATCCCGTTGACCGCCATTACAGCGGTCAAAAACAGCACAGGGAATTTTGGGGCTCCCCACAACCTCAGCTCAATGGTACCGATGGGCGACAGATGGTATCTCAGGATTCAAAGAGAGAAAGGACAAACCATCGCATAATATAGTCTGCACAATCGTTTTATTAAAGGAATTGCACTTACAAAATCTCGTAGTATAAACAGCATATCGCGTACAACTGACAGTCAGCGCCTCCGTCTGTTGCCTCCGCCTTCCTGGTTCGTGTACAGCCCTACACAGAATACGGACGTGGTGACGTCATAGGCTCCTCCCTACGCGTTTCGTCACTAGCGGACGTCGTCTGGGGATTGGCCAAGCTCGAGCGTCACCGCGTGTGGGCATTAAATACACTGTAGGCGCCATCTTAACTACTGGCAAAGTAATTTTAGCATTAGAAAACGGCCAAGCCGTATTGAATGCCGGCCATTGATGGTTAAGGAAGCGGAGGAAAAACAAAAGTAAGGAAGAAAAACGCCATCTTGTGGCCAAAATAAATAACAAAGAAAAACTAAAAAGGAGAAAATGAATTCTCAATTGACGGTAACAAACTCAGAAGGGGTGCAGCAGACAGGAGGCTTAGTAAACATTAAAAAACACATTAATTACAATAAAAAATACTAAAATCCAAAACCTCAACATATCAATTAGTAGATATATAAAGGAAATTCAGAAGCCGCATTAACAACATGAAAAATTGTTCTCATAGGGATAAAAAATATAAAAAAAAAAAAAAAAAAAATATATAAAAAACAATTTCTTATTTAAAATGATCAAGAGTTGTTTATAAAACAATTAATGTCCCAGTCAACGTTTAACCCATGTGGTACAAAAGATCTCATATGGAAGATCCACCTAGTCTCAAGCCTAGATAATGATCTGACCTTGTTTGTCCCTCTCCAGTGTGGATTTATTTTATCAATTGCCATGAAAAGGGTCCCATCCAGTTTCTTATCATGATGTTTGGCATAATGCCTAGATAGGTTATGCTTTGGGTAACCCCGTTTAATGTTGGCAATATGCTCCGATAATCGCACATGTAACTCACGTTTGGTTCGACCAATGTACTGCTTGGAGCATGGACACTGAATAAGATAGACAACGAATTTGGTGGTACATGTAATGAAGGATTGGATGTCATATATCCTATTCGTGACAGAGGATAGAAAGGTCTCACGTTTTCTACCAGTAAAAGAATTTATCTGACAGGTGTTACACTTATGACAGGGATAGAAACCTTTCATAGTATGGAAAAAGGAGATAGTCCTCGGGGGATCTATCACATTTTTAGCAATACTATGTCGCAAATAGGGCGCACCCCTATATATCACTACAGGTTTATCTGGAATGACAGGTCCTAGAACCTTGTCATTCCTGAGTATATTCCAATGTTTTTGAAAAATTCTTTTAACAGAAAAATGTTGGTTGGAATAACCTGTAATCATAGACCAACTAAGCCTATTGTCACATACGGGACTATGGCCAACGTCCCTGTGCAGCATAAGTGCCCTGTCCATATTAGCAACCTGGGAAATGGTGGCCTCAACTTCACCCTTGGAGTAACCCTTTTCCAGAAACCGTTGTTTAAGCACCTGAGCTTGTTGGTAGTACTCCATAACCTCAGTGCAATTACGCCTAATCCGCTGGAATTGTCCCCGAGGGACAGCTCTCAACCAAGCTGGATGATGGCAGCTGGAAAGCGGAATATAGGCGTTTCTATCCGTCGTTTTAAAATAAGTATTAGTGATAAGGCGACCATTCCTGACCAAGATGTTAAGGTCAAGGAAATGGATTCCTATATCACTAATTTCAAACTGGAGTGAAATACCTCTGTCATTCTGGTTTAATGATGTAAAAAATTCCTCAAGTGAGGGCTGATCACCATCCCACACCAGCAGGACATCGTCTATGTACCTTTTCCATAAACGCAGCTGCACCGGGGGATTCCTATCAATGACCTCACTCTCCCACCTGGCCATAAATAGATTGGCCAGGCTGGGCGCAAATTTAGCGCCCATGGCCACACCACAAATCTGTAAATAAAAAGTACCCCCAAACCAAAAATAATTATGACCTGCCGCAAATTTTAAAAGGGACAAAATGAAAAGTTTTTGAGACTGAGGCAGGGAAGATTCTTGGTTAAGGTAATAACTAACAGCTTCCAATCCATGTTTGTGTGAAATATTGGTATACAGAGAAGCTACATCCGCCGTAGCCAGGATGTAGCTCTCCTTCCATTCCAGGTTTTCCAAAAGATTAATAACCTGAGTAGTGTCTCTTAAATATGCTGGGGTAGCTGTCACTAGAGGTTGTAAAAAATTGTCCACATATCTTCCTATCCTGGCCGTAACCGAATCTATGCCGCTGATGATCGGGCGGCCAGGGGGATTGGAAAGGCTTTTATGTATTTTAGGTAGAAAGTACATAACTGGAATCCTTGGAGCTGAGGGAACCAGGTATGCCCTTTCTTTTTTATTTAGAATGCCCCCTTCAAAACCTCCATCTATCAGGGTCTGGAGTTCCCTTTTAAATTTAGTTGTGGGGTTAGCGGCCAAAGGCAAGTACGTAGCTCGGTCAGAAAGGAGCCTATTCATCTCTTCTAAATACTGAACTTTGTTGAGAATGACAACACCTCCCCCTTTGTCCGCTGGACGTATGACGATGTCATTTCGTTCACAGATTTTAGATAAATGGTGTTGGAAATCCCCTTGTTGGTTAGGGGGGCAATTGAATGCTAGCAAATCCTTAATTACCATTTCTTTAAAAACCTGTATAGAGGGAGCAATGGGACCTGGGGGGTTGAATAGTGAGGCATTTGATAAGTTGGTGTGTCTAATAGGAGTCTCACTTGTCTGATTAAGTGAGCTGGACAGTGGGTCAGTTGTTCTATTCATAACGGTGGAAAGTCTATTGACAAAGGATGAGCCCTGGTTGTTAATCGGATTCAAGGCGAAATGTCTCTTGATGTTCAATTTTCTTATGAACTTGTGAACATCAATGAACGTTTCAAATTTGTTCAATCTGTGGGGGGGGGCAAATTTTAGGCCCTGGCTTAAAACTCTTTGTTCACCCACAGAGAGTTGGACAGTACTTAAATTAAATACCCCACTGACATTTATTGTCTTCTTCTCTTTGGCCCTGATCCTCCTCCCCCCTCTAAGGCCTCTCTTTCCTCGTGTCCTCTTTTTCCTCTGTAGTTGTTCCTGGGAAGGGACCGTTGATGGTTTTGACCTTCTCCTAAAAAATCCCGTGGGGAATTCTGATAATTATTCCTCCCAGGGTTAGAATAATCATCATAGTGATTAGGGTGTCTGCTAATCACATGTTCATCACCCTCAAAGTTGTCCTGATGATAGGAAAGAGGGGTGAACCTATTGGACAAAGGAATACCCCTACTCCTAGGGGTGTGAGCATGCGACATAGGTGCATAGTCTCTAGGGTCCCTCTCAAAATCCCTGGATCTCTGGGGATAGCCTCTGGGTATATCCCTATATTCCCTCTCATTAGATTGCTGAAAATTCCTATTTGAGGGTTTAGAGGCATAATTCCCTCTATTACTTTCTCTCAGAGGGGGGCCCTGTAAGGCTCCATATCTGGAGCCACCTTGTGGAATGCGTTTTTCATTACCCTTAAAGGTTTTAGGTTTAACACTAGGATGGCCCCTATTATTGGTTTGAGTCACAGGAAGAGGTACAACCCCACTAGAGAGATGGGCCTGGGCAGAGAGAGATGGAGGTTGATGCTGAGTATCCATCATCTCACTCTCAGTTGGTTCATCTGTGGCAATCTGCCATTTGAAAACCATTTTATTGGAATAATCTGCTAAGTCGCGATTATATTTTTTCTTCTTTTTGTTCCTCTGGTCAGAGTCTTCCTTTTCAAGAAACTGTCGCAGTTGATCAGATTTTGATTTATAAATTTCTTGATCCTTAAACTGCAACAGTTTGTCTCTGACCAGAGCAACCTCATCGTTCAAACCTTTCAACTTATCTCGTTTTTTCCCCAGCAGAAACACAAGGAATTTTACGCCTGTGTCATTAAAATAGATGAACCAACCCTCCAAGTCCATTTCACCTTTCTGTGGGTTAACCTCCCATCTTAAACTACGGGGTACCATTTTCTAAGAGATGTATTGCTCAAGATAAGCTACATCCCAACTGGTATGTAACTCCGATGTGAGAAGGTTTTTCAATCTAAGGAAGAGGCCCCCCACCTCATCGGTCTGTTCGACCTCCCCATTGAAAACCCCTTCAGTGTTAATGGTATATTGAGATCTAAAATCAAAAATATCCATGGGGATCCTTTAGCTGCAACTTAAAAGTGAAACTTAACAAAATGTGCTGGCAAAAACAAAAAATAAAAGCTGCGCTTAAAGTGAAACCGAAAATACAGTGTAGTGAAAACTAAGCAGCCTGCATCGAGATCTAGTCTCCAAATCCCACCATAAATAATAATACAAAAAAGATGCGGCACTAAAAACAAATAAAACCAGTGAAATAAATTGATGCAATAATCAAAAATAATTAGTGCAAGTTAAATAATATCATATTCAATGTCCCAAAATTAGTTGGACAGATAGAATCCAAAAAGCAAAGCAGGGAAGAGTCCGTGATGAATCAAGAAAGAGTGCAAAAAGGGCCACAACAGAGATGAGGATGCAGTGGAGAGAATCTTCTATAGTTCCTCACACCCGAGGTGGAATATCAAATATGCTCACCAGATCCCGTTGACCGCCATTACAGCGGTCAAAAACAGCACAGGGAATTTTGGGGCTCCCCACAACCTCAGCTCAATGGTACCGATGGGCGACAGATGGTATCTCAGGATTCAAAGAGAGAAAGGACAAACCATCGCATAATATAGTCTGCACAATCGTTTTATTAAAGGAATTGCACTTACAAAATCTCGTAGTATAAACAGCATATCGCGTACAACTGACAGTCAGCGCCTCCGTCTGCTGCCTCCGCCTTCCTGGTTCGTGTACAGCCCTACACAGAATACGGACGTGGTGACGTCATAGGCTCCTCCCTACGCGTTTCGTCACTAGCGGACGTCGTCTGGGGATTGGCCAAGCTCGAGCGTCACCGCGTGTGGGCATTAAATACACTGTAGGCGCCATCTTAACTACTGGCAAAGTAATTTTAGCATTAGAAAACGGCCAAGCCGTATTGAATGCCGGCCATTGATGGTTAAGGAAGCGGAGGAAAAACAAAAGTAAGGAAGAAAAACGCCATCTTGTGGCCAAAATAAATAACAAAGAAAAACTAAAAAGGAGAAAATGAATTCTCAATTGACGGTAACAAACTCAGAAGGGATGCAGCAGACAGGAGGCTTAGTAAACATTAAAAAACACATTAATTACAATAAAAAATACTAAAATCCAAAACCTCAACATATCAATTAGTAGATATATAAAGGAAATTCAGAAGCCGCATTAACAACATGAAAAATTGTTCTCATAGGGATAAAAAATATAAAAAAAAAAAAAAAAAAAAAAAAATATATAAAAAAACAATTTTTTATTTAAAATGATCAAGAGTTGTTTATAAAACAATTAATGTCCCAGTCAACGTTTAACCCATGTGGTACAAAAGATCTCATATGGAAGATCCACCTAGTCTCAAGCCTAGATAATGATCTGACCTTGTTTGTCCCTCTCCAGTGTGGATTTATTTTATCAATTGCCATGAAAAGGGTCCCATCCAGTTTCTTATCATGATGTTTGGCATAATGCCTAGATAGGTTATGCTTTGGGTAACCCCGTTTAATGTTGGCAATATGCTCCGATAATCGCACATGTAACTCACGTTTGGTTCGACCAATGTACTGCTTGGAGCATGGACACTGAATAAGATAGACAACGAAACGCGTAGGGAGGAGCCTATGACGTCACCACGTCCGTATTCTGTGTAGGGCTGTACACGAACCAGGAAGGCGGAGGCAGCAGACGGAGGCGCTGACTGTCAGTTGTACGCGATATGCTGTTTATACTACGAGATTTTGTAAGTGCAATTCCTTTAATAAAACGATTGTGCAGACTATATTATGCGATGGTTTGTCCTTTCTCTCTTTGAATCCTGAGATACCATCTGTCGCCCATCGGTACCATTGAGCTGAGGTTGTGGGGAGCCCCAAAATTCCCTGTGCTGTTTTTGACCGCTGTAATGGCGGTCAACGGGATCTGGTGAGCATATTTGATATTCCACCTTGGGTGTGAGGAACTATAGAAGATTCTCTCCACTGCATCCTCATCTCTGTTGTGGCCCTTTTTGCACTCTTTCTTGATTCATCACGGACTCTTCCCTGCTTTGCTTTTTGGATTCTATCTGTCCAACTAATTTTGGGACATTGAATATGATATTATTTAACTTGCACTAATTATTTTTGATTATTGCATCAATTTATTTCACTGGTTTTATTTGTTTTTAGCGCCGCATCTTTTTTGTATTATTATTTACATTTAGTGCAGTGCGTCCTGCTCACAGTGTTCAGCTAGATCCGTTCCTGTTATCTTCTTACTGACAGGCAGGCTTGTCTTGTTACAGTATTTTAAAGAAAATTACTGGTGTTCTTTTGATCCTATTAGTACCACAGTCAGGCAGCTAGACTATTTACAGTTAGTGCAGTGCGTCCTGCTCACAGTGTTCTGCTAAACCTACAAGTTAGTGGGGTGCGTCCTGCTCACAGTGTTCAGCTAAACCTACAAGTTAGTGGGGTGCGTCTACCTCACAGTGTTCAGCTAAACCTACAAGCTAGTGGGGTGCGTCCTGCTCACAGTGTTCAGCTAGATCCGTTCCTGTTATCTTCTTACTGACAGGCAGGCTTGTCTTGTTACAGTATTTTAAAGAAAATTGCTGGTGTTCTTTTGATCCTATTAGTACCACAGTCAGGCAGCTAGACTATTTACAGTTAGTGCAGTGCGTCCTGCTCACAGTGTTCTGCTAAACCTACAAGTTAGTGGGGTGCGCCCTGCTCACAGTGTTCAGCTAAACCTACAAGTTAGTGGGGTGCGTCCACCTCACAGTGTTCAGCTAAAGCTACCTGTAGAAGGTTGGTGGTGTTCTCATACTACAGGCAGGCAGTTGATTTTGCTAGCTGCAGTATCAGTACATATATATATATATATCCCAGCTTAGTGCAGCTACAGGCCATTAGTATGTCTGGAAGGCCAAGAAGGAGAGGCAGACAGTCACAACCCAATAAGAGAGGGCAAGCAGGCTCTGTGTCTAGTGCTGGTCGTGGAGACGGTGCATCCTCATCAGCACGTGGCCATGGGACACGCTTGGCCTTTTTTTCGGCAGCTGGCCATGTTGAGCCGCAACATGCGGAAGACTTGGTCGAGTGGATGACCAAGCCGTCCTCATCCTCCTCATCCTCTCTCACCCATGCCCAGGGTACTTTGTCTGGCAAAGCAGCGGCCTCTTCCCTTGGCTCAATGTCATCAGTGACTCCTTCCCTAGCCCCACCATGTCCTCCTGAGGAGTCCCTCGAACTGTTTGACCACAGTGTTGGGTACATGCTCCAGGAGGATGCCCAGCGTTTGGAAGGCTCTGATGATGATACTGAGCTCGATGAAGGCAGTAACACGAGCACGGACAGAGGGGGTGCCCAAGAAGGACAGCAATCTGGCAGTCATGCTCCCCCTGCTGCAGCATACTGCCAGGTTTGCTCCAGTGATGAGGAGGGAGGGGATGATGAGGTCACTGACTCAACATGGGTGCCTGATAGGAGAGAGGAGGAGGAGGAGGAGGAGGAGGCGGCACATCACCAATGAGGCAGGATGCCCTCCAGGGGCCAGCCTAAGGGCAGCACATTGACTGCATCACACCCCAAAGCTCCACATGTGCAGGGCGCTGCAGTCTCTGCGCGTTATTCAAAAAGTTCTTTGGTGTGGGCCTTTTTTGAGACGAGTGCATCAGATCGCACCGCTGCTATTTGCAACATATGTCTCAAGCGTATCTCGCGTGGCCAAAACATCTCCCGCTTGGGTACCACATGCTTGACCAGACATATGTTGACCTGCCATGCAGTTCGTTGGCAAGCGTATCTAAAAGACCCACACCAAAGAACAAAGAGGACCTCTGCTTGCTCCTCATCAGCTGAGATTTCCAACCCCACTAGACCTTCAGTCCTCTCTGAGACCTGCACTGAGAGGAATGAAGGTGTAGAATTAGGTGTGTCACAGCCACGTACTTGTGGGCAATCTGATTTTGGTACACGGACGTCAGATTGTACCAGGCAAATTTCCCTGCCCCAGCTGCTGCACCGCCGAAAGAAGTTTGCTCCCAGCCATCCACATGCCCAACGGTTGAATGCTAGCTTGGCAAAATTGCTAGCACTTCAACTGCTGCCTTTTCAGTTGGTAGACTCTGCCCCCTTCCGTGAGTTTGTGGAATGTGCGGTTCCTCAGTGGCAGGTACCCAAACGCCACTTTTTCTCACGGAAGGCAATTCCGGCTCTCTACCAGCATGTGGAAGGCAATGTCCATGCCTCGCTGGACAGGGCGGTCAGTGGTAAGGTGCATATTACCGCTGACTCATGGTCCAGCAGGCATGGACAGGGACGTTACCTAAGTTTCACGGCGCATTGGGTGACTCTGCTGGCAGCTGGGAAGGATGCAGGACAAGGTGCAGTAGTGTTGGAGGTTGTTCCGCCACCACGCCTCCAAAATGCTAATGATTGTGACACAACTCTCTCCTCCACCCCCTCCTCTTCTTCTTCCTCCATGGCCTCTTCCTCAGAACCAGCGGTGCTCCATAGTCGTTCAAGGGGCTACGCAAGTACGCAGGCCAAAAGATGCCATGCGGTGCTTGAGCTGGTGTGCTTGGGGGACAGGAGCCACACTGGGGCAGAGGTTCTGTCAGCTCTGCAGGGGCAGGTTCAGAGGTGGTTGACGCCACGCCAACTTAAGGCAGGAATGGTGGTTTGCGACAATGGCACCAACCTCCTCTCTGCCCTCCGACAGGGACAAATGACCCATGTGCCCTGTTTGGCTCACGTCCTTAACTTGGTGGTGCAGCGGTTCTTGGGCAGGTACCCGGGCTTACAGGATGTCCTGAGGCAGGCCAGGAAAGTCTGTGTGCATTTCCGCCGGTCATATAATGCCAGTGCTCGGCTGACGGACCTCCAAAAGGAGTTTAACCTGCCCAAGAACCGCCTAATCTGTGACATGCCCACCAGGTGGAGCACACGCAGCAGAGGGCCATCAATGAGTACCTGTGCGACTATGGCACCAGGACAGGGTCAGGGGAGCTTGGTTTTTTTTCCCCACGCCAGTGGGCCATGATCAGGGATGCATGCACTGTCCTGTCACCATTTGAGGAGGCCACGAGGATGGTGAGCAGTGACAGTGCATGCATCAGTGACACTGTCCCCCTTGTCCACCTGTTGGAGCACACGCTGCGTGGAATAATGGACAGGGCACTTGAGGCAGAACAGAGGCAGGAAGAGGAGGACTTCCTTAGCTCTCAAGGCCCCCTTTATCCAGACAGTGTTCCTGCGTGCCCGCCGATCACACAGGAAGAGGACGAGGAGGAAGAGGAGGAGGAGGAAGATTGTGTCAGTATGGAGGTGGAGCCTGGCACTCAGCATCAGCAGCAGTCTTTAAGGGATCAGTCCCAAGAAACACATGGACTTGTACGTGGCTGGGAGGAGGTGGCTGCGGACCATGTCGTCCTTAGTGACCCAGAGGACTCCGGACCGAATGCCTCAGCAAACCTACGCTGCATGGCCTCCCTGATCCTGCAAAGCCTGCGTAAGGATCCTCGTATTCGTGGTATCAAGGAGAAGGACCAATACTGGCTGGCAACCCTCCTTGATCCACGTTACAAGGGTAAGGTTGCGGACCTTATCTTGCCATCGCAGAGGGAGCAGAGGATGAAACATCTTCGGGAGGCCTTGCAGAAAGGTCTGTGCAATGCGTTCCCAGAGACTGGGAGGTTACAAACTCCTGTTTCTGGACAAAGTGTTGCTGAGGCTTCGGTCAGTCAAAGAAGGAGCGGTGGAGAAGGTGGCCGTCTGACCGATGCGTTCAGACAATTTTTTGGTCCGCAGCCCCAAGGTATGATCGGTTCCAGCAACCATCGCCAGCGTCTGTTTTACATGGTGCAGGAATACCTAGGGGCAAGATCAGACTTGGACACCTTTCCCACCGAAAATCCTCTGGGTTACTGGGTCTTGAGGATGGATCACTGGCCAGAGCTTGCACAGTATGCAATTGAGCTACTGGCCTGTCCTGCATCCAGCGTTCTTTCGGAACGCACATTCAGTGCTGCTGGAGGCGTGGTAACCGATCACAGGGTGCGTCTGTCCACTGACTCGGTCGATCGACTGACCTTCATAAAAATGAATGAGTCTTGGATCACCACCAGCTACCAAGCACCTGATGCTGATGTAACCGAATAATTTTTTTTGAAATCTCAGATCCCTTCAAAGACTGCCTATGCTGATGCTGAGTGACTATCCCTGAGTAATTATCCTCTTCCTCCTCAATCATCACGCTGATAGCTTGTAAGAACATTTTTGGTTCTGGGTGCCACCACCAGTGCCTAAGGCACAATTTTTCAGCCCCTGTTTAACAGGGGCGTGTAATTACGATTTTTGATGTAATACTTTGCAGCAGGGCTCGTTCCTGCATTCCAACTAGAGTGTCTGTGAGGGGTTGCAGTGTTGTGGCACCAGCACCAGTGCCTAAGGCCCAATTTTTCAGCCCTTGTTTAACAGGGGCGTGTAATTACAATTTTTGATGCAATACTTTGCAGCAGGGCTCGTTCCTGCATTCCAACTAGAGTGTCTGTGAGGGGTTGCAGTGTTGTGGCACCAGCACCAGTGCCTAAGGCCTAATTTTTCAGCTCCTGTTCAACAGGGGCATGTAATTACAATTCTTGATCTAATATTTCACAGCAGAGCCCTGTGAGGGCTTACAGTGTTGTGGCCACAGCAACACCTAAGGCCCAAATTTCTGCTGAGTATATAGGGCAGGACCCTACTTTCAAACAACTAACTTACAAACAACTCCTACTTGCAAACGGAAGGAGACAACAGGAAGTGAAATCTACCCCTAGGAAGGGAAATTCTCTCCTGTAAGAGTTAATATGGGAAAAACATTTCTCCTTTCCACTGATGCTTTCCAATCCATTGGGACAAAAAGTGAGGTGAAATCTTCTGAAGAGGAGGAAAGACAGCAAAACAAATGTCACAGGGGTGATAACCCTTTCCTATGTTTTCCAAAAAGCTTAAAAAAGATTTTTTGGCTGGAGCTAAACACGTTAAAAATGTACCCGTTCAAAATTACAAAGAGATTCTACTTAACAACAAACCTACAGCCTGTATACTGCTGTTCAGAGTATATAGGGCCTGGTGGCCCCACACCTTTCCTTATTTTAATTTGGGTGCGGGGTTCCCCTTAATATCCATACAAGACCCAAAGGGCCTGGTAATGGACTGGGGGGTACCCATGCTGTTTGTCTCACTGATTTTCATCCATATTGCCAGGACCCGACATTACATTAAACCCGCAAGCAGTTTTAAATGAGATTTTTTCCTTTAAAAATGACATTTGGTGCAGGGACTGTTCTAAACACGGGAAACACGCGTCACTTTACAGGCATACTATAGACACCCCTCAGGTACGATATTTAAAGGAATATTTCACTTTTTTTTTTTTTACTTTAAGCATCATTAAAATCACTGCTCCCGAAAAAACGACCGTTTTTAAAAGTTTTTTTTGCATTGATACATGTCCCCTGGGGTAGGACCCGGGTCCCCAAACCCTTTTTAGGACAATACCATGCAAATTAGCCTTTAAAATGAGCACTTTTGATTTCGAACGTTCGAGTCCCATAGACGTCAATGGGGTTCTAACTTTCGTGCGAACTTTTGGTCCGTTCGCAGGTTCTGGTGCGAACCGAACCGGGGGGTGTTCGGCTCATCCCTACTGGTG
The DNA here is from genome assembly GCF_042186555.1 of Aquarana catesbeiana. Lineage (NCBI taxonomy): Eukaryota > Metazoa > Chordata > Amphibia > Anura > Ranidae > Aquarana > Aquarana catesbeiana. The sequence goes on along the minus strand of NC_133325.1, from coordinate 351,877,929 downwards.
ACCCCACAATAGGGATAAAACTTTTTCGCAGAAGAGAGTTTAACAAGACTCGTGGCCACTCGCTAAAATTAGAAGAAAAGAGGTTTAACCATAAACTACGTAGAGGGTTCTTTACTGTAAGAGTGGCAAGGATGTGGAATTCAAGAAATTATTGGATAAGCACCTGAACGACTGCAACATACAGGGATATACAATGTAATACTGACATATAATCACACACATAGGTTGGACTTGATGGATTTGTGTCTTTTTTCAACCTCACCTACTATGTAACTATGTAACTATATAGCCAAACCTTGTCTTCTACTTTGAAGGATGGGTTGCTCCTTCTCCCCCTGCCATAGTACCTTTTGTAGCTGCCCTGAGACTTCTGCATAGCTTCCTGGATCTGTGGAAAATTTGTTTGAATGAAATTTATTCAATCTTGTACTGCAGGGACTGAAGCTTCGGGATAGAGTCAGGAAGCTAGGAGGGGTGAAACCCATAATTGGCCTAAAGAGGTTTGATTGGTGTCTGTGTGTATGGAATTATTGTAGGCAAATTCTGCACAAGGAAGAAGAGAAGTCCAGTTGTCTTAGGAGCAAGAACAGAAGCAGCAAAAGTATTGTTCTAAAATTTGATTTGTCCTTTCTGTTTGGCCATTACTTTGAGGGTGGTATGCTGAGGAAAGGCAGACTTTGATTCCTAAGGACTTGCAGAGGTCTTTCCAGAATTTGGAGGCAAATTGGACTCCCTTATCAGACACGATATTGTTAGGTACCCCCTGAAGCCTCACCACTTCTTTGATGAATATGTTTGCAGCATCCAAGTGTAGCCATAGTGTTAGGACTACTGACAAACAATCTGCATCCACATTGTCATCTATATGGACTTTGTTTATATTATAGCAATATAGGCTATTGAACATTGAGAATTTTCATACTCACATCATCACTTATAATGGACTTTGTTTGCATCATAGCACCATTGTTATAGGTCCTTTGAAACAGTTTTTGTGGTGCACATCACTGTTCACAAAGGCGTTTTTGGGTTGCGTTTTTTTCATTTGTAAACCTTTCTCACTGGAATAGATCACTGTTTTTATACAGTCATATATAGTAACAGATGCTTTCAGGGTGTTTATATGTTCATATTTAGTTATGTTCACTGTTTAAGAATTAATTAGAGGTTGCGCGCTTGTCTTTTTTAGATTATATGGTTTTGAGCTTTTTTGTATTTAGGCTTACACAAGCAGCTGCACTTGTTTTTTACATAGTTAGCGCAGAAATATCTTTTCATTTTAGTTATAAGGACATGGATTACTGGAACCATGTCCTATGGTCTGATGAGACCAAGATAAACTTATTTGGTTCAGATTGTGTCAAGCATGTGTGGCGGCAACCAGGGGAAGAGTACAAAGATAAGTGTGTCTTGCCTACAGTCAAGCATGGTGGTGGGAGTGTCATGGTCTGGGGCTGCATGAGTGCTGCTGGCACTGGGGAGCTACAGTTCATTGAGGGAACCATGAATGCCAACATGTACTGTGACATACTGAAGCAGAGCATGATCCCCTCCCTTCAGAGACTGGGCCGCAGGGCAGTATTCCAACATGATAACAACCCCAAACACAACTCCAAGACGGTCACTGCCTTGCTAAAGAAGCTGAGAGTAAAGGTGATGGACTGGCCAAGCATGTCTTCAGACCTAAACCCTAATGAGTATCTGTGGGGCATCCTCAAATGGAAGGTGGAGGAGTGCAAGGTCTCTAACATCCACCAGCTTCGTCATGTCATCATGGAGGAGTGGAAGAGGACTTCAGTGGCAACCTGTGAAGCTCTGATGAACTCCATGCCCAAGATTGTTAAGGCATTGCTGGAAAATAATGGTGGCCACACAAACTATAGAAACTTTGGGCCTAATTTGGACATTTTCACTTAGGGGTGTACTGACATTGTTGCCAGCGGTTTAGGCATTAATGGCTGTGTGTTGAGTTATTTTGAGGGGACAGCAAATTTACACTGTTATACAAGCTGTACACTCACTACTTTACATTGTAGCAAAGTGTCATTTCTTCAGTGTTGTCACATCAAAAGATAGAATAAAATATTTACAAAAATGTGAGGGGTGAACTCACTTTTGTGAGATTCTGTATATATGTGCATACTCATAAACATGGAGAGGGGAAAGTATATTATTTTCCTTCTCCTTCATTGTGTATGTTTATGCATATGTAGTTTATTACATACAAAGTTTTATGCCGCGTACACACGATCGGAATTTCCGACCACAAATGTTCGATGTGAGCTTGGTGTCGGAAGTTCCAACCGTGTGTAGGCTCCATCGGACATTTCATGTCGGAATTTCTGACAACAGATGTTTGAGAGCTGGATCTCAAATTTTTCAACAACAAAATTTGTTGTCGTAACTTCCAAGCATGTGTAGACAATTCTGACACACAAAATTCCACACATGCTCTGAATCAAGTACGAGACGGAAGCGCTCGGTCTGGTAAAACTAGCGTTCGTAATGGAGATAGCATATTCGTCACGCTGCAAATTTTTAATCTTTTAATGCAGCAAATTCTCTTCTTCGTTACAATGCTAGAATAATGAAGTTGTTTTGCTGCTGATATTCACACAGAGTTCTGACAAACTGATTTCTTTATTATTTCTCATGATCTCCTGAATAAATCTTTTTTTTTTTTTTTTTTTTTTTTTTTTTCGCCAGATCTCCAGAATAATGTTTCTATTTTTTTTTATAGTGATCTCTTTTTTTATCAAGATCTCCTGATTTATTTTTTTAATGTTTTTTTTTCTAATGATCTCCATAATATTTTTTGTCGTTTTGTGTTTCAAGTTACCACAACACCATTATTATCTTATATTTTTTAACCTCAAGGAGATTGGTTGGTGTCCCTTTGGTAATTTGACATTGTATTTTTGAAATGTACCTGCCTACTCACAAACTGTCCTTTTTGAACTAAAACACATAGGGGCTTATTTACGAAGTATTTGCGCCATGAGTTGCGGCGCACGCTGATGCGCAAAGGATATTTTCAGGGCATGATGGGACTGTGCCATCATAAGGGGCGGGGTCACCCGGTGACCACGCCCCATGCCTATATAAGTCGGCGCACACCTCGCAGACGGCTTACAGCGGGAGAAAGCGTCGTGTCAACATTGGAAGAAGAGGGAACAAGACGACAGAGAAGACCAGGCCACAGCTAGCAAAAGAGCTGGAAGAAGATAGTGGGGGAGTCTTGCAGAAGATACCGGAGAGCGGAAAAGAACCAGACAGCGACAGAAGAACCGGAGATCGGGAGAAGGACCGGAGGCCTGGAGAAGAGGCCGGAATGCAGCAGAAGAACCGGACACCAGGAGAAGAGGCCGGAGAGCGCGGAGAAGAACCGGACACCGGGAGAAAAGGCCGGAGAGCGCGGAGAAGAACCGGAGACCCAGAGAAGATGCGGAGAAGAGGCCGGAGAGCGCGGAAGAGACCTCCGAAGTCGGAAGAAGACCCCCGGAGCTGCCTAATAAATTACTTTCAAAACCTGTCTAGTGTGTTTTTTTCTTGACACTTTTTCCCCCAGGTGAATGGGTAGGGGTACCATGTACCGAGGGATTTCTCTCAACTATGAGGCCAGTACTACGACCATACATTTTCTTGATCTAGAAACTACAGCTATCAACAATCGCCTCGCACTTAGAACTTTTTTCAAGCCTACTGACAGGAATGGATACATTCCTGTGGACAGCTGTCATCACCACCAGTGGCTTAAATCTGTCCCCCAGAGGCCAATTCCTTCGATTAAGGCGTAACTGCACACAGGAAAGTGATTTTATTTCCCAATCACAAGTTCTCAGGCAGCGATTTATAGAGAAAGGTTATAAGCCCTCTGACCTGGATGCTGATATTGGTTTGGTCTCCAGGACCGAGAGAGCGACTCTTTTGGAACCCAAACCCAAGATGGCTGGAAATGACAAATAGAAATGGTCCTTCTTCACGTCCTTCTCGTTCCAACATAGGGATGTGAAGAGGATCATTAGCAAACACTGGAAGATTCTCCAAAGCGATAAAATTCTGGGACCCTTGCTTCCAGACAAGGCAGGGGTCACCTTTAGGGAAGCACATTCTATACAGAATGACATTGCTCCCAATACCATCCCCCTGAAAGAATAGCCTTTTTCCCTGAATGTAAAGGCTATTTTCCCTGCAGAAGATGCAATGTCTGTCTGCACAATGTTCTGGGTAGACGAAAAAACGACACCTTTTCATCTACAGTAACTTCACGTATATACTTTATGAAACACTTTACGACCTGTGTAACTAGATTTATAGTTTATCTTATTACGTGCCCTTGTAAATTACAATATGTAGGGAGGACTATCAGGAATTTTAGCATTAGGGTAAACGAACACCTGGCTAAAATCAAAAAGGGATGTCCTAATCATACTGTGTCCCATCACTATCTGAAACATCATGACAAAGACCCTACCGGTACCCAATTTCAAATTATAGATCGCTTTGTCCCGTAATTGGAGAGGTTACTCTTGTTTAAGGGGGGGGGGGTGTCTCGACTCGAGACATTCTGGATATATGAACTGAAATGTTATGCGCCCCATGGTATGAATGTGGAGTGGGAGTGGGACCTCAATTGCTTTATCAGTCAGGCTTAAATGTATCAAACAATCGTCCCACTCCTCCTACATACCCCATTCAGCACATGTCCTTTTTGCCATTTTCCTTGCATCAAATTATCTTACTCACTCTGCTTATATATTGAGCTTCCTTATTACAGTTGTGTTATTTTCTTTGCATATCAACATTTTGTGATTTGAGTATTGATACATAATCCCACATACTGCATATATTGTGCACGACAATTTAGTGTGTTGCATATGATATATGCGATTTAATACACTCAGGCCCCTTCTTTTTTATGTATGATTATAATTTTTTTAGGTATACATTTATTTTCTAATATTTTTTGTTCATGTTGACTTACGACTCCTTACTGGCTGATATGAGATATACCCTCCAGCCAGAGATTCCATTATGTTTTCATGTTCTTATTTCATATTTACTTTACTGTTTTTCACTTAGCTTATTTCTCCTCCGGAAGTTGAACTATACACCAGTAGTTGTCACCACGCATTCATATCCCCAATTAAGCCTTACGTGGACCATGGTATTGTCCATGACATTTGACCATCTACATTGGGAGATTACCAAATTACACTACCAAGTACCCATAGTGTTTAACAATTTTTTTCCCCATGAAGTGGGTGGATTGCGCCCTGTATTTCGGGAGGCTGTCCTGTGCTGTGGAGTGTCATGTGATTGAGGCGTCACATGACGCATTACGAGACCCCGCTGCCTTTTTGCATTTGGAAGTAACGGCGTATGACACACTGCCCAGCTGTCATGTCAGTGGCGTTGCGCATCCCAATGCTTCGGGTCTGCGCACGCATTATGCCTGACGCTGGACTCTGTGGAATGCCGTGGAGTGCCACGTGATTAGGACGTCACATGACCGCACCATGAAGTCTTGCTGCCCTATAGGCTTTTGTATTAAGAAACCACGCCTTATGATACACCGCCCAGCTGTCATGTTAGTGGCGTTGCGCGTTCCGATGCTTCGGATCTGCGCACGTATTACCTATGACGCTGGGCTCTGTGCAATCCTCCTTTGGAGACAGTTCTTGGTTCATTGTATCCTATTGGTCTTTGCTCATCACATGACAGTAGTTCACATAGAGGCTTGGAACTCACTAACATATGTCCAGCCTCTTTTTCAATTATTGTCAAAGTTTAAGGCTTTGTCTGACTTTAAAACTCTGGTGTATATTCATTATATATTAGAATATATAATATATATATATATATATATATATATATATATATATATATATATATATATATATATATATATATATCTCTATCTATCATGATCGAGTGCCACTAAGTAATTTGTTTGTTCTGTCTATGATACCGACCACCCAGCTGGTCGTTTGTCTCCGCCCCTTTAGAGGACGGATAATGGGCACATTAGTGTATATATTCAATGGCAATGTGAGGAGATACAGTTTTGCCCCAGTTGAAGACCCCTTAGTGTCGAAAGCGGTCGGGCTAGCATCTCTTGTATCCCACATTGCTTTTACTTTATTTTAATACTTGTTTTTGTGATCACTTTTTATTGGTGTTTACCATCCGATCTTTTATTAATAAACCTAATTGGTTTTGACCTGCACCATTGGAGTCCTTCTTCTTTCTGCTTTCACATGATTATTCCCTGGAGCCTTCACGGAACAACTTTGGAGACGGCTATCTAACAGGGGATTATAGTAAACTAAAGCGCTAATGGAATGTAAAAGTGATGTCGTGATTTATAATTATAGTAATACAAAAATATAAAATTCTATTAAAATCTATTATAGGTGACGTGGTAATTCCAAAATTCAAGTGATAAAATTAGGTATTAAAATGATATAAAAAAAATATTATTATTATTCAAAAATTAATGGTGTGTGTTATTATTGCACTTCTCCCTCAAACAAATTGTTTTACATAATGTGTATAAAGCTGCACCTCTACCACAGTGTTCTGATACCACTCAAAGGAATTTAAATATGTAAAGTGCGCTAAATACGCTAACAAACTCAATCCAAAAAATAAATACGTAATTAATAATAAATGATTGGATAATGATGTGTACACAGATAGTGATAATTAATTAAGATAGCTTATATTACTACTAAACCAATATTCGGTTGATGGTATTTCATAAAGCATTCATATAGTGGCCCCAAATGAATGTAAATATCAAGTCCATATATTATCTTTTAAGTAAAACCAGCTGGTGTGGAACATAAGCAGAGTAGAGTGATCACTGGTAGATTGATTTTCTCCCTTAATGGATAGAGTTCAGCCTACATTCCAATTACACCTTTAAATGACTCACTGAGTTCTTGGTGATCCGCTGGTGTTTTAGCTCCAATAATTCAATTTCATTCATGCAAACAAATATAAAGAAACTTTCATTGTGCAGTGAACTTTTCAATTAGAGCATCATGGCAACACAAACAAGGTGCACTCACTGTATAGGTATCATATGAAAGCGCATAGAGCAGTCAGCCGCCCACCGCGATCTCCTCCTCGCTCTGAGCTGCGAGTATGAATCAAAGCACTACGGATAACGTCACTTTCCTCCTCCCGACGTGATGCGTCACATGTCACGTGACTTTATCAAGCGTCTTTATCAAGGCATAGTGGCAAGTGACATCTCCATCTGGTGGCAGGCATAGTGGCAAGTTACATCCCCATCTGGTGGCAGGCATAGTGGCAAGTGACATCTCCATCTGGTGGGAGGCATAGTGGCAAGTGACATCCCCACCTGGTGGCAGGCAGCGCGGCAAGTGACATCTCCATCTGGTGGCGGTTAGTGTGACAAGTGACATCCCCATCTGGTAGCAGGCAGTGTGGCAAGTGACATCTACATCTGGTGGCAGGCATAGTGGCAAGTGACATCCTCATCTGGTGGCAGGCATAGTGGCAAGTGACATCCCCATCTGGTGGCAGGCATAGTGGCAAGTGACATCCTCATCTGGTGGCAGGCGTAGTGGCAAGTGACATCCCCATCTGGTGGCAGGCATAGTGGCAAGTGACATCCTCATCTGGTGGCAGGCATAGTGGCAAGTGACATCCCCATCTGGTGGCAGGCATAGTGGCAAGCGATGGTGGCAAGTGACAAGCGATGGTGGCAAGTGACACGCTCAAGGCTCCCAATAATTCTGCATTATGGTGAGTTGAATTATCTCATTTTATATTACAATGTAATGATAGAAATAATGCGCTTCAATCATCCTGACACCATACCAACCATGGTGCCGGGATGATTGAAGCACTAACACCAGCCATTGCCCTGAAAAATTCTCTTACCCCCCCGCATGCTTACTACCCCCCCTCCCCCGGGAGGACACTCAGCAGCTGTTTACACATCTGGACGCAAGAGCACTAGTGTGGGACACCAGAACAACCTTTTTAGGGTGTCCCACACAGGTGTTCCAGTGGATACTAGGGGTGTCTCCATGTGTGATACTTTACCAAAAAAGTAAGTATTACAGCTATAACAAAGGGAAAAAATCATGTCTTCAGCTTGGAACTCTGCCAAAACAGACAATTGTACGACACTTCCAAGCAATGTTTCATATTACTATTTCTTGCCTCAAATATCTGTGTGCTAAGTATACGTTTTCTTTAATTCACATAGGGGAGAAAAGACTCGGAACATCTGAGGACACCCGGGATCCCCAACCTCCTAAAGAAGCGGAAGTCACCACACCACAATCTGAGGATGTGGAGGGAGGAGAGGTTCATGACATGGTTGAAATAGTGACCACAACAGGTGAGTGTCTGAGACCACAGCTTCAGGTAATAGATGTATGCCTGCATATTTATAATACATGGTGTGTTTTTTTATTTGTAGGTGATGTGGATGTTGTGGAAGAAGAAACTCATTACACCAGTGCAAGTGCACACGTCCTTATCGGGAAGATCATGGTGTGCAATCGTGATTTAGAAAAGATAAAGGAAAACATCAATGACGTTCAGCAAAAAATAAAGAACATCATTGATGTTTTAGGCAGAATCTAAAACACACAAAAATTGTACCGTTTTGTCGAGGACTTTTGTATTTTAAATCAAGTTTTAAAGTATTTTAAAAGCCAAATTTTGAAGATGCACACAGTGTGTCAACATATGCTATCTGCCATCACGGGAAATCAAGGTACACGTTTTGGGGGTGCAACCCCTTCCTCGCAACTCAAGTAGGTGAGAGGAAGGGGTTGCACCCCTGAAACACGTCCATTGATCCCCCATGATGGAAGCTAGCACATGTTAACATTAGGCATGGGATCACGAGGGAAATCCACATTTTGACTCCCAATTTGTGTGCATCTTCAAAATTTGGCTTTTATAGGGATGACATCACCCCATCTGATGAAGGCAAGATCAACACCATTTTAACATACTAATGTCTGATATTGCCTTCACTTTTTCAAAGTTGAGCTTTGTAAGTTCCTGAGTTGGGTATGTTATGGTTCTGGCTCTGGCCAGCCAGTAGTTAAAAACCCTCTGCTCCGGGGTGAGGGTCCTCATCGGGAATGGCCTCATCAGATGGTCTCCCAGCCCAGATGCTTCATCAGCGACAAACACAAATGGAAGACCAGCCACGTTGTTTTCCGCAGGTGGTAAGCCCAAGCCACCATTCTGGAACCATCTGTAGAACTCCGTCTGGGGACTCCCCCATCCAACATCCGGCCATTTTTTTATTATAAAAAGATCCACCAAAATATTATTCAAAAAATACCTCCACCACTAGATTATAGAATTTATATAGAATATAATAATATAAAACTTATGCTGCATGGGCTCCTTGATTCTGCAAAGCCTGCGAAAGGACCCTAGGATTCATGGTATCAAAGAGAGAGATCATTACTGGCTGGCAACCCTTCTTGATCCATGTTACAAGGGTACAGTTGCAGAGCTCATCCTGCCTTTGCAAAGGGAGCAGAGGATGAAACATCTTCAGGACGCCTTGAAGAAAAGTTTGTTTAATGCCTTTCCAGACCCTGGGAGGTTAACATTTCCTGGTGCTGGACAACGTGTTTCTGAGGCTTCGTTCGGTCAGAGGAAGAGCGGTGGAGAAGGTGGCCAGCTGACTGATGCCTTTAAACAATTTTTTAGTCCTCAACGCCCAAGGCTGATACATTCAAGCAACCATAGGCAGCGTCTGCGTTATATGGTGCAGGAATATATAGGGGCAAGAGCAGACTTGGAGACCTTTCCAACTGAGCATCCACTGGGTAACTGGGTCTTGAGGATGGACCACTGGCCAGAACTTGCTCAATATGCAATCGAGATACTGGCCTGTCCTGCATCCAGCGTGCTTTCTGAACGCACATTCAGTGCTGCTGGAGGGTTTGTAATGGATCAAAGGGTGCGCCTGTCCACAGACTTCGTTGATAGGCTCACATTTATAAAAATGAATCAGTCCTGGATCAGCAGCTATCAAGCCCCTGATGCTGATGTAACTGATTGAATTTGCTAGGGATCTGGGATCCCTTGAAGACTGCCTATTCTATTCCTGAATCTTGATGATGCTAGCTTCCAACAATATTTTTGGTTTAGGGCACCACCGACACCCAAGGACCTATTTTTCTGCCCCTGTTTAACAGGGACATGTAATTTCAATTGTTAAAATAATTTTGAACAGCAGGGCTCGTACCTGTTTGACTGGGGCATGTAATTAAAAATTTTGAAATTTTGAAATAGTATTTAACAGCAGGGCCCCTTTCTGCCCCCAACAAGAGTAACTGTGAGGGGTTACAGTGTTCAGGCACCACCAACACCCAAGGCCCAATTTTTCTGCATCTGTTTGACTGGGGCATGTAATTACAATTTTATATAGTCCAGTCCCTGTAGCCTTTATAATACAGTTCAGAGTATATTATAGTGCAGTCCGCATAGTATATATATTGCAGTTCAGAGTATATAGTGCAGTCCGTATAGTATATATAATGCAATTCAGAGTATATAGTGCAGTCGGTATAGTATATATAATGCAGTTCAGAGTATATAGTGCAGTCAATGTAGTTTATATAATACAGTGGAGAATATATAATACAGTCAGTGTAGTGTATATATAACACAGTGTATTGAAGTGGTTAAGGGGAACCCCACAGCAAAATAAAAGACATTTTTGGGGGTCCCCCCAAAATCCATACCAGGCCCTTCAGGCCTGGTATGGATTTTAAGGGGAACCCCGCGCCAATTTTTTTATAAAATGGCGTGGGGGTCCCCCCAAAATCCAGTCCCCATCGGAGCATGCAACCTGGCAGGTCAGGATAGGAGGGGACAAGCGAGTGCCCCCCTTCCTGAACCATACCAGGCCACATGCCCTCAACATCGGGAGGGTGCTTTGGGGTCCCCCCGAAAGCACCTTGTCCACATGTTGATGGGGACAAGAGCCTCTTCCTGACAACCCTGGCCATTGGTTGTCAGGGTCTGCGGGCGGGGGGGGTTATCAGAATCTGGAAGCTCCCTTTAACAAAGGGGCCCCCAGATCCCACCCCCCCATGTGAATGGGTATCGGGTACATTGTACCCCTACTCCTTCACCAACAAAAGTGTCAAAAAGTAGAAAACACAACACACAGTTTTTGACAATTCCTTTATTGTAAAAGAAAAAAAAGTGTCCTGCAATGTCTATATGCTTGGATAAGGGTCTGGTATAGATTTTGGGGGGGGGGGGCGACGCCAGTTTTTTTTTAAAGTTTGGCGTGGAGTTTCCTTTAAATCCATACCAGGCTGAAGGGCCTGGTATGGACTGGTGGGGGGGGGACCCACGCCAATTTTTTATCTATATTGCCAGGAGCTGGCAATACATTACAGCCGCGAGCAATTTTAAATTACATTTTTTCCTTTAGAAATATCATTTTGTTACGGCACTGTAATACACATTGCACAGATGTACAGGCTAAGGGGACTCCCCAGGCACGATATTTAAAGGAATATTTCATTTTTATTGTTTCACTTTAAGTATTGTTAAAATCACAAAAAATTGCATTGATACATGTCCCCTAGGGCAGTACCTGGGTCCCCATACACTTTTTATGGCAATAACTTGCATATAAGCCTTTAAAATGAGCATTTTTCATGTTCATGCCCCATACACTTTAATAGGGTTTGCATGTTCGCACAATTTTTTTGCCGGTTCGCATGTTCTGGTGCGAACCGAACCAGGGGTGCCTTCAGGAGTCACTTAATTAGTAAATAGAGTCCACCTGTGTGTAATTTAATCTCAGTATATATACAGCTGTTCTGTGAAGTCCTCAGAGGTTTGGTAGAGAACCTTAGTGAACAAACAGCATCATGAAGGCCAAGAAACACACCAGGCAGGTCAGGGATAAAGCTATGGAGAAGTCTAAAGCAGGGTTAGATTATAAAAAATATCCCAAGCTTTGAACATCTCACAGAGCACTGTTCAATCTATCATCTGAAAATGGAAAGAGTGTGGCACATCTGCAAACCTATCAAGACATGGCCATCTACCTAAACGGACAGGCTGGGCAAGAAAAGCATTAATCAGAGAAGCAGCCAAGGTAGCTCTGGAGGAGCTGCAGAGATCCACAGCTCAGGTAGGAGAATCTGTCCACAGGACAACTATTAGCCATGCACTTCACATTTCTGGCCTTTATGAAAGAGTGGCAAGAAGAAAGCCATTGTTGAAAGAAAGCCATAAGAAGCCCCGTTTTGCAGTTTGCGAGAAGCCATGTGGGGGACACAGCAAACATGTGAAAGAAGGTGCTCTGGTCAGATGAGACCAAAATTGAACTTTTTGGCCTAAAAGCAAAACGCTATATGTGATGGAAAACTAACTCTGCACATCGCCCTAAAGACACCATCCCACTGTGAAACATGGTGGTGGCAGCATCGTATTGTGGGAATGCTTTTCTTCAGCAGGGACAGGGAAGCTGGTCAGAGTTGATGGGAAGATGGATGGAGCCAAATACAAGGTAATCTTAGAAGAAAACCTGTTAGAGCCCTTAACACTGGGGCGGTTTGCAGGCGCTATTGTGCTAATAATAGCGCCTGCAAACCGACCCGAAAGTGCCGCTGCTTTCATTCCAGTGTGAAAGCCCCGAGGGCTTTCACACTGGAGCGATGCGCTGGCAGGACGGTAAAAAGAGTCCTGCCAGCAGCATCTTCGGAGCGGTGAAGGAGCGGAGTGTATACCGCTCCTTCACCGCTCCTGCCCATTGAAATCAATGGGACGGCGCGGCTATACCGCCGGCAAAGCGCCTCTGCAGAGGCGCTTTGCGGTGGTATTTAACCCTTTCTTTACTGACGGTAAAACGCCGCTAATAAAAGCGGCGTTTTACAGCCAACACCGCCCCCGCCCCAGTGTGAAAGGGCTCTTAGAGTCTGCAAAAGACTTGAGACTGGGGTGGAGGTTCACCTTCCAGCAGGACAACAACCCTAAATATACAGCCAGAGCTACAATGAGAATCTGTGGCAAGACTTGAAAATTGCTGTTCACAGACGCTCTTCATCCTATCTGACAGAGCTTGAGCTATTTTGCAAAGAAGAATGGGCAAAAATGTCCCTCTCTAGATGTGCAAAGCTGGTAGAGACATCCCCAAAAAGACTTCCAGCTGTATTTGCAATGGGAGGTGGTTCTACAAAGTATTGACTCAGAGGGGGCTGAATACAAATGCATCTCACACTTTTCACATGGAAAACCATTTATCATTTTCCTCCCACTTCACAATTATGTGCCACTTTGTGTTGGTCTATCACATAAAAGCCCAATAAAACATTTACGTTTTTTGGTTGTAACATGACAAAATGTGGAAAATTTAAAGGGGTATGAATACTTTTTCAAGGCACTGTATATATAAGTAAACAATCGGCTGCTGAAAGTGCTTGAAAACCTGAGGGTTTAATATCAATTTAGTAAAGTAACTAATGTAAAATCAGACTAGGATATTTAGATTTTTTTTTTTTTGGTGCAGTAGCTTTTTTAATGTTAGATGGAAAAAACAAAACACAGAATATAAACAGAATCTTTTTGCTACAATATCTTTGATCTTATATTTCGGTTCGGCTGGGGGAAGAGTAAATACAAAATACCTTATATAAATAACCTAAACAAAGAAGTTTACTAGAACTTGACAGCTTACTTAGTTCACAAACTGTACATCAAAAATGTATACTATACATAATATCATCTGAAGGCAGTTAGAACTTTTTTGGAAACCCAAACCTGCACAGGGCTTGTAAAGCTCCTACCCACCACCATGGGAAAGCACTTGGCAATCAGCTGCCCTGGCACTAAATACTAAATGGTGTGGAGTAAATATGAGCTCCGGTGTGTTCGCACACTCCACGTGCAGAGCCCGCCAGGGAGTCGGAACGGCGCTGCGCTAATCACAGGCAGTGAGACATTTTCCCGATGTGCGGCTGCAGAGATCGGGAAATGTCTCACTGCCTGTGATTAGCACAGCGCAGTTCCGACTTCCTGGCGGGCTCTGCACGTTGAGTGTGCGAACACACCGGAGCTCATCCTTAGTGTGGAGCATCACATGATTCCCTGGTGATGGATTCCAGTAGGAAGAGTCACCATATTACACTTGAAGTGCAGATAATGTTAGGTCTAGTTTACATTTGCAGTTGAGCAGCGCTTTTATCATGCTGCCCCCCCAAAAAGTCCGTAGGGGGGGGGTACATATGTACAGCTGTAATATTTTGCAGTGCAGCTGGCTTCTCCTCTCTCTCCCGCTGACCCCGCTGCTGGGGAATCTTCAGTGTCTGCGCCCAGAGTCCCCCCAACCCCCTCTGCTCTAATTTCCCCCATTGATCCGATCCCCCTGTGTGCCACTCTTCTCTCTTCCGTGTCCCTACCAACATACCCAGTTCTTGTAAACACAGTTTACTATGCTTCAGTTTCTGAATGAACAGGAAGCCGCTCATCACAGAGCACTTCCTATCCAGGGGGTGCCAGGTTGTCCCCTCCCAGCCATCATAATTTAACCACACCCACTTTACGCACACACCGCAGGCCGCTGTCCCCCTGAATCCTCATTCTCAGCTTTAAAAGTTGTGAGGTATGACACTGGATGGCACCACACTGCTGTGCGGATACATGAATGAAGCGTCACATTTTCTTTTACACTAGCCCGCAGAGTAAAGCACTGTGTTTTATTGCACTGACTTGTGTAATCCTAAAGTACATCTCTCATGTGAGAGTTGACAATTCAAAAAGAGGGGAGCAAGGGGGAAGGGGGATATTGTGACTTTATATGAAGCACGTGGAGTGCCTCTTGGTTTCCCATACCTACCCTGATTGCAGCCTGTGTTGGTTGTCCCCTCTGGGCTACCTGCCACGGCTCCCGGTTGGAGGTGCCTATAGATGGTTTGTGGCGCCGACCTACCATACCACCAACATGTTTAACCTGAGTAAGTAAGCATGCACTCGTTTTGGGGGTTTCCTTCACCCCCCCATTATTTATATAATTTTCTCTATCATAGATTTATCACGTGCTTTGCTCCTGATGAGTGGTTCAAAGGCCACGAAACGCGTAGAGCTACCAAATGCCGTGTCCCTACCAACATACCCAGTTCTTCAAGTTATCATTTACTACCCCAACAGGTGTAAGAGGCCCTTGGTCTTGCAGGCATCAATCTGCTTACGTTTTTATTTAATCATGCCTTGGTGAACCCTGGACTTTTATTGCGATTCTACTTTGTGACACCAATGTTATTATCATGTTTGGACATTACCATGTTTTACAATTACCTTGTTTACTATTGATACCAGCATTTTATGTTATTCTAAATGTAATCAATAAAATTGCTATTTATTCACCAATTCATTCTTTTGCTACCATGTGCTTCATATAAAGTCCCAATATCCCCTTCCTCCCCTCTTCATGTATAGTTGTATATAAAATGCACTTTTTAATGGGCTTATCGTTATGGCCTAGTCATCACTACCCAGCTGTCTTGACATGACGGAGGCGGGCACCTGGAGAGGGTGGGGGGACAGTATCCCCGGCACAGCTTGATCCCCACAGGGGTGCTGGGGGTGGGTGGATCCCCATTACTCTAGAGGCCCAGCCATTATCTTGCTGTTGTGTCTACATTCTCAGGAGAGACATAAAGACGACCCACCCATACTTTTTATTTCAGTTGTATAATCTTTCATTTACTCTCTTATATTGTTTGTATGTTTTTATATCACTTCGGAGGACTTCCCCCCCGGAGAAGTTTAATATGCCACAACTGTACTTTGTATACATTTGTTAAAATCAATAAACATCTATTGAAAGAAAAAGGAAAAAAAAAAATGCACTTTTTATCTTTCAAAAAGGGTTTGCCAGTGCTAAACCTTTCATCCAATTTCTGTTGCATTTGTAAATTCCAAAAGTCAGTATAAAATAATTGTATGGGTAAAAAAAAACAAAAAAACAAAAACAGCTGTGTTTAATCTTTTTTTTATAGAATTCTCCTTTAAGGGGGCGTGGCAGGGTGTGTGTCCTATGCCTAAATATGTTTGCTAATAAGTGTCCCTCATTCCTATATCAAAAAGTTGGTAGGTATACATGTCACTTTAACCCTCACTCAGCCTCTAGCAGCCACCAGCACAGCGGGTCTCTCGCTGGAAGAGCTCAGCTCGCACAAGCGCATTAGGTATCTGAATAGCAGAGGGACTCACACATGCGCAGTACACATCAGCTGAGACTCGCACTGAAACAAGCGTACAGCGCCCCCTGAAGTCCTGGCCGCCTGTTTCCTGCTTTACGTCACATCCTGCCCTGAAAAAAAAAAAAACATGAAAGTTTAGAGCGCGAGATACGATTGTGTGTACGGAACCGTCAGCTGGAAGTATGGACCCGGCCTCTTGTATGAAGAGCTTACTGCAGGCCATAGCGCGGTACAAGAGCACCAAGAATGAGGCGGACGGGGCTGCCGTGCAGAGACAGCTGGAGGTAGAGGATCCCCACCTAGACCGTACATGAGCGCTTTATACGTTACAGGTCCCAGGCAGAGGCTGCATGGCATGCCGGGACTTCTGGTTCTACATGCAATCTTTTCCTGTCCTGGGGGGGGGGGCATGGAGGCTGCTGGGGAGACACTGTCCCTGACCTGCAGCATGCATTTACATAAGGAGGACTTGTGTCTTTCCTCATCAGTAATGCATGCTTGTGCTGGCTCTCATTATTGAAGTCAGGAGCACTAGAGGCAATTTTATTTTGGATAGACTAGGAGTGCTTATACCCCCCCCCCCCACCTCATATTTTTTTTTTTGCCATCTGTGTCCCATTGGGGTGATTTCCCTTCACAACAGGAAGTGAGGAAATCCCTCCAAAGTGGGTGTCCCAACTGGAAGATTTCCCCCTCTATTCATGACCTAACGACAACTAGGGATGAGCTTGGGTGTGTTGGGATGCTCCTCTGAACCCATGTGCCAAGCCTGCCAGGAAGCGGTCACCTGTAATAGGCCAATTGTCTGTGGTAGGAGCATTCCCAGACCCCCACAATTATTCACTTGTGTGTGGCTGCAAGCTGGGGAATGCTCCAGCCATGGAATGCTGGCCCATTACAGGTGACAGCTTCCTGGCAGGCTTGGCCACATGGGTTCAGAAGAGCATCCCAACTAAGGATGAGCTCGGGTGTGTTCGCACACTCCACGTGCAGAGCCCGCCAGGAAGTTGGCACGACGCTGTGCTAATCACAGGCAGTGAGACATTGTCCCGATGTGCAGCTGCAGAGATCAGGAAATGTCTCACTGCCTGTGATTAGCACAGCGTCGTGCCAACTTCCTGGCGGGCTCTGCACGTGGAGTGTGCGAACACGCCCGAGCTCATCCTTAATCCCAACACACCCAAGCTCATTCCTAGAGACAGCTCGACATTTGAGATATTCTTTCACTTTTAAACAGTAAACAGGATAATTTAGAGAGGGGGACTATCACTAATGGGGACACAGACAGCAATAAAAAAAAAAAAACTTACAGGGGTTCTAATCCACCTCCACTCTATTCAAATAAAAAAAAAATAACTTTGCCTTTAGTTATACTTTAAATACATTGTATTCCCTTCCATATATCCAATGAAGTGACTGGCCTCAGGTGATACACAGATTTATTTATTTCAGGTACTTATATAGCGCCGTCAATTTACGCAGCGATTTACATATACACTGTACATTCACATCAGTCCCTATCCTCAAGGAGCTTGCAATCTAAGGTCCCTAACACACATTCATACATACTAGGACCAATTTAGACAGGATCCGATTAACCTACCAGCATGTCTTTGGAGATTAAATAAATCCTCCTACAGAAGTTGTACCTGTCTATCTGTAGTCTCCTCTATACCCATTCAAAGTCCAAAATGTATAATGCTTGTCTGAGCTGTCAGGAAAAAGGGGGCAGCGAGCTGAAGTAACACTCTGCAGAGCTCAGTGAGGAGATGTCTGAGAGCTGATTGGAGGGAAGAGACACACCCCTCTTCACACAGCACTCAGGAACAGAGCTGAGGCGGTCAATCAGCTGGAGGTCCTTCCCCCTGTCACCTGTTTTTCTCTTGGTGTCAGGATAACTTGTCAGAAGTGATTAATACTGATAGCAGAGGAATGAAGCAGCAGACAGGAATGACAATTTGTGCTCTGGATAGACTGAGGTTTACATACACTTTAACATAACCGCCAAGTAAATGAGTTGTCCAAAGAAGGTCTGTTTCTCTCACACATTAAAGTAACTGTCACTTGCTGTAAAATCTATAGATAACCACTCGCTGTAAAGAATAGTTAATATTTATTGTGGCTGAAGAATAACCTTTTGGATGCCATGTCTGCCCACTGGCTGCTCCATTGCTACAGGACATTAATGTATCAGTCAGCAGGTGGAGCAGCAAGGAACCACCATCCAACACACCTGATTAGCTCTTTACAGGAGTTGTAAAGGCAGGTGTTTTTTATCTTAATGCATTAAGATAAAAAACCTTCTGTGTGTAGCAGCCTCCCCAGCAACCCCCAATTACCTACCTGAGCCCCTTCTCTCTCCAGCGATTTCCACAATCCTCTCGGCCATCCAGTACACTCCTCCTGATTGGCTGAGACAGAGCAGTGGTGCCATTGGCTCCCGCGGCTGTCAGTCAGCCAATCAGGGGAGAGAGGGGTCAGGGCTCCATGTCTGAATGGATACACGGAGCTCTGACTCAGCTTGAATGCCCCCTGTAGCAAACTGCTGGCTGAGGGGGCACTCCTAGACGGGAGGGGCTAGGAGCAGCAAAGAGGGACCCGAGAAGAGGAGGATCCGGGCTGCTCTGTGTAAAACCAACTGCATAGAGGGGGTAAGTATAACATGTTTGTTATTTAAAAGAAAGAAAAAAAACTAGCTTTTACAATCAGTGTTAATTTAGGCAGGAAATTTCTATTCAGTTTTAGTCTGTCTTAGGACTAAAATGGCATTTTAGTTTTAGTCCCATTTTAGTTTTCTGCAATTGTTTTAGTCGTATTTAGTCGACTAAATCTCCAGTACATTTTAGTTGTCTAAAATCTAATGGGTGTAATTAAATTGTAATGCATTAGTTAACATTTCTCTACAATTTCCAAACTCATTATATACTGCTGGAGTGAAAAATCTCATATGTTATTATCTATGAAATAGAGGTATGAACATGCACTACAGACCAGTGTTAATTTTGAAGTCAAATTTCAATTTAGTTTTAGTCTTTTGACTAAAATGCCATTTTAGTCGACTAAAATAGTATTAATTTAGTCGACTAAAATGTTTTAGTCAACGAAATTAACACTGTTTACAATCGCTTTAAGTCCTCGTTCACATCACTGTTTACAATCACTTTAAGCCCTCGTTCACATCAGATTTGTTGCATGTTTCCAGAAGGACAGCACTTCACATTAAGATTTCTGTTCTCTTCTATTTGGCCCATTCACATTGCAGCTATGCACTTTCACAGCATCTCATGTTTTTTGACCTCATAGACTTCAGTAGGAACACCTGAAAATTGTGCACAACAGGCATTTTTCGTGCCTAATTGCCAGTTTCCTCCTAATAGCTTTTTAATGTATAAAAATGCATGTAAAAACACCCGATGAAGCCACCAATCAAGTGTATACCCAGCTTTAGGCTGGCCATAAATTATACAATTTCCTTTTCATTTACCAAAACCATATAATTTGAGGTCACACCTAAACACTTTCAATTCGTATGCAATCAGGGAGGTCCTTGTACTACATAGTTGAAGCTAAAGTAAATTGAATTAGAAATTTGTATAATGTATGGCAAGCGTAAGGCTGAGTTAATTTTTAATACTGCATGCAAAAACATGTTTTGTGAATTGGTATACTTACGGTGCTATTCATTCTCATCAGCACCTCTGAACACCTTGTCAATGATTTGCATTGCAGTGCACTACAGTGAAAAGTAATGCTCTTCCCTGCGTTACAAAAAAATAGTACATGCAGCTGTTTGGCGCCGTAGGTGGCCTATTTAATTGAATGCACATTAGAGTTCCACTGTCACAAACTGCAAGCAGGCAGTCTCTTTTTTGCATTGTCTCTTCTACAATTAAATATGCTTATGTATAGCAGGATATCTGTACTAAACCCAATAAACAAACAATATTGTGTATAGATATAAAACAAAACAGGAATGTGTATTTATGATATAAATATATCAGATACAAGTGTACAAAAAAAGGCGCTGCATCTAAAAAAAAAAAAAAAAAAAAAAAAAAAACTTAATTTAGTCCATAAACTTGTGTATCCAATAAAGATGCACAATCTCAAAAAACTCAAACAAAAAAAGCACACACAAGTGCCAGCATGCACTCAACTAAACCAATGAGCTCAAACAGGTGCAAATATGCAAAAACATACAATGTGAAAATAAAGTCCAAAAAAGTGCAAAATTCAATGTGGACAATCGGGACAAACTTTTCAGCAAGACAAGCGTTTTTTCTGTTCATCAAATAAAGAAAAAATAAGCGCCTCTTACCAGATGTGATGGCTCTCAAATTATAGAGATCGGATAGGCACACACAGGAAGGACCACTTGGCCACAGGCGTTCACATCCACAGGCTATTCCAACAACAGGATCCCTCCTCCAGCAGTGGTCTTTGCTCTGTTTACACACTCCTCTCAGAACCTTCTAATGCCATAGGTTCCTCCCCAGGATGTGTTTATAAAATGGAAAGAAGAGGCTTCGTGGTGCAGTACTCCAGTTTAAAAGGTGTTTATTCTTAAAAAATCATGAGCACTGACATCCAAATAAAAAACTGAAGCCTCTTCTTTCCATTTTATAAACACATCCCGAGGAGGAACCTATGGCATTAGAAGGTTCTGAGGAGTGTGTAAACAGAGCAAAGACCGCTGCTGGAGGAGGGATCCTGTTGGAGAAGCCTGTGGATGTGAACGCCTGTGGCCAAGTGATCCTTCCTGTGTGTGCCTATCTGATCTCTATAATTTGAGATCCATCACATCTGGTAAGCGGCGCTGATTTTTTTTTTTTTTTTTATTTGATGAACAGAAAAAAACGTTTATCTTGCTGAAGAGTTCGTCCTGATTGTCCACATTGAATTTTGCACTTTTTTGGACTTTATTTTCACATTGTATGTTTTTGCATATTTGCACCTACTTGAGCTCATTGGTTTGGTTGAGTGCATGCTGGCACTTTTGTGTGCTTTTTTTGAGTTTTTTGAACTTCCGCATCTTTAATTAAATATGCTTACCTGCCTGCTCACAGCATTCTCTGGCATGTAAACCGAGCTGCGCATGTGTAGCTTAGCTTACTTCGCTGGCACAGTCCCTGTGTGCCAAGATGATTGATTCCTGCACATGCACAGGAGTGACATCATCCCACGCTAGCCAATGAAGATGGCTGAAAGCTGGCATGCAGAAAAAGATACCAGTGAGAGACACGGATGAGTGTAGAGTACAGGCAGGAAAGGTGATTACTTTTTCTTTTAGGGCTCAATAACACTGTGAATTGACCTGTGTTTTTCTGCAGTAGATGCCACTGTATAGCAGCACAACACTGATGTGCACATCACGCTGCTTCCTGTTGGAGTTGCCTGCGTAGCAATAAGCTGCTTTTTGCTGTGAGTGACAGTGTGAACCTAGCCTTACAGAGAGTGCTTATTTAAAAATGTTTTGTCTAGTAAGAATTGTGCTAAAGTCTTATCATAGTGCTTTCCTCTCCTTTTAGACCCCATTTACACCTGCATAATGCACATTAGTGCTTTTTTTGCCTTTTTCTTTTTCTTTCACTGCCATGTAGGGCAACCCGTATAATTGATTGGGTTGTCCTACACATGACAAATCTGCAAAAGTAACTCCGAGTCCTGTAACTTTTTTAAGGAGCAGACCTTGGTGTGTTTGTTACTGGGTGTTTTAGCGCATTTGCTGTGTGACCAAATGCCCAATTCCTTGCTGTGTTTAGGGTGTCATTAAAAACGATGGCACCACAAGCGCGATGCATGTTTTTCATGCGTTTTCAGGAATGCGCTCAAAAACAAGCATTTATGCGTGCTTTCCTGGAACATAAAGGTGTGAATGTAGCCTTAATGTTTTTTATGTGTTTTATTTATTTTGATGAATTTTAGTTAGTCAAAAGCAACACAGTAAACTTGTTTTTTGTTTGCCTTTGTTCATAAGGTCATCTTTGGGCTGAAGTTGATCAAGTTATTTGCATCAAACAAGATATTACCCAGTGAATGCTTGAGTGCTCTTGTGGAACTTATTGAAGACCCCCATACTAGTCCTGCTATAACATTGAAGACTGTTAACTTGTTATCAAATTTAGGTAAGTATCTTATGTGGAGAAAGATGCATTAGGCATACACACAGTGGGGTTTAGACCGGGTTCACACTGGTACGACACTACAGTCGTACCACTTTGGATCCGACTCTGCCCTGCGACTTGAAGTCCGACATCTTCAGCTTCAATAAACGGGGATCCATCTTTGATCCCTGACAATACCAGGCACTGTGTCTGGTATGAATCTTTAGGGGGGGAACTTCACTCAAAAAAAAAAAAAAAAAAAAAACAGCATGGGTTCCCCCTCCAAGAGCATACCAGGCCCTTCGGTCTGGTATGGATTTTAAGGGGAACCCCCTAGCCGAAAAACAGCGTGGGCCCCCCCCCCCCAAATCCATACTAGACCCTTATCCGAGCACACAGCCCAGCAGGTCAGGAAAGGGGGTGGTGACGAGTGAGTGGCCCCCTCCCTCCTGAACCGTACCAGGCTGCATGCCCTTAACATGGGGGGGTCGATGCTTTGGGGCAGGGGGGCCCTGCGCCCCCCACCCCCACCCCAAAGCACCTTGTCCCCATGTTGCTGAGGACAAGGGCCTCTTCCCGACAACCCTGGCCGTTGGTTGCCGGGGTCTGCGGGCAGGGAGCTTATCGGAATCTGGAAGCCCCCTTTAACAAGGGCGGCACCCAGATTCCAGCCCCCCACCCTATGTGAATGAGTATGGGGTACATTGTACCCCTACCCATTCACCTAAAAAAAAAAAAAAAAAAGTGTCAACAATAAAACGTATTACACATTTTTAAAGTCATTTTATTAAGGCATCTCCGGCATCTCTTCTCCCCTCTTCTGCCTCCTCCGCTGATTTCTTCTGCCTCTGTCGGTTCTTCTCCCCTCTCTGGTTCTTCTAGCCCTCTCCGGTTCTTCTCTCTCTGTCCCTTGTCTTCTGCCTCTGCTGGGCCTTCTCAGCTATCTTCTCACGCTTTTGCTGTGTCTTCTCCCTCTGTCCTTCCGATGTTGACTTAACGCTCTCTCCCGCTCTAATGCTGGGTGCGCGGTATGCCCCTACTTATATTGGCATGGGGTGGGGTCAACCTGGGATGTCATCCAGAGGCCCCGCCCCATACAACGTCCTAGCCCGGGGCATGATGGGGCGGTGACGTCATAAGGGGCAGGCCTCCGGTGACCCCGCCCCATGCCAATATAAGTAGTGGCACACCGCGCACCCAGCATTAGAGTGGGAGAGAGCGTCGAGTCAACATCGGAAGAAGAACAGAGGCAGAAGACAGTGGAGAGAGGGAGAAGGCTAAAAGACGTCAGCGGAGAAGAACTAACAGGTAGAAGACAACAGCGGAGGAGGGAGAAGAAGTCAGAAGAGATGCCGGAGCTGACGTAATAAATGACTTCAACACCCTGTGTGCTTTTTTAATTTTGACATTTTTTTTTTTTTTTTTTTTTTTTTATAGGTGAATGGGTAGGGGTACAATGTATTTCATACTCATTCACATAGGGTGGGGGGCTGGAATCTGGGGGCCCCCTTGTTAAAGGGGGCTTCCAGATTCCGATAAGCTCCCCACCTGCAGACCCTGGAAACCAACGGCCAGGGTTGTCGGGAAGAGGCCCTTGTCCTCATCAACATGGGGACAAGGTGCTTTGGGGTGGGGTCCGGCCCCAAAGCACCGACCCTCCCATGTTGAGGGCATGCGGTCTGATACCGTTCAGGAGGGAGGGGGCCGCTTGCTCGTCCCCACCCCCTTTCCTGACCTGTTGGGCTGTGTGCTCGGATAAGGGTCTGGTTTGGTTTTGGGGGGGACCCCCACACCGTCTTTTCGGCATGGGGGTTCCCCTTAAAATCCATACCAGACCGAAGGGCCTGATATGCTCTTGGAGGGGAAACCCATGCCAGGTTTTTTTTTTTTTTTTTTTTAATTTGGTGTGGCGTTCCCCTTCAAAATCATCAGAGCATAAGCTGCATATCAAATTTGAATCAGTAAAGACGGCAATCCGGCTTCAGTGATATTCAGTGGGCTGAAGTAGGATCAAAGTCAGACCAAAGTAGTACAGGGAGCATTTTCAAAGTAGGACCGACTTGTGTCAGACCAGTTAAGATGGCTCCCATAGAGAAACATTGATTTTCACATGTCATGCGACATGAGCTCCCAATATCGGAGCGTTTGTCGTACCAGTGTGAATCCAGCCTTATTTACTAAATCTGAAGAGTGCAAAATCTGGTGCAGCTGTGCATGGTAGCCAATCAGCTTCTAACTTCTGCTTCTTCAGCCAAGCTTTCCCACAAAAACCTGGAAGCTGATTGGTTTCTATGCAGAGCTGCACCAAATTTTGCACACTCCAGTTAAAGAAAATCAACCCCCTGTGACTTCCATAGTCCCCCATCCACGCTAAACAGTGTGGATTAACCACTTCAGCTCCGGAAGGTTTTATCCCCTTCCTGACCAGGCCATTTTTTGCGACACGGTATTGCGTTGCTTTAACTGACAATTGCGCGGTCGTGCGACACCGCCCAAATAAAATTGGTGTCCTTTTTTCCCACAAATGGAGCTTTCTTTTGGTGGTATTTGACCACCTCTGCGGTTTTTATTTTTTGCGCTATAAACCGAAAAAAGACCGACCATTTTAAAAAAAATTTCTTTTTTTACTTTCTGCTATAAAACATTACCAATAAAAATTGTTTAAAAATCCCATTAAGCATATATTGATTTGCGCAAAAGTTATAGCGTCTTCAAACTATGGGATAGATTTATGGACTTTTTAAATTATTTTTTTAAATTATTTTTTACTAGTAATGGTGGCGATTGGCCATTTTAGACGTGACTGCCACATTACGGCAGACAAATCTGACACTAAGTGACACTTTTTGGGGACCAGTGACACTAATTCAGTGATCAGTGCTAAAAAATATGTACTGACCTTGTATAAATGACACTGGCAGGGAAGGGGTTAACACCAGGGGCAATCAAACGGTTAAGTGTATTCCCTTTGAGTGTTTCTAACTGTGGGGGGGAGTGGATGCACTTGAGGAAAAAAGATCCTTGTTTCAGCTTTCTCTCTTTTACTCTGACAGAACATCGGTCTGTCTTGTTTACATAAGCAGAGCGCCGTTTTTCCTTTCTTCCAAACGATCAGCGGGTCCGTGCGGCCACCGGCCCATCTGATTGGCTCTCGCTGTGTCCAATCAATGTGGGAGCGGCAGGCGCATGCCCCCTAGATCGCGTGCAAAAAACAGGTACGTGATTTTGTGCAGACAGGCCGCCCTGCAGCAGTATATAAGTGATCCGGAAGTGGTTAAACAAATTTCCTGCTGACAGCTCTTGAACTCTGACAAGATAGTACCCACAGCTGTCAGAATATCCTCCACAGTAACTACAGGATTTTGGCTGAAATTGGAGCATTAGCTGAAATTGGAGCCATGTACCACCAGCTTTAGTTTTTCTGATTTTGGTTTTGATGGTGGTACCAATATCATTTTAGGTACCACCATTATCTTTGTAGAGTAATCTACAGTGGATATAAAAAGTCTACAAAAAGCCTGTTAAAATGTCAGGTTTCCGTGATGTAAACAAATGAAACAAAGGTGAATCATTTTAGAACTTTTTCCACCTTTAATGTAACCTATAAACTGTACAACTCAATTGAAGAACAAACTGAAATCTTTTAGGGGGGGGAGAAAAATTATATAACTAAAATGTGGTTGCATAAGTGTGCACACCCTCTTATAACTGGGGATGTATCACGTTCAAACTCATGTTAAATTTAAAGTGCCTCTGATTAACCCCAAATAAAGTTCAGCTGTTCCAGTAGGTCTTTCCTGACACTTTCTTAGTCACATCCTACAGCAAAATCCATGGTCCACAGAGAGCATCCAAAGCATCAGAGGGATCTCATTGTTAAAAGGTATCAGTCAAGAGAAGGGTACAAAAGAATTTCCAAGGCATTAGCTATATCATGGAACACAGTGAAGACAGTCATCATCAAGTGGTGAAAATATGGCACAACAGTGACATTACAAAGAACTGGACGTCCCTCCAAAACTGATGAAAAGCTGAGAAGAAAACTTGCCAGGGAAGCTGCCAAGAGGCCTACGGCAACATTAAAGGAGCTGCAGGAATATCTGGCAAGTATTGGCTGTGTGGTACATGTGACAACAATCTCCCATATTCTTCATATGCCTGGGCTATGGGGTAGAGTGGCAAGACGGAAGCCTTTTCTTACGAAGGAAAACATTCAAGCCCGGCTAAATTTTTCTAAAAACACATCTGAAGTCTCCCAAAAGCATGTGGGAAAACATGTTATGGTCTGATGAAATCAAGATTGACCTTTTTGGCCATAAATCCAAAAGATATGTTTAGTGCAAAAACAACATTGCACATTATCAAAAGAACACCATACCTACAATGAAGCATGGTGGTGGCAGCATCATGCTTTGGGGCTATTTTTCTTCAGATAGAACAGGGGCCTTAGTCAAGGTAGAGGGAATTATGAGCAGTTCCAAATACCGGTCAATATTGGCACAAAACCTTTTAGGCTTCTGCTAGAAATGCTGAAAGGTGAAGTTCCTCTTCACGTTCAGCTATCGACCCAAAGCATATATCCAAATCAACAAGGAATGGTGACTTCACCAGAAGAAGATTAAAGTTTTGGAATGGCCCAGTTAGAGCCTAGACCTGAATCCCATTGAAATTTGTGGGGTGATCTGAAGAGAGCTGTGAACAGGAGATGCCATCGCAATCTGACAGATTTGGAGTGTTTATGCAAAGAGTGGGCAAATATTGCCAAGTCAAGATGTGCCATGCTGATACTCATACCCAAAAAGACTGTAATAAAATCAAAAGGTGCTTCAACAAAGTATTGGTTTAATGGTGTGCACACCTATGCAACCATATTGTTTTCTTTTTTTATTTTTACTTCCCTCCACCTAAAAGATTTCAGTTTGTTGTTCAACTGAGTTGTACAGTTTATAGGTCACATTAAAGGTGGAAAAAGTTCTGAAATGATTTATCTTTGTGTAACTTTACATCACAGAAACCTGCCATTTTAACGGTTACGTAGACTTTTTATATCCACTGTATGTCACTGACAGAATTACTGTGTAGGTCCCTTTGTATGTTTTTAGGGAAGTTTTTGGTGTATGTATTGTAGTGTTCAAAAAAGTTTTACTAAGACTATAAGATCTATGTGAGATTGGGTACACGTTTGCTTTAT
Source organism: Aquarana catesbeiana (assembly GCF_042186555.1). Classification (NCBI taxonomy): domain Eukaryota; kingdom Metazoa; phylum Chordata; class Amphibia; order Anura; family Ranidae; genus Aquarana; species Aquarana catesbeiana. The sequence goes on along the minus strand of NC_133325.1, from coordinate 351,850,390 downwards.
TAATATGTCGATAGGAGTTTTCGTATTTCATACAACATGTATGATGACCAAAAGTGTACAAATAAAGTGATCTGCAGTGGTTACTGAGAATTGGTGGTGCAGCAAAATTAAAATTCTTGACCAAAACCGAAAAACCAATCGGCTTCCAGGTTTTTCTGTCAAAGCTTAAAGTGGTTGTAAACCTATATTAAGGCTTACCTGAAGCTAACAAGGATATCTCCTAAACCTGCACGGTTTAGGAGATATCCCTGTATTTGCATGTGCCGACGTCATGCGGCACATGCGCACTTAAGACAACTGAAGCAATGGCGCTATATGCCATTGCTTCAGTTGTACTGTGCCGTTCCCGCGCGCATGCGCGGAGTGACGTCATCGCGGCTCCGGCTAATCACAGCGCCGGAGCCACAATAACCGGAAGTCACTCCGAGACAACATGTCGGAGGGGGAGACGTGGACCGATGCGGGTGCTTCGATCTGAGGTAAGTAATACATAATTAGCTAGTATGCTATGCATACTAGTTAATTATGCCTTTGTTTTGCAGGTTTTTTTGTTTTTTCATTTTTTTGCTGAGGGTTTACTTCCTAGCTGATTGGCTACCATGCACAGCTGCACCAGATTTTGCACCCTCCAGTTTTAGTAAATCAACCCCAGTGTGTCTCATGCTGCATCTAAGATTCTTTTGTCATTGTTATATACATTTGGATTGGACACCACTTATCTGTATATATGGCTGGTGCACTTTTCATCTGTGTGTGCGTGTATATTCTAGCCCAGCACAGTTGGCCATGTCTGTTTTGATGATTCACATATCTCTTTTTTTTCTTTTTGTGTTTGATAGCTGTAGAGACTGAAACAAGAGAAACTCTTCATACTACTTACAATCTCACCAATGTTTTGGCTGGTGTAGTTTACAGATATAGCTCCATCCTAAATGATCCAGTTTTATTACAGGTTTGTACATTTCTAGTGTTTGGCTTCTCCTACAACCTCTATAAATCTTACGGTAGTACAGAACCCATATACTGGTATAATATTAGTATGTATGTATTTGGGAAGTGGAATATTATATCCCTAATAGATTAAGGGATATTAGACCATGTGCGTGCATCAGTAGTATTACATTTTATAATTTGATAAAGCAAATATTTGGCTTGTATTTAGAAAAAAAGATGGACCTCCTTGACCCCAGAGTATTCAGTATTTTCTTATGGTACAAAATTAAAACCGTTACCTATTGCAAACAATGTGATTTGTTGCTCGTTTCCTAAAGGATAAGATTTGGTTCACACCACTATGTTGCTGTAACACTTGGTAGCATACTATGCATGCTGTAATGCCACTCACTCTGGAATGCACCCTAGTGTATCTCAAAAATCAGCTTTAGCAGACCTACTTTTTTTTTTTTTTTTTTTTTTTTTACCCCCTTACATTTTGAATAGACAGCAAAATGCAAAGTTCATCAAGGAACAAAAACACTTCCCTTGTGTTACGCTGCATACTGGTGTAAAACACATGCATTGTAGCCATAGCTCTATGTGTTAGGGTGGCTGTGTATGGCATCACAGTGTACTGCTGAGTAACAGAAAATGGACCTAAGTGCACCACTATGCACCTACAATGCGTAGTGGTTTGCTGCATTGTTAAAAGGGTCATGTTTGTTTTCGTTTCCTTTGTCGGTTGTGGTGTGTTGAAAAGCTGTACATAATGAATGGCCTGCCTTAACGCATCATGTAATAACATGCGTTCACACACTTGCAACAATTGGAATAACACTCCTAAAGCCACATCCGTATGTAATTGAATTGGAGGAGGGGAGGGATAAAGAGCCACAAGGCCCTGATTCGGACTTTACAGGCAAGATGGACAATGGTATAGTACAAAAATATATTTTCTTTCTTGTACATCACGGGACACAGAGCCTCAGTAATTACTGATGGGTTATGGGTATCACAAGGTGATTGGACACTGGTCACACCCTAGACAGGAAGTTCAACCCCCTATCTAACCCCTCCCCTTACTGGGGATACCTCTGTTTTTTCGCCAGTGTCTTAGGTGTTGGTCACAAATAAGATGTGCTGTGCTGAGCTCCAAAGGAGTATCCTATACTGGGGCAAGCCATGCAACCGGATCCATTCAAAGTGCTTTTTTAGGCCAAATTGGATGGTACCCAGGCCTCGTGTCCGAAGAAACGAGGTTTTACCTGTAACGCTTCTCTTTTTTAGAGAGCTGGCCCCCGGGATCCAGTATTTGGTTTTTTCAGCCATATCCCTTGGCGGGGTGCTTTACGGGCCCAGAACTGCGGATCCTCCTATTCAAGGGGGCCCCAGTCTCTGAAGGTTTTTCCAAACGGAGCCCACCGTGAGAGGTGAAGATTGGGTCTGTATAACAGAACCCTGCAGCTGGATAAGGTAAGGGAGACTCCTCAAGAATTTTTTAATTCTAGTAGGTATTCTCCTTTAAGTAAATGTATGCTATGCCTATTGTCGCCACCGGAGCTGCCAAGAGCACATACCTTTTCATGCTTGTTCTGTCTGTCTCAGTGTCCACGCTGTACGCTGCTCCAGCCGGGCTCCAGGTAGGATGGGTTGGGGGGCTCTCTCCTTTGGGATTCCTCCCCTCCGTGATTTAGGGGGACCGGGTGGCCTGATCAGCGGTAATATACCGCACTGCCGCCGCTACCGTTCGGCAGGTTCCCCATCCACCGGCCCTTCTCTCTCCTCCACCCCAGCCTCCCCTCCATGCTTGTTTCAAGGATCAGAGCCTTGGCTCGCGCGGAAAAGCACACGTTTTTTGAAAAAACGAGGGGGGGGCGGAGCATTAACGCGACGTCCGGCGTGTTTAGACGCCCACATTGCTGGTTACACAGGCTATAAAGTGCACACAGCCTATAGAGGGACACAGAGCTGACAGGCGCATGTGAGGTGGGACACAGGCATTCTCCCAGGCAGAATTTACTTAAACACTAGACTGGGCATTGGTAGCAGCGGCAGTTGCTGAACTACATCGCTCAGCAGTCAGTGTTTTTTTTTTTTTTTTTTGTGGTACCTCCACCTTTGTTGCTTTGCACTATGGGTAGAAGAGGTACAAATACCCCGAAAACCAGAGGCTCTAGGGGATCTCCCTCAGGCTCTGAGGACCCCCCTTCTGCTGCACCTCCCCCCCGAAGGACCTGGGATGGCTGGCCAGGGAGAGCCGTCGGTGTCAGGGGCTGCATCTGTCTCTGGCACTTCAGCCCCTGTATACATTACGAGGAGATTTTTTCCTCAACCATTAATGGATTAGAGGAAAGATTAATGGCCTTAATCGCATTTTCACTCAGTGGAAGAAAACGCACTAGGTCTCTCTCTGTTACCCAGGACCCTCAAGCTGAGGAACTCTGGGGAAAAAAGAGAGGAATCCCTCTCAGAGGATCGGGATGGGACTGATGATTCCTCTTCTGAGGAGAAGTGGAGAGGGACTTCAGCTTCTCAGGATGAGAAGGTGCTAGTTCAGATCCTTGCTGGTTTGGTCCGCTCCACATTTAAGTTGCCCGTATCTGAGTCAGTTAAAGAACCCTCCTCTTCTTTGGGTTCACTGAAACCTCCTCAAACAACACATGCTTTTCCTGTTCATAATGGAAAAGCTCATTTTGAGTGGGATCACCCAGATAAACATTTTTTTCCGCTTAAAAAGTTTTCAACACTTTATCCAATGGAGGAAAAATTTAAAAAAATGTGGGGTATACTGGCAGTTGACGCCGCCATTTCCTCCGTAAATAAAAGCCTGACTTGTCCTGTCGACAATGCTCAGATGCTTAGGGATCCAACTGATAAAAAAATGGAATCCCTGTTAAAAAATATTTTTTCCTTAGTGGGTTCAGTAGCTCAACCTGCAGTGGCAGCAATTGAGTCTGTCAATACTTGAGAGACCATGTTAAACAGGTCCTCAAAGTTCTACCCGAACAGCAGGCCCGGGGGTTGGCCAACCTTCCAGAGGCTTTATGTTTTGCTGTTGACGCAATCAGAGATTCTATCATCCAAACCTCACGCCTTTCGCTTGGGTTGGTGCATATGCGTAGAATCTTATGGTTGAAAAATTGGTCAGCCGAATCACCATGTAAGAAGCTTTTGGCTGGATTTCCATTTCGTGGTGCATTGCTGTTTGGAGAGGATTTGGACAACTATATCCAAAAGATCTCTAGTGGGAAAAGCACACTCTTACCAGTTAAGAAAAGGAGTAAACGTCCCTCTTTTAAACGGGCTCTTTCCCCAGTGCCAGGAGCATCAGCCTCCAGGCAGTCGCGACGGCCTCCTCCGTCAGGCTCAAGAAATACATTTCAGAGTCGACCCCAGGGAAAAAAGAAGTCCTGGGGGAAGAAGCCTACTAGACAAGACGCTAAAGCCTCTTTAATGAGGAGCGCCCCCGCTCGCTCCGGTGGGGGGGGAAGACTGCTACAGTTCTCAAAGCTCTGGCAGGAAGATTTCCAGGACAGATGGGTAATCTCCACGGTAACTCTAGGTTACAAACTGGAGTTCCGCGCATTCCCCTCTCCTCGTTTCCTCAGATCAAATGTCCCCAGAGACCCAGAGAAAAAGCAGTCCCTCCTTCTAGCGTTGGAGCGACTATTGTCGCAAAAAATCATCGTGTTGGTTCCCACGGAATCGCAGGGATTTGGGGTTTTTTTCAAACCTTTTCACGGTTCAAAAACCAAATGGAGATGTCAGACCCATCCTGAATCTAAAGGATCTAAACCGATTCCTAATGATTCGATCCTTTCGCATGGAATCAATTCGGTCAGTAGTCTCCATCCTACAAGGAGGAGAATTTCTGGTGTCAATAGACATCAAGGATGCTACCTGCATGTACCCATTTTCCCTGCTCATCAAAAGTACTTGCGTTTCGAACTAGAAAAACGCCACTTTCAGTTTATAGCCTTGCCTTTCGGGCTAGCCACTGCACCTCGGGTGTTTACAAAGATCTTGGCTCCTCCTCTGGCCAGATTAAGGGCCCAAGGTATAACTGTCATAGCATACCTAGACGACCTGCTCTTGATAGACCGGTCGGTAGCCTGCCTGTACCAGAACTTGGTGACCACAGTCAACTACTTGGAATACCTAGGTTGGATTCTCAACTTAGAAAAATCTTTCTTAAAACCAGTAAGAAGACTAGAGTATTTGGGCCTGGTCATAGATACAAGCCAAGAGAAGGTATTTTTTACCTCAGGCAAAGATCAGTGCCTTAAGGGAACTGATTCAGGTAGTCAGGACAAAAAAGGGTCCTTCTGTTCGCCTTTGTATGAGGCTACTGGGAAAGATGGTGGCTTCATTCGAAGCAGTTCCCTATGCTCAGTTTCATTCGAGACTGCTGCAACACAGTATCCTGTCTGCCTGGAACAAGAAAGTACAGGCATTAGATTTTCCGATGCATCTGTCTCCTACAGTGCGTCAAAGCCTCAGTTGGTGGTTAATACCCGAAAACCTACAAAAAGGGAAATCCTTTTTACCGGTTACCTGGACAGTGGTAACAACGGATGCCAGCCTTTCGGGTTGGGGAGCAGTTCTGGAACAGTCTGCGGTCCAAGGGGAATGGTCCGAAATCGAGAGGACCTTACCCATCAACATTCTGGAGATCCGTGCGGCGTATCTAGCCCTAAAGGCCTGGACTCTCAGGCTACACGGTTGCCCTGTCAGGATCCAGTCCGACAATGCCACAGCAGTGGCTTATATCAATCATCAAGGAGGCACCAGGAGTCGTGCAGCTTAGAGAGAAGTGAACCAGATTTTAGTCTGGGCAGAAAAGCATGTGCCATGCATATCAGCAGTTTTCATTCCAGGGATAGAGAACTGGCAGGCGGACTATTTGAGTTGCCAGCGGTTAGTCCCGGGGGAATGGTCTCTTCAACCCGACGTCTTTTGGACCATATGCCAAAGATGGGGGGTTCCGGATGTAGATCTCTTTGCATCCAGGTTCAACAAAAAGATTGACAAGTTTGTGGCAAGAACAAGGGATCCTCTTGCATGCGGGACAGATGCGTTGGTGATTCCGTGGCATCGGTTCTCACTGATTTATGCATTCCCTCCTATTCTGCTACTGCCACGGTTCCTTCGCAGGATCCGGCAGGAGAAGAAGTCGATGCTTCTGGTACCCCCAGCCTGACCCAGGAGAGCTTGGTATGCAGAAATAGTAAGGATGACAGTAGGTTCCCCATAGACCCTACCGTCACATCCAGACCTGTTATCTCAAGGTCCAGTGTTTCATCCTGCCTTACAAACTAAATTTTGACGGTTTGGCTATTGAAACCCACGTTCTGAAGAGTCGTGGGCTTTCAGGTCCTGTGATCTCTACCTTAATGCAAGGAAGCCATCTTCCAGAGTGATTTATCATAGAGTTTGGAAGACTTATGTATCCTGGTGTGAAGCCAGGGGTTGGCATCCCAGAAAATATGTCATAGGTAGAATTCTTGACCTTCTACAAATAGGATTGAAAATGAAGATGGCCTTGAGTACTATCAAGGGCCAGGTCTCGGCCTTATCAGTATTATTTCAACAGCCATTTGCTTTACATTCTTTGGTCCGAAATTTTATGCAGGGGGTGACGCGTCTTAATCCTCCGGTTAAAGCGCCCCTAAACCCCTGGGACTTGAATTTGGTTCTGTCAGTTTTACAGAAACAGCCTTTTGAACCAATACGTCAGATTCCTTTGGTCTCGTTGACAAGAAAGTTAATTTTTCTGGTAGCCATTTCTTCTGCTAGAAGAGTATCAGAATTAGCAGCCCTTTCCTGTAAAGAGCCTTCTTTAATCATGCATAAGGATAGAGTGGTAGTGCGCCCTCATCCTAGCTTTCTACCGAAAGTGGTTTCAGATTTCCATCTAAACTGCTCTAATTCGCAAAACGGATGTTTTGTTCGTACTACCAGAAGGTCCCAATAGAGGACAGGCACCGTCAAAGTCTACCATTTCAAAATGGATTCAACGAATAATTATTCAAGCTTACAGTTTGAAACAAGAAATTCCACCTTTTCAAATCAAGGCACACTCCACAAGGGCGATTGGGGCTTCTTGGGCGGTGCATCACCGGGCCTCTATGGCTCAAATCTGCAAGGCCACAACCTGGTCTTCAGTCCATACATTCACCAGATTTTATCAGGTGGATGTGGGAAGGCATGAGGATATCGCCTTTGGACGTAGTGTGCTGCAGGCAGCGGTACGAGGTCCTCAGGTCTGACTACACCCTACGTTGTATGGTCCCCTCCCCTCAAATAGCATTGCTCTGGGACATCCCATCAGTAATTACTGAGGCTCTGTGTCCCGTGATGTACGAGAAAGAAAATAGGATTTTTTATAACAGCTTACCTGTAAAATCCTTTTCTTTTGAGGTACATCACGGGACACAGAGGTCTCGCCCCTCTTCTAATACACTTATATTGCTTTGCTACAAAACTGAGGTATCCCCAGTAAGGGGAGGGGTTATATAGGGGGGTTGAACTTCCTGTCTAGGGTGTGACCAGTGTCCAATCACCTTGTGATACCCATAACCCATCAGTAATTACTGAGGCTCTGTGTCCCGTGATGTACCTCAAAAGAAAAGGATTTTACAGGTAAGCTGTTATAAAAAATCTTATTTTTATTCACAATGAATCATATCAAACAGGTCAAGTAGAAAATAATTAAAAATATATATGATTTGTATATAGATATGATTCATTGTGAATAAGAATATATTTTTGTACTATACCATTGTCCATCTTACCTGTAAAGTCAGAATCGGGGCCATATGGCTCTTTATCTTTCTCCCTCCTCCAATGCGTTCACACACATCACAACTGGAAACAAAATTTAAAAACTCATTTAAAGCTAAAGTGAATGCAGACCCATTCAAGGGTGTTTGATGTATTGAAAATGACTGACTGGGTTTTCAGTTACTTTAAATAATTTATATAATTCATGTCAGTCTGGTGGGATTAGATTACATTCACTTAGAGATTCAATTTCTAGCATTTATCTGATGCCAAAGAATTATGAACTGCTGGGGTAACATAAACAGCAGGTTCTTTGGCAGCCTCACACTGGGACTTGTAGGTAAGGAGATTAAATTTTGTGGAACTTATGCTCTCACAAATTCTATTCTGTTCTTTGAAAATCACTCTTTTTGAGAGTTTAAGGGTCCCCTCCCCCTTTTTTCTTTTTCCTTTTTTTTTTTCTTTTTCGTTTTTAACAACAATTTCTCTTTATTGAAGATATAGGCATGGTACAATAATGGTAAATAACCATGTAGCACAAACAGCCATAGAGTTATAATCATGATGGTACAGGCTAGAGCAAAACATGAAAGAATGTGGGAATCCCACTGATTAAATGTGGCACTCACCCTATGGATCAGGGGGGTGTAATCTAAATATATAATATCGACAAAGAAAAAACAAGACCATTCACGACCAAGTTAACTACAAATTTATTGAGCAATGCCACCCAAAAAAAGATACAAGCATAACGAACCCCTCTGTACCCTGTGACCTCCTATAGATCCCACCTAAAATCACCCTAGTAACACCATCTAAATCTGGGACCAGATGGCACCAACCTCACAAAACCGCAAGGGATGCGGTCCCAATAGGGAGCTGAGCCCACCCTCCCCAAACAATTCCCCCTGAGAAAATAAGGCCCTAACCCAGCCAGGGATGATGAATGGACCTGTTTCCATTGGGTGCAGCGCTCCACCTTAAAGCCACAATGGGCGAATGAGGCTCTGCCCCATTAAGGAACAAGGGTGTAAACCCCAAAACAAACCAGGGGTATCAAACATGCCCTCAAATAGGTCAATTAGTCATTTACAGTCAATAGCAATGAATGGAATCAAATGGCCATAAATGAGTACACAGGAATATCTTCCGATGTCCAGCTGGTATCAAACGGTGAGTGCATCAGCCATGCACATGACAGTCCAGACTAATGATGTCTGGGTTAAATGTCCATAAGGGGTTATGATGAGAAGGACAGAAGATGGAGTGGTAAGAACGGCATGGAGATAACTCCTAGATGATGGACTGACCTCATGTCATATGCACAAGCATTGAAGACAGTGATAGACTACAGGGAGATTCCCAAATAATGTCGGGTAGACTCAACCTGTCCCTAATACCACCCTATGTAGCAAATGCCCGTTTTGATGGTGTCAGGTGTACTCACAGTCCTCCGTTCGTGTTCCCCTCCAAGTGGGTGGATGTGGTAACCACTCGGCCATATCCTGTCTCATGCAACTCTCCTGTTTGTGCAGTAACCACATGCTGTACGCTACTCAGCTGATCTGATCAGGGGCGCTGCTCAGCTGATCCATTCAGCCGTACCCCGTCTCATGCAGCTCTCCTTGGCAGTTGTATCCAACAGAGTTCACATGCTGTGCACTGCTTAAATGATCTGACCAGGGGTGGCTGATCTCTCCAATCTGGATAGGTAGACGAGCAGTAGACTGAATGTTCCACAGTTAAAAACGGGATGTCCCTAAATAAGGGGTGGTTGGGCCAAGAACAAGGGGGGGCCGCATCCCTGCGTCTACATGTTTCGTTCCAAGCTATCGGAACTTCGTCAGGACACCAAAGTTCAGCTGAGCAGCACCCCTGATCAGATCAACTGAGTAGCATACAGCGCACAACATGTGAACTCTGGCGGTTACTACACAAACAGGAGAGAGGACATGGTTGAGTGGTTAACACATCCACCCACTTGGAGGGGAACACGAACAGAGGACTCAGTACACCTGACACTATCACACGGGAGTCTGCTTCATATGGTGGTATTAGCGACAGGTTCAGTCTACCCGACATTGTTTGGGAATCTGCCTGTAGTCTATCACTGTCTTCAATGCTTGTGCATGGTAGTCGCATATGACATGAGGTCAGTCTGTCATCTAGGAGTTCTCTCCATGCGTTCTTACCGCTCCATCTCCTGTCCTTCTCATCAAATCCCCTTATGGACATTTAACCCAGTCATCATTAGTCTTTACTGTCATGTGCATGGCTAATACACTCACCGTTTGATACCAGCGCATACTGGCTGGACATCGGAAGATATTCTTGTGTACTTATTTATGGCCATTTGATTCCATTCATTGCTATTGACTGACACTGACCTATTTTGAGGGTATGTTTGGTAGGTTAAGAGCTAATTGACTGGTTTGTTTTGGGGTTTTCACCCTTGTTCCATTATAGGGCAGTGTCTCATTCGCCCATTGTGGGAATGGGTCCGTTCATCATCCCTGGCTGGGTGGGTTAGGGCCTGATTTTCTCTGGGGGGGGCGCTGTTTGGGGAGGGTGGGCTCAGCTCCCTGGGACAGCACCTGGCACCCCTTGCGGTTTTGTGAGGTTGGTGCCATCTGGTCCCAGATTTAGATGGGGTTTCTAGGTTGATTTTAGGTGGGATCTATGGGAGGTCACGGGGTTCAAAGGGGTTCTTTATGCTTGTATCTTTTTTGGGTGGCATTGCTCAAAAAAAAATTGGTAGTTAACTCAGGTTGGTCGTCTATTGTCTTGTTTTTTTGTTTTTTTTCTTTGTTGATACAGCCAAACATAGATGGGTAAAGTTAACATACAGGGCATAAAACTGCATCTGACAAAGCGGGACTCGCTAGTGGATGTCGTTTTTAGGGATTTGTGCTTTATCTGTATTTACTGCCCAAGCCAGGGATGTGGGGAGAGCCCCTCTCCATGTGCATTGACTCTTCCTGAAGTATTAATACTGCAAGCTTTTCTAAGTAGGAGCAACATATCAAAGCTGGATATGATTGAATAACAGCTCTTTTGGGCTGGCTTAGTTATGTGTCTTGCTTATATTTTTAATATATTTGTCCAATTTGTGATCCTTTTTTTTTATTTAGTGCCTTCAGCTGCTGCAAAGGTTGACCTATGATATAAGAGTTTTGCATGCAAGTGTCAACATTGAGGAACTAATATCCTTCTTGATGAACAGAATGTAAGTAAACTTTTAGCAATCCATTTTAGGCACCTTTTTTATGGGAAAAATATGCATCTGGGTATCTGGCGTTCTGGGTTCTTTGTTTCTTCCATGCTGTATTTTTGTTTTTAACCAATTGTATCTGCCTCTGTTTTAGAAGTCTGTGGTAGGGGCATGCACAGACATGGCATTCTCCCCCCTCTGCCCCACCTAATCTACTGGTGATATGAAAATGTGGGAGGCAAATAAAATTAACCAGTTAGTGTGGCATACTAGAATTTGCTCAAAAGCAACACTGATAATTCCTAATAAATAGACTGAAATTCAATTTGTGGGTGGCTCTATCTATCCCCTCCTGCACAGCATCTTTTAACAGAAAATTAGGAGTCAGGCAGAAAATTGATGGGCAAACAGCAACTGCATCCATTTAGGTGCAGCTGCTGTTCGGAAGCTCTGACAGCCACTGGTGCCGTCTGTCAAAATACAATAGTCCAGCAGTGGGGTTTTGTCTATCCATGCCGTAGAGCCCCATGGAAGTCGATTGAATCAGACATGCATTAAAGTGATTGTAAAGGTTCGGTTGTTATTAAAAAAAAAAAAAAAAAAAAAAATCATGTGCTGTGCAAGGGTTTTGCACGGTGCGGCCCCGATCCCCCTTTTCTGGGGTCCTCCGGCGGTGCTCTTCTTCCTCAAGTGCCCGCACAGAGAGCCGCATTCCATGGGGGCACTTGTGCAGTCATGCTCCTGAGTCCTGCTGCTGTGTCCATTGACACAGACAGCAGGACTCTGCTCCGCCCCCCACCCCCCCGTGTCACTGGATTTAATTGACAGCAGCAGGAGTCAATGGCTCCTGCTGCTATCAATCTGTCCAATAAGGACCCGAGACAGCAGCTGGAGCTGCTGAGCTCGTTCTCGTCACTGGAACGATCAGGTTCAGGTAAGGAAAAGGGGGGCTCTGGGGGGCAGCTGCACCACAGAAGATTTTTCACGTTAATGCATAGAGTGCATTAAGGTGAAAAACCTGGAGACTTTACAACTCCTTTAAGTTAGTTGGAGGCAGTTAGGTGATTTTGTGCTATGTACGCAAAGGATAAGTTCACCTTTAAAAAAATAAATAAATAAATGCACATTTTTGTAGGTAAAAAAAATGTGCATTTATTTTTCTGTAGCCTGCAGAGCATTGCACTCATGATAAGCAGATCACAGGAGCAGTCTTAGTCTCCTGCAAACTCTCAGCATTGCTGTCTGCTCGCACCTTGTATGGGGAGACAGTTACTTGAGAGCAGGAGGAATCAATGGACTACCAGAGCACTCACAACCATCAGAGGCATTGGCTGACGGAACTTGTAGGCATTCATTCACAGGAAACTGAATGAATGACACAGCCATGTGGATGGAAGAAGAACCCACTGTCACTGGGAGAAGGGGGTGAGAAGGGGAGAGCTGCAGGAGCTAGGACATGTTGCGTATGCCACCCTAAAAGCGGGTGGAACATGTAACCTGTTCTAAAAGTGAACTTATCCTTTAAGTTTTTTTCCAGCTATGGAATAGACTTTTCTATGCTGTTTGTCTCCTGCCTTTGTGTTATTTCACTGTGAGCGGTTCCTATACCTGGGTAAACCATATCTGTAATACTCGTGGTCAACCCTGTGGAGGAAGAATTTCTTAGGCTATTGTCCCTCCATAATCTGGTAAATTTTCTCTAATCCTCTCAAGTGCTGTTCCGAAAGTTAATTATGAAAATCCAGTGTTAAACTTTCTGTATAGCTCTAATTCCAGGAGCCTTTTCCTGTTGTATATGTTTTGCTTTAGATTACATTCTTCTGTCCTATTTTTCTACTGATCAGTTTGACAGAAGAACTTTTTTACTTCTTGCTGACCATTTAACACATGTGTGGCAGCAGGACAGGTGGACCTAAATGCCTTTTGTCCTGCACATATGCATTCATGTGGAACAAGGCTTCTGTGCTGAGAGCTCACAGACAGCTCTTGGTCTCTGTTTATGATCCAAAGCCAGCAGGACAGGCTCTTGTTTGTCTGACCACGGTAACAGCCAATCAGTGATCTTGTAATTTGGAAGATCGTCCCACCTCCTAGTGTTGGCACCCAATTAAAGAGCCTCCGGACAAGAAGGGTTCTTCTTTTTGGTGATGTGTTTTCTGTTCCTGTTGGAGGAGGTACCTATCTCTCTCATCTGCTGTCCTGAAAGACTCCTGGAAATTTACTACTAAGACTAACTATAGATTTTGTTTAGACCAGAGTACTTGAATCCTTAATGGGGATTTTTACGTTTTTAAATGTCTTTTTAAAAGGCTTTTCTGTTTGTCATCACTGTCGCTGTTTCTTTACCCTCAACTGAAGAACCTTTAACGTTTAGAGCCCAATGCACACATGTGCTTTGCTAAACCACTGTGTGCATTGTGTAACCACTTGACCACCGGGCACTTAAACCCCCTTCCTAATCAGACCAATTTTCAGCTTTCGGTGCTCCCACATTTTGAATGACAATTGCTCAGTCATGCAACACTGTACCCATATGAATTTTTTGTCCTTTTTTTCACACAAATAGAGCTTTCTTTTGGTGGTATTTAATCACTGCTGGGTTTTTTATTTTTTGCGCTATAAAAAAAAAAAAAAAAAGACCGAAAATTCTGTAAAAAATAAAAAAAAAAAAAAAAATTTTTCTTCGTTTCTGTTATAAAATTTTGCAAATTAGTAATTTTTCTTCATAAATTTTGGCCAAAATTTATACTGCTACATACAAGCTATAGTGCCAATCTCTTAAAATTTATCACACCTGAAGTACTGATGGCCTCTCATTTCTTGAGACCCTAACAAGCCAGGAAAGTACCCCCACAAATGACCCCTTTTTGGAAAGTAGACATTCCAATTTTTTTCCCACATTTCTTTGCAAAATAAAGATTTTAAAAAAAAATGTTTTTTTCCACAAAATTGTCATATTAGCAGGTTATTTCTCACACATAGCATATGCATACCACAAATTACACCCCAAAACACATTCTGTTACTCCTCCTGAGTATGGTGATACCACATGTGAGACTTTTACACAGCATGGCCACATACAGAGGTCCAACATGCAGGGAGCACCTTCAGGTGTTCTAGGAGCATAAATTACACGTCTAATTTCCTGACTACCTCTTGCACTTTTGAAGGCCCTGGAGCACCAGGACAATGGAAACGCCCCAAAAATGACCCCATTTTGGGAAGAAAACACCCCAACATATAATCTATGAGGTATAATGAGTCTTTTGAACATGTCATTTTTTTCTACAAGTTTTTGGAAAATGTGGAAAGAAAACAAAAATGCATTTTCAATAACACAAAGTTGTCTATTTAAGATATTTCTAACACATAGCATGTGCATACCAAAAATTACACACCAAAATAGATTCTCCTACTCCTCCTGAGTATGGCGATACCACATGTGGGAGACTTTTCTACAGCCTGGCCTAACATGCAGGGAGCAGCGTCAGGTGTTCTAGGGGGGCATACATTTCTCAAATCTAATTTGACTACCAATTACATTTTTGTGAGGCACTGTAGTGGCATGTATGAGCCGTGGGTGTGGTATGGATGAGCCATGGATGGGATAGCTGAGCATGATTGGATGAGTGTGACAGAGGGATGGCTGAGCATGGATGGATGCATGAGGCTGCAATGGGCACAGAGCAGCGCTGTGGGCACTATAGATCCAGCCCATAGTGCTGCTGCAACCAATCTCTCCACTCTCCTCTCACACTGTACCTATCAGTACAGAGAGAGGAACCGGACCCTCCATTGATTCTTGCTTCTGTTTGTGGTTGCAAAGCAAAACATGGTCCTACTACATTCTGCTGTTGGCAATATCTTGCAGAAACGTATGCTTGTTAATTATTTTCACTGCATCTGAGCACCACAAACCAAAAACGCTATTTAATTCATTTTTGTTATTCAAAGCTAACTCACTCATCCATCTATGTCTCTATGCTTTTTGTTGAGAAAACCCTTTTAACCACTTGCTTACTGGGCACTTAAACCCCCTTCCTGCCCAGACCAATTTTCAGCTTTCAGCACTGTCACTCTTTGAATGACAATTGCGCGGTCATGCTACAAATGAAATTTTTATCATTTTTTTCACACAGATAAAGCTTTCTTTTTTTTGCTAAAGAAAACAAAACTGTTTCATAGTTTTGTTATAAAATTTTGAAGATGGGTAATTTTTCTCCTTCACTAATGTGCGCTCATGGGGCGGCACTGATGGGCCCTGATGGGCGGCGCTGATCTGTGACACTGATTATTAGACACTGATGGGCATTGATTAGTGGCACTATGGGCACAGGCAGGTGACACTGGTGGGCACAGCTGCGGCTTTCTGAGTGAGGGGCCGATGTCCCTCTGACAGAAGCCGGTGATCGGTTTTTTTTCCTCACGCTGTTAGCGTGAGAGGAAAAAAAAAGCTGATTACCGAGTTTCTGTTAACCAATGACGGCTGATCACGTGATGTAAACAGCTGATCACGTGGTAAGGGGCCGGGATTGACCCCTTACTCGGATCTGTGATCAGCCGAGTCTCATAGACTCGGTGATCACAGAGCGCGCCGCGCACGATCAGCAGGGCTGTCTTTCGGCTATAGCGCAGACGGCAAGTAGTTAAAAACACCCCCTAACATTTCTGCCTGTGGCCATCTTGAGTAAGGACAAATGATTCATATAGTATTTACTTCCTAGAATCCATTTGCCCTTAGCTCAACCATGCATGCAGAAGAGTGCGCTCAGCTGAGAAAACCCCTCCTGAAGATTCCTGGGATACATCATTTGCATAAGCAAGAAACCAAGAAGTAACTAAAGAAATGTAAAAAAAAAAAAATTGTTTTTAAAACAAGTAAATTTGATATACCTTCCCATCTATTTTCTAATGCTAGCAGCATGAGGATTAAAAATAATCAATGTTGACTGGGAGTGAAGTTCAACTGCAAATCTTTTTTTGGGTTATCTTATAAATCCATATTATGGACTGAAAAATTTGAAAAATACATGGTGGTTTTTAACTAAGGGACTTGAAGTGAAGTTCTGCATCTAAAAAAACAAAATTTTCAAGCTACACTTGATTTGTGTTTTTAATTTTCCTATGGTTAAATAAGAAATATAGCAATAAATTAGTGTGTTTTTATTTATTTTATTTTTTTTGTCTTTTTTATATCTTCTAGTCAGTCACCGGAAGATGAGCTAACCATGCCTTGTCTTGGCCTTTTGGCAAACCTTTGTCGACACAATATTTCTGTGCAGTCATACATAAAATCTTTGGTAAGAGGATCTTAATTTTCAGATCTTTAGTGATTGGTAAAAAATCTGAGAGAGACATTTACAAATATATTTTAAATGACTAACCCTAACTTTTATCCATCTTCCTCTTGGGTGTGTAACCAGTAATTTTTGGGAATCATTTGGCCTTGTTCTATATTTTTTTTCATGAACAAATACGTGTGGTAGAGCTTATTACGTTTACTAAAAGCTAAAGATTCTTATCCTGGGGGGATATCATCCAATTTGGCAATGTATGTCACTAGCGACAAAATAGCATCTGGGTTGGCACCTTACCAACTCCCTGTATACTTCCCACCAAGAATTATGATTGTGTTGCTACATAGTGTAACCATAAATTCGGTAGGGCTAATCCCCCTCCATCTTTCGGCCTCTTGCTCAAGCTTTACTCCTGGCAGTACTTTTAATGGTATAACCATGGGGTGTTATGGAGCATAGACAGATCAATTTCACCAAGTTTACTTTGCCTGCTTGCAATACCTAAAGGTGGTTCTATGTTTTCTCTTTGTCCCCTAAAGCGGACAAGTAGAGGGAAAACATTAAGACAACAGATCTCTGTGGGTCTTGGTGTGATCTGAATACTGAGGTACTTAAAAGACTGTGTGTTAGGGATTTGGCATGACTTGCATGGTACATACTGAGAAGGGTCCTCATCTAGTAACTTTAAGGTTGATTTGGATCAGTTTATAAGTAGTCTTGAGTATTTCTCAAATTCTGTTATGGTGGCCATGACTGCATCTAAGAAGGTGGTGGTATCTCCTGGCAATAGCATAGTATCATTAGTGTAGAGTATAATTTTCTCTTGTATCTCACCATATTAAAAGCCATGTATTTCTGGGGCAGATTTTATTGTGGAAGCCAGTGGTTCAGTGGCTAAGGCAAACAATAACGGGGACTGGGAGCATCCCTGATGGGTCCCCCTACTCGGCAAAGGGTGACAAGTGTCTCAGCCTCTCTGATAACTGCCTGTGGGCTATGATATAGAAGTTTTAGCCAGGACATGAATGTCTCTCCAAAAACAAATTTAGCTAGTGTTGCTCATAGATATTGCCATTCAGTGCTATTGAAAACCTTGGCGGCATCAGGTGACAGCAGGACTCTATGCCCCATATTCGCTGGGGATCGGATATTGAGAAACGATCTTTGCAAGTTAATTGCTGTAGTCCTTATGGGGCATAAATTCTGATTGGTCAGGATGCCGTGTCCTATCCTTTAACCTTATTAGGCCTATTGGAAAGGGCTTTAGCCAAAATTTTTATGTCCTATTGTAGAAGTGAGATGAGCCTATATGAACCTGGATTTAGATAGTCTTTTCCTGGATTTAACAGGAGAATTATGGTAGCCTTAGTCATAGAAGGAAGTAAATGGCTTTTGTCCAGGGAGCTATTAAATACTTGCAATAAATATAGCAAGTTACAGTCTGCATTTTGTCTGTATAATCAGGAGGCCGTCTGCACCTGGAGCCTTGCAATTAAGAAAAGAGCTGGTTGCCAACTGGCGTTGAGTGGGGCATCTAGTCACTTCCTATTAGAGTCACAGAGCTATAACAACTTGATACTGTTTAAGTACTCGTGAAGCAAGCCAAGCATTTAGTGCTAATTGGGTTGGTAGAAGTCAGAGTGAAAAGCAGCTAAGTCTACAATGATTAAATCGGGTGAGTTGACCTGGTTATCCCCAGAGGGGCATAAGTCACCTATGGTGGTGGAGGATTAATAACGCTTGAGCAATCTTGGCTAAAAGGCGACTAGTTCTTTCACCCTTCTCCTAGTATTGCAGTTTGTTAAAATAATCTCTTTTGGTCTGCCAAAGAGGCAATGAGCCTCTTTATTACAGTATCTTGCGCGGACAGCCAAGACTCTCAGACAGAATCGGAAGGATTTACAATAAAATCACCTTCCCTCTGACACACCATCCGTACCACCTGTGTCTCAATCCCTCTAGTTCTCTCTTTAATCGATGAGATTTCTGAAATGAACACCCCGTGTAGAACTTCTTTAAAGGCATCCCAACCCATTTCAGTATCAGGACAGTTTGCATGAAGGTGCCAAAATTTTGATATTTTGTCTTCAATACTTTCAGGGGACTTAAATAAGTGCAACAAAAATCTATTGAGCATTCAAGGGGCCCTATTTAGAGTAGTGTACGGTATTGGTATGCCTTGAGTAACTAAAGATGAATGGTCTGAGATGCCTTGAGGGGGTATATTGTATGTCGTGTTACTCCAGTTTTTTGTAAATCGGTCCCTTAATGTTGGTAAATGATTGCTGTAAAGGAAATGCAGATTTCAAAATGTACAAAGCTTCTTTTCCAGTAGATTCAAATGTCTGCACTGCTGAAAGTCTCTGGCTCATTTTAAAAGGCACAGTGCTGTAAATGGATAGTTAAATTTTGTTTCTGCAGACTTCTCCTAGACTTTGTACACTGCACTGCTTTATCTCTGGAAAGCATTTTTATCAGGTGTGCGTGTGTGTGTTTTTCATATAATTAAAGTTTTTATTATTGTTGAAATTCAAATTGAGCATCCTTTTTATAATTTTTTTTTTTTTTCCCCCTACAGAATAATGTTAAGGCCTTCTATCGTAAATTAATCAGCTTCTTGGCCCACAGTAGTCTAACTGTGGTCGTATTTGCACTTTCAATACTGGCAAGTTTAACACTGAATGAAGAAGTTGGCGAAAAGGTGAGGTGCTCCCATCCTTGAGACTCTGCTGCTCTTCCCTTTTTTTGTATTCCATGTAAATCGGTCAAATGCCTCTAGTTGGAATAGCCATAAAGGGATATATGTAAATACAAAAGGAAAGATGCCTAATAGTTTATTTCATTTTATTGTCGTATTGTCATAATAAAAAAGAAACCCTGTTAACACTGGAACAAAGTCCCAGCACAGCAAGGTAATCTGTACGTAACTGTTTATACATAGAAATGGTGCTACAGGTTAAAGTGGTTGTAAACCTCGGAATATGAACAAAGCATATCCTTCTATAGTGCGTACTTGTCTCAATAGCACTAAAGCCCCATACACACGGGCCGAATGTTGGGAGACATCGGCCAGTTTTTATTGAATTGGCGTGTGTGTGTGCCAGCCGGTCCGACAGAAGCATGCTGGAAAACCAGCAGCCGACCGGCTCCCGGAGTGCTCTGGTGGGGAGGCGTCCCCCCTATCGGAACACAACAGCTCAGCGGGGGGAGATTGCTCTACTAACATCAGAGTCTTTTACCGCTTTTGCTTATTTCGGTGATCATCAAAAAGAAAAAAAAATCCTGATCACCCCCTCTCCCCACTATGGTAACACTGATCTGCTCTTGTGACAGTATGTAAAAAAAATGTCTCAGATCATTATTGGATATGTAATTTATGCCTCTAGGTAGCCTGAGGGTGCTCCTTGGCTTTTGGGCTTCTCTATGACTAGGCTGTGAAAAAGTCTCACATGTGGTATTGCCATACTCAGAAGGAGTAGCAGAATGTGTTTTGTGGTGTCGTTTTAAATATGCCTATGCTTTGTGTAAAATAAATAATTTAAAATTTTAAAGAATTTTTTTTTTTTCCTGCATTTTCCAAAAACGTGTGGTAAAAATTACGTTTTCAAAAGACTTCCTATGCCTTTTAGAAAATATCTTAGTGGTTGCTTTTTAAAATTGGGTAATTTTTCCACTGTCCTGGTGCTCCAGGGCCTCCAAAAATGTGATAGGTAGTACAAAAATTAGATTTTGGGCCACTACATCTGGCTAGGTTGTGAAGAAGTCTCACACATATGGTAGCTCCTCGGGAGAAGTAGCAGAATTTGTTTTGGGTTGTAATTATAAGTATGCCCATGCAGTGTGTGAGAAATAACTTTGTGAAATAATGACTTTTTTTTTTGTTTTGTTTTCTAAAAAATTACAACTTAAAAAAACTCACTCTTACTAAATACCTTGGACTGTCTACTTTAAGGGCCTCGAGAAATAGATAGGCAGTCAGTACATCAGGAGTAATCGCCATTCAAAGTGTGACAGTAGTGAAAGCTGAAAATTGGCCTGGACAGGAAGGGGATGAGAGTGTCTGTCTGGATTTGAGGTGGTTAATCAGCTCCCCTCCCTCTTGTGGTTCCACTGGCTGTAGATCATGCTTTTTGCGGTTGTATACCTATTCTGAAGTCTTCAGGATGGTCAATTGACACTGCAGGGTCCTCTCCTCCTTTCCAAGCTGGGCAGTCCTTACTGATGCAGAGGGAAGAGCTAATATGATGACTTCACCACTTTTCTGCACCAGTACATTGTGAGGGGAAATCTACTGATTCTCTCTCAGGGTATGGGGTCAGGGCAGCTTTTAGCCGAGAAAGTACTACATGAGAGGGTTTTGGAGTAAGGTTGAGTATTTTATTTATTTTTTTAGGCACTTTTTTAAGAAAACTACTGTTTTCTGATCTTGCAGTGCAGGACACAGGCTTCTTTAAACTATTACAACTGGGTTAAATGTAGCTACCTACAGGTGATTGGACAATGGCAAATAAAGGTTGCTGGGACATCCTTGTATAACCCCTATATAACTCCTTCTACTCCCAGCTAGCTAGTACATCTCGTATGGAGGTTTTTTTTCTCTGGATAATTCTATTCCAAGGTGATTATTTTATCACTTGGTTTTGCTGTAGCTTCTTCCTTCATCTTTTGTAACAGTGGACTCCTCTGCAGAGTTTTGGGGGACCGGACCCAGACCCCTGTTTGTGGAAGATGCGGGGCCAGCCTGTAATGCTGCTTTGTACTGGATCTCGCCGTGGGTGCTCAGTTTGGCATTTAATGTCACGTGAAGTTGTTAACAGGGTGCTTCACAGTTCCAGACCCATGGTCTAACTAGTGTAGAGCTCAGTCTCTGAAGACCTCTGCACAGGTATGCCCATTCTGGAAGGCGACGCCAACTACTACTCTTGTGTTACAGCTTGCACTGTGGCATCCCTTCTGCAAGACTACTGCAGAGGTCGTGAGTACCCCATCAAGGACATTTTGTTCACAGGCATGGCAGATTACAAGTGCAGAGATGGGGTATGAAGGACTCTTTAGCTCAGGGTCAACCTTTAGCTCCCTTGGGGGTTGTAGTACATTGATTGAGAGCCCTATTACCCTCTTCTCTGATGGTTGACCTCATTCTGTCATCCTGATTCTTCACATTATTCAGCCAGCCTTACTCTTTTTCCAGAGAGGAATTTTCTGCAGCAACGTCGGATCTCTTTCTAGAGAGGAATTTTCTGCTATAGTGTCTGATTTCAGGATCTGAAATTTTGGCCTTGTTGAGACTGTAGATAGCTGAGGTCACAGCTGTGCCTCTTTGACCTCCCCTCCTGAATCGGTATTTGACATGTGCAAGAGGTGGTAGGTGGTTCAGCTGAGGAAGACCCCTTGTCTTTGCAGGCATCAGATCAGGATAAGCTACAGTCTTTTTTCCTAGGCTAAAAGAAGACTATTGCTGTGCTTACTGATGCTATATGCTTTGTTTAGTGTAGGAGCAGCCTGGGTCTGCTCGCCAAAGTATCAAGTATGGGGTCACTAAAATGTTATCTCTTCCAGGACCACAGGTTGATTTAATCCTGCCCTGTATGGAGACTGCCTTTTAAATCTGCTGAGCCCTTCTTGACCTGCTTGTCATGTGAGCCTTTTGGCACTGTTTGCTTTGTTGCCCACCCCTCAGTTGGAGTGCTTTTTGGATGTCCTAGTTGTAATTATTTAAGGAAGCCTGGGTGCTTTAGTGTGCTGTCAGGAGAATGGAATGCTTGACTTGCCAGTTTCCTGGAGTCCTGTACAGGATCCTCGTCTCCATTCTTCTGACCTCGCTATTGTTTGCTATGAAACTGAGGCTAGCTGGAAGTGGGAGGAATTATATAGAGTGATGTCTGTGCAGCCCTTTTTTTTTTTTTTTATTTTGTCCAATCGCACAAAGGTAACTGCATGTAACAAATTGTAATGATTTAAAGAAGAGTCCTATGCTGTACTCCAGGGAACAGATTTTACTGCCAAGTCAAAAATCCAATATTAGTCCAGGGCTGGACTTAAATGTGCTTGACACTTTTCTGTTTTATAAGAAAATCTTACAGCGGATTTTCACCCAAAAGGGGAAGTTCCACTTTTCTGCCCCCCCCCCCCCCTTCTGGCACTGTTGGACAGATATTTTTTGTGGGGGGGCAGGGTTTACCTAGTTTTGATAAGTGTTCGCTACATCGGGTGATCCAAGTGAAAGTTTGACCCCCCCTCTCTTTGCCTGCAGCCTTCTGGGACACATCCCAGGAGGCTGCAAGGATACTCAAAAAGCACAGCCCGGCTCACGTATGCGTAGTGGGAAACCAGCTGTTGATGCTGCAAGGAGTCACAGTTGGCTTGCAAAGTAAACGTGTTGAGAACCCGAGGACCGACTAAGAACGGGCTCATGTGAGGATGACGCTGGATACCTGAACAGGTTAAGTGTCCTTTTTAATAAAAGGCAGCAGCTACATTTGTAGCTGCTGGCTTTAAATTTTTTAACATTCTGTAACCTAATTATGATGATAAACTTGTACGAATTTATATACTGCATGTTATAAGTTTTTGAAAAAATACAAGGATTTTGTTCCAAGTTATCAAACAAGTGTTCTTGACCCATAAATGGTCAGGTTTAAGTATGTAATATACATATTCTGCTTTCCATGCAGCAACTGTTCTGTAAGTTGTCATCCAAACGATTTACAGATTAGCTGCTGCTGATTGCAGAAGAGCATGTCAGTTCTTATGCTCTTGAACTTCAATCACTGCTGTGAAGTGAGTGCTGCTAAGTATGTGCTCACTGCAGACAGCTGTCATAGCAAGGTCAGGCACCTCTTCAGGTTTTAAGTTTCAGCTTGAGCTACTGACTTTTAATATACACCTTTTATAAGCAAATGCACAGATATGAGTACTTTTCCTATACAAACATAAAGCATCTTAAACAGATTTGTCGATGAGATGAAAGCTAGTATGTACTTATTATGGAAATGTGTTTTATAGCTTTTTCATTCCAGGAATATACATCAGACATTTCAGTTAATTTTTAACATTCTTGTAAATGGTGATGGGACGCTAACAAGGGTGTATTCTGCCGACCTTCTTATGGATCTGTTGAAGAACCCCAAAATTTCTGATTACCTGACAAGGTAGTGCATTTTTTCAATATGATATTGTTGAGATGTTGTTGTGTGGCATCGCGCTGGCGCTATAAGCTAAACAGTGTATGTGCAGCTCAGTTTACATGATGCAAAAAACTGAGCAGGCAGGTAGATGCAACAAAGTAACCCAAGGTGCCAGAGAAAAACGGCCTAAATAGCACTGCTCAGTGCCAAAGGAAAAAACCTCTTTCAAAAGATTGATGTAACCTACATAAAACGTAATCTCTATAAACAAAACACAATAGCATTCATAATTGGGTTAGCAGCTGCTAAAATATATAAAAAAAAGAAATGGAAAAAAAAAATTGAAATAAAAACAGTAGCATTAAAAAGTCCATCGCGTCTTTTGTCCTTAAAATGCCATAGCAACGCTCATGTCAGTTCATCCTCATGTGACAAGCTTTTATATGATTCAACATATAAGAAAAGACAATGAAGTGACTTCTTTAACCGCTTCAGCCCTGGAAGATTTTACCCCCTTCCTGACCAGAGAACT
This sequence comes from Aquarana catesbeiana, assembly GCF_042186555.1. Taxonomy (NCBI): domain Eukaryota; kingdom Metazoa; phylum Chordata; class Amphibia; order Anura; family Ranidae; genus Aquarana; species Aquarana catesbeiana. The sequence continues at coordinate 351,826,504 of NC_133325.1, read as the reverse complement.
TTTTACGATTCGGCACTGCTTTCGGCACGTTGCACCCAAACAAAATTTACGTCCTTTTTCTCCCTTCGTCTTTCAGGACCCCACCTGGAGAGAGCGCAGCTCCACCCATTTCCCAGGAAACACTGCAGTCAATTTTCTTTATAGACCGGACACTTCCACCATGGTCTCAGTTGTAGTGTTTCCTCCGCCATGGAGGAAGCGCTGCAGGGAACCAGGGGTGTGCTACGCTTTCTCCAGGTGTGGGAGAGTATGGGGCATACCTGTAAGGTTATTTTGTCAGCAGGCCAGCCCAGCATCCTCCCTTACGTGAGGAGGCTGCTTCGGCGTCTCCTCCTCTTCATACCCTGCGAGGGTCAGGCTACTGGGGGTCCCCGCTCTCTTCAGACCGGCGGCACAGGCTGTAAGGAGGTATGGTATGTCTTACTGCAGCGTCTCCTCCGTTCCCAAGCCTCCATGCTTTCCGGGTGGCGAGTGCGTCATTTCTGGCTGGGGGCGGGACTTGCGACGCGGCTTCCGGTTCCGCCTGCTGGAACGCAGGACGAGGGGGGCGGCCTTTCTCGCTGGTGTCATTTCAAGTCCTCGCAGCGGCGATCTGACCGGGAAATTCAAATCAAAAGCAGCTGAATGCCATTGTAATCTTGCAGCATGGAAAAACAACAGACGGCAGTGGCAGGAGCCACTCACACCAGCGCAGTACCCCGTTCTCATCCATCTTTTTCTGCATCCAGAGGGGGCAGTGATTCAGAGGCTGAAGAGCGAAGTGTTTCCCCAGATTCTGAGGAAGAAGAGGAAGAGGTTTCTTCTTCACGCTATAAATTATCCTTAGATGAAGTGGATGATCTTTTAAAGACTATCCACACAACTTTGAATATTAAGGAGGATAAAGCCCAGTTGTCATTGCACGACAAAATGTTCCAAGGCATGGGTGAAGTGAAACATCTGGAATTTCCTGTAAATAAGTTTCTATCGGAGACAATAAAAAGAGAATAGAAGGACCCTGAGAGGGCTCCTTTCTTTTCCAAATCTCTCAAACGGAGATTTCCTTTTGAAGAGGATAGCTCTCAAGTCTGGTATAAAAAAAACAAAGCTTGATGCAGTTTTTTCTCGAGTATCAAGGAACGCAGACCTCGCGTTTTGAGGATATGGGTATCCTAAAAGATGCCATGGATAAAAGGGCAGACTACCTATTAAAGAAAGCATGGGATTCAACCTTAGCAAACTTGAAGCCAGCTATGGCCTCAGCTGTGGTGGCCAGAAACCTAGAGCACTGGCTTGAACAGTTGAAAGCCCATATTGAAGCAGGAACTCCCCGTAAGGACCTGTTGGATACACTGCCAGTACTACAGAAAGCAGTGGGGTACATGGCAGATGCCTCGGCCTTGGTAAACTCAGCTCGTAGAGCTATATGGGTTAAAGCATTGTTAGGGGATACTGCCTCAAAAACCAAACTATGTGGTCTACCCTTTGAGGGAGATTTAGTTTTTGGTCCTGATCTTGAAGCCATACTTGATAGAACGGCCGATAAGAAGAAGGCCTTCCCAGTGTTGTCCAACAACGCCACAGCAGTGGCTTATATAACAAGGCAAGGAGGCATGAGAAGCAGGGTGTTAATATCCTCAGCCCTTCAGAATCTGTCCTGGGCAGAAGGCAACTTGGTGTCCCTAACAGCGGTGCACCTAAAGGGAGATCTGAATCTAGTAGCAGATTTTCTGAGCAGAGAAAGGATACTAGAATCAGAATGGAGTCTGAACTCTGAGGTATTCCAGAGGCTTATAGAAAGATGGGGAGCTCCTCAGATCTGTTTGCATCCCAAACCAACACAAAGGTGGAGGCTTATTTTCCCTGAACAGGCAAGATCAAGTGAGCGGATTGGACACACTAGCACAGCCGTGGAACTTCCGCTTGTGCTACACCTTCCCCCCTTTTCAAATGATCCCGTTGGTACTAAAGAAGCTGCAAAGGGAGGCCACAAGCGTGATTCTAGTGGCTCCATTTTGGCCCAAGAGGTTTTCAACTGTGCAGAAGTTGGCGGTGAAACCTCACTGGGTTCTTCTACTGCGGAGAGACCTTCTAACTCAGGGGCCCCTTCAACATCCCAATATCAAGCACCTCAGACTGACAGGCTGGTTACTGAGGATCAGATCCTAAAAAGAAAAGACTTGTCTGACAAACTAGTCTCAACCCTATTAAGTAGCCGAAAAAAGGTTACCGGAGCAATTTACCTTAAAACATGGAAGTGTTTCAATTCCTGGTGTACAGTTAAGGTTTTTTTCACCACAGGAAATCATTTCTCTTTTAGAATTCCTCCATGAGGGAATGGAGATGGAGTTGGCGGCTAGTACCTTTTTAAAGGTCCAAGTGACCGCTTTATCTGTATTCCTTGAGAGACAGCTATCTCAGGAGCTGCTTATTATAAGAATTTTTTTTTTTAAGGCATTGGCCAGAGCTAGGCCAGTACCTTTTAAGTTTTTTTCCGAAATGTGACCTATCGTTGGTATAACAGGGTTTGACTAAAAAATGTCACTTCCGGTCGTCGTGGAGATCACGCAAAGGTGCGTGATCTCCACGACGACCGGAAGTGACGTTGGTGTGTCAGTCAGCTGGGAACCACCAGGAAGAAATCGTCCCGCCGTTTCTTTTGATACAGGCGGCTTCCTGCACAGTAGGACCGGTGCCTACGCTACGTTTTATCCTTACACTGCTCTATTGTTTTAACAAACTAATGATCCTGCTGTATTGGAGCCATCCATACCTCCATCCTAATAGAATCCTAACAGTATTAGTGGATACCTTGGAAGTGACAACAAAAGTTTACCTTAAGGCGCATAAAATAATAATATCTGGTGAGTGTATACCCTAAGGGGAATGTTACTCACGTGGTGGCGTTCTGGGTTTGTGGTGCACGAGTGACAACTAGGATCACGGTAACATAAGGCTTTACCTATTTAAAAAAGTCACTTCATTGTCTTTTCTTGTATGTGAAATCATATAAAAGCTTGCCACATGAGGATGAACTGACATGAGTGCTGCTATGGCATTTTAAGGACATAAGATGTGTTTGGACTTTTTAATCAGTTGCCGACCGCCTAATGCAGAATGGCACGGGCAGGCAAAATCACGTACCTGGTACGTGATCTGCCTCCCGCGGGCGGGGGTCCAGAGGCAGTCAGCTTGTGCCTGGGAGCGATGAGAAGTGAGGGGGAGGCCATCCATTCGTGCCCCCCCCCCCCCCCTCGTGATCGCTCCCAGCCAATCAGATTCTTCCTCTGCTGCTGTATAGTAAACGGCAGCAGAGGAAATGATGTCATCTCTCCTCGGCTCTGTATTTTCCGTTCCGTCGCCGAGGAGAGAAGACATCCGAGTGAGTGCACAAACACTACACACACAGAACACGCCAGGCATACTGTACACCCCCGATCACCCCTGATCACCCCCCCGTCACACTGACACCAACCAGTTTTTTTTTTTTTTTTTTTTTTTTTTCTTCTGATTACTGCATTGGTGTCAGTTTGTGATAGTGTGGTAGGGCAGTTAGTGTTAGCCCCCTTTAAGTCTAGTGTACCCCCATAACCCCCCCTAATAAAGTTTTAACCCCTTGATCACCCCCCGTCACCAGTGTCACTAAGCGATCATTTTTCTGATCGCTGTATTAGTGTCACTGGTGATGCTAGTTAGGGAGGTAAATATTTAGGTTCGCCATCAGCGTTTTATAGCGTCAGGGACCCCCATATACTACCCAATAAAGGTTTTAACCCCTTGATTGCCCCCTAGTTAACCCTTTCACCAGTGATCACCATATAACTATTACGGGTGACGCTGGTTAGTTCGTTTATTTTTTATAGTGTCAGGGCACCCGCCGTTTATTACCGAATAAAGGTTTAGCCCCCTAATCGCCCGACGGTGATATAACTTGGGTTTTGGGTCAGATAGGGTCTGTGTCGCCCCAGGCAGCGTCAGGTTAGTGCCAGTACCGCTAACACCCACGCACGCAGCATACACCTCCCTTAGTGGTATAGTGTCTGAACGGATCAATATCTGATCCGATCAGATCTATACTAGCGTCCCCAGCAGTTTAGGGTTCCCAAAAACGCAGTGTTAGTGGGATCAGCCCAGATACCTGCTAGCACCTGCGTTTTGCCCCTCCGCCCGGCCCAGCCCAGCCCACCCAAGTGCAGTATCGATCGAGCACTGTCACTTAAAAAACACTAAACGCATAACTGCAGCGTTCGCAGTGTCAGGCCTGATCCCTGTGATCGCTAAGTTTTTTTTGGTAGCGTTTTGGTGAACTGGCAAGCACCAGCGGCCTAGTACACCCCGGTCGTAGTCAAACCAGCACTGCAGTAACACTTGGTGACGTGGCAAGTCCCATAAGTGCAGTTCAAGCTGGTGAGGTGGCAAGCACAAGTAGTGTCCCGCTGCCACCAAGAAGACGAACACAGGCCCGTCGTGCCCATAATGCCCTTCCTGCTGCATTTGCCAATCCTAATAATTGGGAACCCACCACTTCTGCATCGCCCGTACTTCCCCCATTCACATCCCCAACCAAATGCAGTCGGCTGCATGAGAGGCATTTTCTTTATGTCCTCCCGAGTACCCCTACCCAACGAACCCCCCAAAAAAGATGTTGTGTCTGCAGCAAGCGTGGATATAGGCGTGACACCCGCTATTATTGTCCCTCCTGTCCTGACAATCCTGGTCTTTGCATTGGTGAATGTTTTGAACACTACCATTTACTAGTTGAGTATTAGCGTAGGGTACAGCATTGCACAGACTAGGCACACTTTCACAGGGTCTCCCAAGATGCCATCGCATTTTGAGAGACCCGAACCTGGAACCGGTTACAGTTATAAAAGTTACAGTTACAAAAAAGTGTAAAAAAAAAAAATATATATATATATATATATATATATATATATATATATATATATATATATATATATATATATATATATATATATATATATATATATATATATATATATATATATATATATATATATATATTTATTTATTATTTTATATATATATATATATATAAATATAAAATTTTAAAAAATAGTTGTCGTTTTATTGTTCTCTCTCTATTCTGCTCTTTTTTACTGTATTCTATTCTGCAATGTTTTATTGTTATGTTTTATCATGTTTTGCTTTTCAGGTATGCAATTTTTTATACTTTACCGTTTACTGTGTTTTATTGTTAACCATTTTTTTTGTCTTCAGGTACGCCATGCACGACTTTGAGTGGTTATACCAAAATGATGCCTGCAGGTTTAGGTATCATCTTGGTATCATTCTCTTCAGCCAGCGGTCAGTTTTCATGTAAAAGCAATCCTAGCAGCTAATTAGCCTCTAGACTGCTTTTACAAGCAGTGGGAGGGAATGTCGTCTCTTCCCCCCCCCCCCCCCCCTACCGTCTTCCGTGTTTTTCTCTGGCTCTCCTGTCTCAACAGGGAACCTGAGAATGCAGCAGGTGATTCAGCCAGCTGACCATAGAGCTGATCAGAGACCAGAGTGGCTCCAAACATCTCTATGGCCTAAGAAACCGGAAGCTACGAGCATTTCATGACTTAGATTTTGCCGGATGTAAACAGCGCCATTGGGAAAGCATTTTATCACACCAATCTTGGTGTGGTCAGATGCTTTGAGGGCAGAGGAGAGATCTAGGGTCTAATAGACCCTAATTTTTTCAAAAAAGAGTACTTGTCACTACCTATTGCTATCATAGGGGATATTTACATTCCCTGAGATAAAAATAAAAATTATTAAAAAAAAAAAAAATGAAAGGAACAGTTTAAAAATAAGATGATAAAGCGAAAAAAAAAAAAAAAAAAAAAAGCACCCCTGTCCCCCCCTGCTCTCGCGCTAAGGCGAACGCAAGCATCGGTCAGGCGTCAAATGTAAACAGCAATTGCACCATGCATGTGAGGTATCACCGCGAAGGTCAGATCGAGGGCAGTAATTTTAGCAGTAGACCTCCTCTGTAAATCTAAAGTGGTAACGTGTAAAGGCTTTTAAAAATGTATTTAGTTTGTCGCCACTGCATGTTTGTGCGCAATTTTAAAGCATGTCATGTTTGGTATCCATGTACTCGGCCTAAGATCATCTTTTTTATTTCATCAAACATTTGGGCAATATAGTGTGTTTTAGTGCATTAAAATTTTAAAAAGTATGTTTTTTCCCAAAAAATGCCTTTGAAAAATCGCTGCGCAAATACTGTGTGAAAAAAAAAAAAAAGGAAACGCCCACCATTTTAATCTGTAGGGCATTTGCTTTAAAAATATATATATCATGTTTGGGGGTTCAAAGTAATTTTCTTGCAAAAAAAAATAATTTTTTCATGTAAACAAGAAGTGTCAGAAAGGGCTTTGTCTTCAAGTGGTTAGAATAGAAGTAGACACCCCAAGCTATTTGCTGAGAGTCATGTCGAGTCCATGGAATATTTTATATTGTGACACAAGTTGCGGGAAAAAGACAAATTTTTTTTTTTTTTTTTTTTTTTTTTTTGCACAAAGTTGTCACTAAATGATATATTGCTCAAACATGCCATGGGAATATGTGAAATTACACCCCAAAATACATTCTGTTGCTTCTCCTGAGTACGGGGATACCACATGTGTGAGACTTTTTGGGAGCCTAGCCGCGTACGGGACCCCGAAAACCAAGCACCGCCTTCAGGCTTTCTAAGGGCGTAAATTTTTGATTTCACTCTTCACTGCCTATCACAGTTTCGGAGGCCATGGAATGCCCAGGTGGCACAAAACCCCCCCAAATTACCCTATTTTGAAAAGTAGACACCCCAAGCTATTCGCTGAGAGGTATAGTGAGTATTTTGCAGACCTCACTTTTTGTCACAAAGTTTTGAAAATTGAAAAAAGAAAAAAAATTTTTTTTTTTGTCTTTCTTCATTTTCAAAAACAAATGAGAGCTGCAAAATACTCACCATGCCTCTCAGCAAATAGCTTGGGTTGTCTACTTTCCAAAATGGGGTCATGGGGGGGGGTGTGCCACCTGGGCATTCCATGGCCTCCGAAACTGTGATAGGCAGTGAAGAGTGAAATCAAAAATTTACGTCCTTAGAAATACTGAAGGCGGTGCTTGGTTTTCGGGGCCCTGTACACGGCTAGGCTCCAAAAAAGTCCCACACATGTGGTATTCCCATACTCAGGAGAAGCAGCTAAATGTATTTTGGGGTGTAATTCCACATAGGCCCATGGCCTGTGTGAGCAATATATCATTTAGTGACAACTTTGTGCAAAAAAAAAAAAAAAAAGAAAATTTGTCACTTTCCCGCAACTTGTGTCAAAATATTCCATGGACTCAACATGCCTCTCAGCAAATAGCTTGGGGTGTCTGCTTTCCAAAATGGGGTCATTTGGGGGGGTTTTGTGCCATCTGGGCATTTTATGGCCTTCAAAACTGTGATAGGTAGTGAGGAGTACAATCAAAAATTTACGCCCTTAGAAATCCTGAAGGCAGTGATTGGTTTTCCGGGCACCGTACTCAGCTAGGCTCCCAAAAAGTCCCACACATGTGGTATCCCCTTACTCAGGAGAAGCAGCTGAATGTATTTTGGGGTGCAATTCCACATATGCCCATGACCTGTGTGAGCAATATTTAATTTAGTGACAACTTTTTGTAAATTTTTTATTTTTTTGGTCATTATTCAATCACTTGGGACAAAAAAAATAATATTCAATTGGCTCAACATGCCTCTCAGCAATTTCCATGGGGTGTCTACTTTCCAAAATGGGGTCATTTGCGGGGGTTTTGTACTGCTCTGCCATTTTAGCACCTCAAGAAATGACATAGGCAGTCATAAACTAAAAGCTGTGTAAATTCCAGAAAATGTACCCTAGTTTGTAGACGCTATAACTTTTGCGCAAACCAATAAATATACGCTTATTGGCATTTTTTTTACCAAAGACATGTGGCCGAATACATTTTGGCCTAAATGTATGACTAAAATTGAGTTTATTGGATTTTTTTTTAATAACAAAAAGTAGAAAATATCATTTTTTTTCAAAATTTTTGGTCTTTTTCCGTTTATAGCGCAAAAAATAAAAACTGCAGAGGTGATCAAATACCATCAAAAGAAAGCTCTATTTGTGGGAAGAAAAGGACGCAAATTTCGTTTGGGTACAGCATTGCATGACCGCGCAATTAGCAGTTAAAGCGACGCAGTGCCAAATTGTAAAAAGTGCTCTGGTCAGGAAGGGGGTAAATCCTTCCGGGGCTGAAGTGGTTAAGGCAGGTAGATGTATTTTATGAGAGACGAGACATTGAATGTCTTATCTGCGATAATAACCTGCCTGCTCGCAGTCTGTCATTGACCTCTGCTGGCACCTTGGAGCAAGCCATCTTCAAAGTTGATAGAAACCCTCCTCTAATACAGCCATCCAGCCTTCTAATTTGTATTTTAAACACAGAACAGGTGGAAAGGTGGCGGGAGTGTGAACTAGGCTGCCGAGGAACTGCACTGCATCTGAGCACCTCAAACCAAAAACACCATTTAAATCATTTTTATTAAAGAAAACTCTCCCATTCATCCATGTCTCCATGCTTTATTTTGCTGAGAAATCACCTTGGAGAAATGCCCCCTAGCATTTCTGTCCATGGCCATCTTGAGAAAGGGCAGACTATTCATGTAGCGTTTACTTCCTGGAGTCCATTTGCCTTTAGCTCAGGCATGCAGGCCGGAGGGTGTACTGAGATGTATGTTAAAAAAAAAAAAAGTTATAGACAAGCAGATATATACTTTCCTTTCTATTTACTAATGCTAGCAGAATGAGGATTAACAATAGTCAATGTTGACTAAGAAAATGAAGTTCTGTTTTAACTGCTTCTGCTTTGAGAATGACTTGCTCCGTAATGTATACATAGGTCAATGAAAGCTTGTGTTGCAGTTTATGCTGTATATAAACCTGTGAAAGTCCATAGCCTTTCCACAAATACATTGTAAAGTGTCAAGTGCATTTTTCACTGATCTACATCTCCCTCGTTTGATCCCATATACAGACAAACTACTGTGCTATAGGGTTGATTGTTTGGACAAGAAAAGTGTTAGCTATAGGTTAGTGCAGGGGTGTCAAATCGCAATCTCATTGCAGACCGCATCAGCATTATGGTTGCCCTCAAAGGCCTGGTTGCATCTGCAAGACCGAATAAATATTTCTACTCCTTTTATATTAAATACTTGTCTATGCATTCAATTTATTACTGGTTTTAGCAAGCAGATCGGCACTGAGCTCGCTTACACTCCTGTAGCAGATAACTGCTGGTACCATCCACAAGAAACTTTATTGGAGACTGCTCAGAGAGCACAGGGTTCTGCCATGGTGTTTTGAGTAGTCTCCAATAAAGTTTCTTATGGATTATGAATTATACCATTGGTGTGCAACCCTCCTTTTCAACTGGCATAGCATTACTGCAATTGTATTATGCTCATAATTATAAGCAGATGTCCAGAGCACCGCACCCCACCCCACCCCACCCCACCCCCTTACATCAAATATCAAAAGCCCCTCCCACCATCAGAAGTCAATTTTCCACACTCTCTTACATCACAGTGCACACCCTTTGTGCTACTGCTGTGTAGAAGCTGGGGGCAGGGCTGGGAAGCAGAAATTGCAGGATCTGGAGGAGGACCAGAGGAAGGCAGGAGACAGCTGCTGCAGTCTGCTGAATGTTTAGACTAAGGGTGGCAGGGAGAAGAGGGTGCTAAGGCTGCACAGAGAAGCGCAGGATCTGGCAAAGAAGTTCTGTCCTCTTTTCTGCTGCTAACTGCTGAGACAAGTTGGGGGCAGAAACTAGGGGGTGCCTGAGCTGCAAGAGAGGTGCGAGGGCCACATGAAAGTCCCTGTGGGTTACTTGCAATCATATTCACATTTGGTTTCCATGCAGACACACTGCTTCTGTCTGTACAGTCATTAGCAATTGTGCTCTTTTGGAAATCTTAACATCTCTGGCCAGTCTGTTGAAGTCTCCATATAAATCTCAGGATAGCTCACTCCCACCTGACAATAGTAGCAAGGCTTTCAGCCAAACTTTCAACCTGTACCTGCCATGAAGATCTTACATCTTTTGCATAGCTGAGTTCTGGACTATAATCAAAATGCTCTTCTCTGCCCAAAAAAGGAGATTTTTAAAAAAATTTTTGCTTATATAACTATATATCTTTACACACTGAGCTTTAATCTTTTTCCCTTTATTAGATATGAGCATTTTAATTCATGTCTTAATCAAATTCTTGGACTTCTACATGGAAAGGATCCAGACTCTGCTTTCAAGGTAATTATTTAGCTCACTTATGCACCTCTTTATGTGGCAAAATGCCTATAGGCATGTATTGTGGATTTGCAATTTCTAGTGTAGCAGCCTGTGCTTATATGAATGAAAGGAAGAATCTGACATGTTAATAAACAAGATCAATAAGGTTTTATGGATCTATAGCCGTGTTTCTAACCTTTTTTTTCCAGTCAAGGCACCCTTTTAAAACATGAACAATCTTGAGGCACCCCATTCTAAAATGTGAAAAAACAGAATAGTTTTATATAACACAGCAACATGCACACAGGTAGGACACCCAATGTTAGAGGTGATTTATTCTTCCAAAGCAAATATACCTTTACACACTAGTACTGACCAGCATTCCAGCATTTCTCTTCTGCCTCATTTTCTCTCCCTGCTGACTTGTCCCCTGGTTTAAAAAGGCTGGTCTATAGTACATTCAGTATTTTCACTCTTGAAAATGAACACAACAGATCTATATTTTTATTTTTTGTGCTGAAAGTAAACCATCAAAATTTCAGACATGCTAAATTTACATGTGAATCTGTTAAAGATGATCTTTTCTTAGCCCTGTCTGCCTTTTTACAGCCTTTTTGACTATGAAGAGCAACTTCATGGATAGAGATGATTAGGGCCAAATCTACTTTTCCAGGAAGATGTAGAATTTGCATCCAACTTCACCTGTCTATATTTCTCTGTATCTACTGATCATATATATATTTTTTCTTCTCTTTTTTTTTTTTAAACTAGATTTAACTTTTACATTTGTTTTGCATCATATTTTCAGTTTTACTTACTCAGGTTTGTGGCAGGTTTACTAAGGGCTTATTCACACTTCTTTGTTTCTGTGCACTGCGTTAATGTGGTCTGTCATGTTGAACTGGGCTACCAGTGCACAGGAATGTACCTATAAACGCAGCATTATTTTCTGATACAGTGTGTTGTGTGCTGCAACATACTGTATGTGCATTCAAGCTGTGTTGGTTTAGTGCATTGGGGTGTCAATCAAAATGAATCGGAATGCACATAATGTGTAGTAAGGTAACTTCTGATTGCAAAAATGTTTTTCGGCCCTCAATTCCTAACAGAGGTATGTTTTGTTTTTGTTTTTTTTAATGATTTCAGGATTGCTGTTTTAGGACAAGGAAAACTCTATTACCAATTAAACTGACTTGTAATTCTGTATTATAATAGGTAAAATTCTATTTTATACTGCCCTTTAATAACTGTCAATTTTCAGGTCTTGGAATTGCTGCTGGCTTTCTGCTCTGTGACAAACCTAAGGCACCTTCTGCGACAAGCTATTTTAGAGCCGCCTGCTCCAAGTGGAGGCAGTGGGAGACTGGGACCACGCACAAAATCTCCAGAGCCTGCTGTAGCTCTTGTTCATTGGTCAAGCCATTCACTGGAAGCTCCTCAGAGCTGTGCAGCATTGGCTTTGGCGCTCTTCAAAGAAGTATTTGCAGTATGTTCTGTGTGTGTGTGTTTTTTTTTTTTTTTTTTTTTAATTTTTCTGTTTATAGATTTTGCATAGAAAACAACAAGATACAAAGACATCTAGCTTCGCAGGGCCAGAAAAACAAAAAAGCACTGCAGTAACCTCCCCTCCCCTATTCCAAGCAACCCAGCCTTGTGAGGAACTCCACCCTGCAGGATGCTAGCAACCCCAAAAGGGGTTTAAGGAGATTAACATAAGGCACAATATTTCCTAAAATACATGATAGAAACCCTTGACAGTTTTATTGTCTTTAGCAGGATTGTTAGTGGTTGTTTGCTTTTGGCCACCCCTCAGTTGGCCTGTTTCTGGACATTCTGACAATATAAGACTTCCTATTTCCTTAATGGACGAGAAATAAATGGAATTTTTGTACTCTGCAAAAAATCCTTTTCTTGGCGTCCATTGAGGGACATGTGTCCTGCCCATGTGTGTTTATATTTATTCTCTTGGTACTGTTTTGCCGTAAAAGGCTTACGAGGAGCAGTAGGCGTTACCCTGGGCTGTCCTACAATGCTTTTGCCAGTATCCAAACCTTTTTTAGGCAGCAGTATAACGTTATAACAGGGATAGGCAACCTTTTTGAAAGGTGAAGACCCTACCTTAACATGAGAGATCAAAGATCATTGGGTGCCTTTTACTATTATTATTATTTTTATTTTTTTTACTCAGCAGCCCAGTTGGGGGGGGGGGGCTTTGGTGAAATATTAGGGAATCTAAACAGATCCCTGATGTTTCACGTTTGAGACAAAGGATGGAGGTTGAGAACACAAATCTAAATCTCAATCTCCATCTCTATAGCCTCAGCTGCACAGAATGAATAAACAGGAAGAGCTCTGCACAGTCTCCCTGTGCATTCAAAAGCTGAAGCATAGTAAACACTGTTATGAATGAAGAACGTGGGGGTCCCAGCAGCAGAAAGGAAAATTTGGACAGGAACGGTAGTGGGGGTGGCATTTACTGGAATCAATCCCCTGTATTTTCCTCCTGTGGCAGCTGAAAGCCTGCTACTCCTCTACCTCTCACCTTCATTCAACTGCCAGAAGAAGAAAATACAGGGCGTTCCAGTAAGTGCCGCCCCCACCCCTGTACAAGTTTTGGGTTTCAGCAAGGATGGGACACAATCTACCTGTCTGTGATTGAAGGGTTGCCAACTCCCGCTTTACAGTATAAGACTTGTGTCCCTCAAATAGCAAAAAAAAAAAAAAATATATACGGTGAGTACAAATGTCCTTTTTATTTGGATGTGCGGTTTTAAATATGAATGAGAACACTTTAGGTCTATGGAGGAAGTGCATTTTTATAGCATGATCCTGGATTTTCCTAGTTTCTCTTGGACAGGAGTTTTGTAAAGAGATCACAGACCTCTGACAGACAATGATGCTCCTGCTCCATGTTTTTTCTAGTAGCTCAAATGGCCTGAGCATTCAGAACTTGGCTCATTTCAAACAATGAAATATTGAGAGTTCAGCATTTGTGCACATTTATTAAATGAAAATCCTGAGGCCCCAGCATATAATAGCAAGAAATAGCTACAACAACACTATAATTTGTTAAACATCAGAGAAATAGTCTTGAAGCTCAACACAGCCTCCCCCAATACAAATTGAAAAGTATGTAGAAGCACCAGAAACTGTTACATCAACGCTGCATAGTCCAGCATTCATAAGTGGAAGCACATAATATGTCCAAATGGACTATAATACATTTGAGAATTGATCCCTTATAAAAACAGGTACAGGCCCACGAAAGATGTTTTACAAGCTGTAGTGAACAATGCCATCCAATGTTCATACTTGTATGTAAAAATACTCTACAGGGTTTACATGCACAGTTCCACAATTACTAAGTCGACATGTGGGAACCAAATCCAATTACGTTTCAGCTAGCTGATGACACGTGAAGCATGCTGGTGATGTACAAAAACTACTTGAACCAGTCGATTCTTTTAAAGTGGAGCTTTGGTCAAAAAATTAATTCCTGCTAGACCACTTCAGGCTGGCCCATTTTGCAGGTATAGTTATGTAAAACATAAAAAACAAGTGTCCATACTGTTTAAAATCCAGTAATACTGTTTCACCCTGCTCTGCACATGCTCAGTTGCCTCTATTTTTAGGCATGACAAATTTGTAGAGGCCAATCTGCTGACAGCCTTAAAGCGGGCATGAAACCCTCCTATCCTTTACAGTCAAGGAAACTGCTTCCGTTTTAATCTGCAAATGCCATGGTGCTGCACATGTGATCAGTTATAACACCAACAATTTGATTGTTTGACAGTGTGGTTGAGAGCACAAGCAAATGTGACAGTAATCTCGGCATTCCAGGAATGTAACTGTTTTTTTGAAACCATTAAATCAATGGGTTTAGTTCTGCTTTATTAACTACTGCTGTTCAGGGGCTCTGGACTTCAGCAAAATGGCAGCCTCCAGCAAGCAGAATCAGGAACGATGCTGGAGACAATTTACAGCACACACTCATTTTGGTAGCATAATTATTAATGTATGTTCCTTGCTAAAGAACATGCATTCATTTGCCTAATGGCTGCCACTCAAAAACAATTTTGTGGTGTGCACTGTATATGGAACTTAGTTATTCCAGTTACTATGACAGAAGTGAGAAAAAAGGAGTTGTAACCACAGTAAGAGTAGAGCGTAAATGATCAAATGTTTCGGCAAGAGCTGTCTAAAATCGTAATTCCTCTCACCTTCAGGAGATTTCTTCTCCTTTCCAGTTGTGTCTTCAGAACAGAAAGTTGAGGTAACTCAAGTGGGACACGGAGAACTAAAAATAAACTATCAAAACACAAATGTGTCCTTTTTGTGCACTTTTTAAATAAGAATTGTTACTGCAAAAAACTTTTTTTAATCCCTCGGGGGACCCAGTGCATGTAGCACTTGGTCCTGATTAGATCCATGATGATGTTTGCAAATATTTTATCATGGTCTGTGCTGATTGTAGCTCCACATCCCCTGCTGAAACTCAAAATATGAACTGGGGAGGTTTTCTTCTGCTTTCTAAAGCAGCTACATGAGTGAATGTGTGGATCTACAAGCATCAGCACTGCCTATTCAGTTTTTTTTTTTTTTATATATATACCGTAGACAGGCAGTGGGAATTGAATGTACACGGGAGCTTCATGCTGATAGGCTCCCTTCCATCTGTTGTGTTGAATGATGGCGCTTGTCTATAGGTGTGTCTATTGACAGACGAGAGCTGTCTCTCTCACATCTGTCTCCTTTGATCCGTGTTATTGGACAGTTTGGTAGAGGGTTATGGGCAAGCTGTCTGACCACACTGCTCAGCAAGATAAGCACAGGTTTGAGTGTGGTGTGCGTGGTTTTGTGTTCAAATATTTGTAATTATGCTGCTTCTTTAAGTTGTGAGTAGGGTAGATCACTTCATGTGCTAAAAGTGAATTTACTATTGACTCTGTAAGGCTTTAACAGTAATGCTTTTTTTTTTTCTTTTAGGATGCCATTGATAAAGGTGCCAGCCAGCTGGCTGAGCGCTTTTTAGACCTTCTGCTTCCAGTCATTCTTGATCAGCTTCTTGTTCCTGATCAAACTGTGGATGAAGTATTGATTAAGAAGAAATGTGAAAGAACGGGGAAAGCAATAGATGTTTTGATCAATATCCTTTTAATACAGTTAATTTTAAATGCATTTCTTTCTCGTACATCACAGGACACAGAGCCTGAGTAATTACTGATGGGTTATGTAGTATCACAAGGTGATTGGACACTGGTCACACCCTTGACAGGAAGTTCAACCCCCTATATAACCCCTCCCCTTACTGGGGATACCTCAGTTTTTTTCGCCAGTGTCTTAGGTGTTGGTCACGAATAAGATATGCTGTGCTAAGCTCCAAAGGGATGTCCTATACTGGGGCAAGCCATGCAACTGGATCCATTCAAAGTGCTTTTTCAGGCCAAATTGGATGGTACCCGGGCCTTGTGTCCGAAGAAACGAGGTTTTACCTGTAACGCTTCTCTTTTTAGAGAGCTGGACCCTGGGACCCAGTATTTGTTTTTTTCAGCCATATCCCTGGCAGGGTGCTTTACGGGGCCAGAACTGCGGATCCTCCTATTCAAGGGGGCCCCAGTCTCTGTAGGTTTCTCAAACGGAGCCCACCGTGAGAGGTGAAGATTGGGTCTGTTATACAGAACCCTGCAGCTGGATAAGGTAAGGGAGATTCCTCAAGGATTTTTTAATTCTAGTAGGTATTCTCCTTTAAGTAAATCTATGCTTTGCCTATTGTCGCCACCGGGGGCTGCCAAGAGCACATACCTTGTCATACTTGTCTATCTGTCTCAGTGTCCACGCTGCACGCTTCTCCAGCCAGACTCCAGGTAGGATGGGTTGGGGGGCTCTCTCCTTAGGAATGATTCCCCCCATGATTTAGGGGGGCCGGGTGGTCTGAATAGATAGCGGTAATTACTGCTCTACCGCTGCTGCCGCGTACCGGTGTTCTCAGCGGATTCCCCATCCACCGGCCTTCTCTCTCCTCCACCCCAGCCTCCCCTTCATACTTGGCCCGAGGACCGGAGCCTCGGCTAGCGTGGGAAGCACACGTTTTTTGAAAAAACGAGAGGGGGGGGGCGGGAGGGGTGGTTGGAGGAGGGGGGGGAGCGTTAGCGTGATGTTCGGCGTGATTAGACGCCCACATCGCTGGCTATACAGGCTATAAAGTGCACTCTTTTTCAGATGCACACAGCTTATGGAGGGACACAGAGCTGACGGTCGCATGTGAGGTGGGACACAGGCATTCTCCCAGGCAGCATTTACTTTAAAACACCAGACTGGGCATTGGTAGCAGCGGCTGTTGCTGAACTACATCGCTCAGCAGTCAGTGTTTTGGTGATACCTCCACCTTGTTGCTTTGCACTATGGGTAGAAGAGGTACAGGTACCCTGAAAACCAGAGGCTCTAGGGGATCTCCCTTGGGCTCTGAGGACACCCCGTCTGCAGCTCTTTCCCCCCCTGTGGGACCGGGGATGGCTGGCCAGGGTGAGCCGTCGGGGTCAGGGGCTGCATCTGCTTCTGGCACTTCAGCCCCTGTATACATTACGCAGGAGGTTTTTTCCTCAACCATTAACAGACTAGAGGAAAGACTAATGGCCTTAATTGCATCTTCACTCAGTGGAAGAAAACGCACTAGGTCTCCCTCAGTTACCCAGGACCCTCAAGCTGAGGAACTCTGGGGAAAAAGGAGAGGAATACCTCTGGCGAAGGGCCCTCTTTAGCTTCTCAGGTTGAGAAGGTTCTAGTTCAGATCCTTGCTGGATTGGTCCGCTCCACATTTAAGTTGCCCGTCTCTGAGTCAGTTAAAGAACCCTCCTCTTCTTTGGGTTCACTGAATCCTCCTCAAACAACACATACTTTTCCTGTTCATAATTTACTGGAAAAGCTCATTTTGAGTGGGATCACCCAGATAAACATTTTTTTCCGCTTAAAAAGTTTTCAACACTTTATCCAATGGAGGAAAAATTTTAAAAAATGTGGGGTATACTGGCAGTTGACGCCGCCATTTCCTCCGTAAATAAAAGTCTGACTTGTCCTGTTGACAATGCTCAGATGCTTAGGGATCCAACTGATAAAAAAATGGAATTCCTGTTAAAAAATATTTTTTCCTTTAGCAGGTTCAGTAGCTCAACCTGCAGTGGCAGCAATTGGAGTCTGTCAATACTTGAGAGACCATGTTAAGCAGGTCCTCAAAGTTCTACCTGAACAGCAGGCCCAGGGGTTGGCTAACCTTCCAGCGGCTTTATGTTTTGCTATTGATGCAATCAGAGATTCTATCATCCAAACCTCTCGCCTTTCGCTTGGGTTGGTGCATATGCGCAGAATCTTATGGTTGAAAAATTGGTCAGCCGAATCACCATGTAAGAAGCTTCTGGCTGGATTTCCATTTCGTGGTGCAAGGCTATTTGGAGAGGATTTGGACAATTATATCCAAAAGATCTCTAGTGTGAAAAGCACACTCTTACCAGTTAAGAAAAGGAGCAAACGTCCCTCTTTTAAACGGGCGCTTTCCCAGGTGCCAGGAGCATCGGCCTCCAGGCAGTCGCGACGGCCTCCCCCGTCAGACTCAAGGAATAAATTTCAGAAGTCCTGGGGGAAGAAGCCTACTAGACAAGACGCTAAAGCCTCTTTATGAAGGAGCTCCCCCGCTCGCTCGGGTGGGCGGAAGACTGTTACAATTCTCAAAGCTCTGGCAGGAAGATTTCCAGGACAAATGGGTAATCTCCATGGTAACCCTAGGTTACAAACTGGAGTTCCGAGTATTCCCCTCTCCTCGATTCCTCAGATCAAATGTCCCCAGAGATCCAGAGAAAAAGCGGCCTCTCCTTCTAGCATTAGAGCGACTATTGTCGCAAAAAGTCATCGTGGTAGTTTCCACGGAGGAGCAGAGATTGGGGTTTTATTCAAACCTTTTCACGGTTCAAAAACCAAATGGAGATAACGGACCTATTCTGGATCTAAAGGATCTAAACCGATTCCTAAGGATTCGATCCTTTCGCATGGAATCAATTCAATCAGTAGTCTCCATTCTTCAAGGAGGAGAATTTCTGGCATCGATAGACATCAGAGATGTGTACCTGCATGTACCCATTTTCCCTGCTCATCAAAAGTACTTGCGTTTCGAAGTAGAAAAACGCCTCTTTCAGTTTATAGCCCTGCCTTTCGGGCTAGCCACTGCACCTCGGGTGTTTACAAAGATCTTGGCTCCTCCTCTAGCCGGATTAAGGGCCCAAGGTATAACTGTCATAGCATACCTAGACGACCTGCTCTTGATAGACCGGTCCGTAGCCTGCCTGGACCAGAACTTGGTCACCACAGTCAACTACTTGGAATACCTAGGTTGGATTCTCAACTTAGAAAAGTCTTTCTTAAAGCCAGTAAGAAGACTAGAGTATTTGGGGCCTGGTCATAGACACAAACCAAGAGAAGGTATTTTTACCTCAGGCAAAGATCAGTGCCTTAAAAGAACTGATTCAGGTGGTCAGGACAAAAAGGAGTCCTTCTGTTCGCCTTTGTATGAGGCTGCTGGGAAAGATGGTGGCTTCATTCGAAGCAGTTCCCTATGCTCAGTTTCATTCGAGACTGCTGCAACACAGTATTCTGTCTGCCTGGAACAAGAAGGTGCAGGCATTAGATTTTCCGATGCGTCTGTCTCCCACAGTGCATCAGGGCCTCAGTTGGTGGTTAAAACCCAAAAACCTGAAAAAAGGGAAATCCTTTTTACCGGTTACCTGGACAGTGGTAACAATGGATGCCAGTGTTTCAGGTTGGGGAGCAGTTCTGGAACAGTCTGCGGTCCAGGGGGAATGGTCCAAAAACGAGAAGACCTTACCCATCAACATTCTGGAGATCCGTGCGGCGTATCTAGCCCTAAAGGCCTGGACTCTCAGGCTACAGGGATGCCCTGTCAGAATCCAGTCCGGCAATGCCACATCAGTGGCTTATATCAATCATCAAGGAGGCACCAGGAGTCGTGCAGCTCAGAACGAAGTGAACCAGATTTTAGTCTGAGCAGAAAAACATGTGCCATGCATATCGGCAGTTTTCATTCCGAGGATAGAGAACTGGCAGGCGAACTATTTGAGTCGCCAGCGGTTATTCCCAGGGGAATGGTCTCTTCACCCCGACGTCTTTTGGGCCGTATGTCAAAGATGGGGGATTCCAGATGTAGATCTCTTTGCATCCAGATTCAACAAGAAGATTGACAAGTTTGTGGCAAGAACAAGGGATCCTTTTGCATGCGGGACAGACGCATTGGTGATTCCATGGCATCGGTTCTCACTGATTTATGCATTCCCTCCTATTCTGCTACAGCCACGACTCCTTTGCAGGATCAGGCAGGAAAAGAAGCCGGTACTTCTGGTGGCCCCAGCTTGGCCCAGAAGAGCTTGGTATGCAGAAATAGTAAAGATGACAGTGGGTTCCCCGTGGACCCTACCTTCACGTCCAGACCTGTTATCTCAAGGTCCAGTATTCCATCCTGCCTTACAAACGCTAAATTTGACGGTTTGGCTATTGAAACCCAGGTTCTGAAGAATCGTGGGCTTTTAGGTCCTGTGATCTCTACATTGATCAATGCAAAGATTCCAGATTAATTTATCATAGAGTTTGGAAGACTTATGTATCCTGGTGTGAAGCCAGGGGTTGGCATCCCAGGAAATATGTTATAGGTAGAATTCTTGACTTTCTACAAATGGGATTAGAAATGAAGCTGGCCTTGAGTACCATCAAGGGCCAGGTCTCGGCCTTATCAGCATTATTTCAACGGCCACTTGCTTCACATTCTTTGGTCCGAAACTTTATGCAGGGGGCGATGCGTCTTAATCCCCCGGTTAAGGCGCCCCTAAACCCCTGGGACTTGAATTTGGTTCTGTCAGTCTTACAAAGACAGCCTTTTGAACCAATACGTCAAATTCCCTTGGTCTTGTTGACAAGAAAGTTAATTTTTCTGGTAGCAATTTCTTCTGCTAGAAGAGTATCAGAATTAGCAGCTCTTTCCTGTAAAGAGCCTTATTTAATCTCGCATATGGATAGAGTGGTATTGCGCCCTCATCCTAGCTTTTTACCGAAGGTGGTTTCAGATTTCCATCTAAACCATGATATTGTTCTGCCATCCTTTTTCCCAGATCCTTGTTCTACGGAAGAAAGGTCACTACATTCTTTGGATGTAGTAAGAGCAGTCAAGGCCTATCTGGAAGCAACTGCTCAAATTCGCAAAACGGATGTTTTGTTCATACTGCCAGAAGGTCCCAATAGAGGACAGGCAGCGTCAAAGTCTACCATTTCAAAATGGATTTGTCAAATGATTATTCAAGCTTACGGTTTGAAACAGAAAATTCCACCTTTTAAAATCAAGGCACACTCCACAAGCACTATTAGTGCTTCTTGGGCGGTGCATCACCGGGCCTCTATGGCTCAAATCTGCAAGGCCGCAACCTGGTCTTCAGTCCATACATTCACCAGATTTTATCAGGTGGATGTGGGAAGGCATGAGGATATCGCCTTTGGGCGTAGTGTGCTGCAGGCAGTGGTACGAGGTCCTCAGGTCTGATTACACCCTACGTTGTGTGGCCCCCTCCCCTCAAATAGCATTGCTCTGGGACATCCCATCAGTAATTACTGAGGCTCTATGTCCCGTGATGTACGAGAAAGAATATAGGATTTTTATAACAGCTTACCTGTAAAATCCTTTTCTTTTGAGGTACATCACGGGACACAGAGGTCCCGCCCCTCTTCTAATACACTTATATTGCTTTGCTACAAAACTGAGGTATCCCCAGTAAGGGGAGGGGTTACATAGGGGGTTGAACTTCCTGTCAAGGGTGTGACCAGTGTCCAATCACCTTGTGATACTACATAACCCATCAGAAATTACTGAGGCTCTGTGTCCCGTGATGTACCTCAAAAGAAAAGTATTTTACAGGTAAGCTGTTATAAAAATCCTATTTTTCCTTCTTTACAAAGATAATGGAAAAAACATCCACATTATTCTTAATATGCACTGGTGAGGCTTCCCCATCATGGCTGGTGCAAATGGCTTTACCACGATTTCAGCATTTAAAGAAAAGGATATGAACTGCTGCTGTTTCACTGAAGACATTACATACAGTATTTCCTCCACCATATCTATGATTAGTACTGTACCTTTTCTGATGCCCTTCTCTGCATCACACCAGTTTATAACCAGTTTCTCTTCTGCAACCTGTCCTAAAAAAAAAAAAAAAGTCACCTGTCACTCTCCTATACATCCCTCAGTTGTTATGCGCTACCTCATTCACCTCCCACTTTCTGCATTTTCCTGCTCCATGATCATATTCTTTCTGCCATCTTTTGCTTTCTTCCTGTAAATGTCAGCAGACACTAAAACTCCTCTCTCACCCCATCCATGATTATCCACTCTCTGAATTTCTCTCCCCTGGTACTTTATCAGTTTATGCCTCTTGTAACATTACATGGTAAACTGTCCCTCCTCTTGCACCTTCTGTGTGAATTGAATTTTACCTTATGTAGTTCTTAACTAATCGGGTCCTGCTTCACCCTGTGGTGTATGATCGGCACCCTCTGCCCCCATTACCTCCTGCTCTGTGACAGGGTTACACTTCATCTTTAATAATGGCACACTTAACCAAATAATATCTTAGTGTGTTATGAATCATTTAAAGACCAGCCTAAAATAACCCAAGCAATCAATAGACACATATTTGATGGTCTTTACCAGTTTAGCTCATGTACATATACTAGGTTACAATTTACTAATATTAGTAAATCTAATATACCTTGATGTGCCTGCTAATCCAGGGCAGTATTCTGGAATGTCAAACTTGTAAGGCTGCAGCGAAACTTAAAATATTTCTAATTTGTGTGTAACTGGATCTGCATGGTGAAACACCGTTAGAAACACCATGTATTTAAAAGCAAGCTCCAGGCAAACCTCTAAATACACATGAGGGAGCAGACTTGCATTTCTATTTATTTGGTCCTTAGATGTACTGTACACAGCTCTGCTAGACAGCACAGCCAGAAAGGCAACACCACTTTCTCTGATACAGTTAATGCATTTACTGCTGACACCACCCTGCCCACAGGCTGCTAATTGGATACTGATAGAGCAGCAAGGAGGACTGATGAAGCCATCTCTCTGCTCTCTTCTCCTAATCAGCATGTTCCTTATCAGAACATTTGCTTGCAGCACACTTGTTTGCGATGCCCCTCTGTCTCCTGCTGCTGCACAGGGTATTGCAAGAGGCTGATATGAAGTTTAAGTTGAGACTCTGGTCATAGGGTTCTGTGTTGTGTACTCTCTATGACCCGATTCACATGGGAGAGTGTTGGCAATACTTAACTTGCAAACTTAAGGCTCTGGAGATTAGGTTTATAGAACACCAGAATAACAGCAATATGGAGATTTTGGCAGCAGGATGGAATAGATGTTAACCATGCAGATACCAGCTGTGTCTCTTGTATTCTGTTTTTTACATTTATTTATTTTTTTTTTTTAAAGGCTGTGTGGCATGTACTTTTCCTTTTTTTAAACTTCTGTTCTATTTCTTAACCTTTCTCACCTCTTTGTGGTGATGATGTATTAAAATCTCGACTTGCTAGGACATTGGCTGTCAGCAGATGTGTTACTCTGGTAGAGTATGAGTTCACGTTCATTGGTGTGGATTCCAGCTTTGGTGCTAAAATGGTGGACACAGAGCTTTTGTAAGTTGTGTGTTTTGTTTTTTGTTTTTGTGTTTGTTTTTTTTATTCAGTGGAGACCCATAAACTATATTAAAGATCATTCATATGTGTTTAATGTAATCCCAGAATAAAACTATCATCCTCCAATGTTAAAATTAAGTTTGAAGAGCATTTCTGGATCCCAGCACAGGTTAATGAATAGGTGAAACACAGTCACTGTTCTTTTATTCAAGTATAATGGGAATAGGGAGGACTGTCACTAGGCTGGGCACTTATACAATGTCAAGATCCAGTAGCCCCAGCTATATCCAATATTCTTTGCATTGCATGATATCTCCCTAAGTATCCATTGGATGCTATATTTTGAATGCAAACTATGAGATAAACACAATATAGACACACAATTCCAACTAAATGTAAAAGATGAAACGGAACAACTTCTTTATCATCCATTGAGGGACTTTAGGTACATTTGGGTTACACTGCTGCCTGCAGGATGTTGGGACACTGGTGAATAGAAAATGTATAGGCCAGCCCACATATAAGTCTGTACCCAGCATGTTTCACTTTTATGCTAATATCTTAGAAGGTTGGACGCTTTTTCTTCAAGTCTGCTGAAAGCAGTCATAACAATTTTCTACACTTCTTACTTTGTGTTATTTTTTTTCCTCCGTGATTTCACTCAAGATTTCTTGCTGCACAGCTGCTTGAGCCAGCTTCTATATAGCGGCTATCCGGATTCACATATCCTCAGCACTAACTTTGGAGCCCGCTGAACTGGAATTGACCTTTGGGTAATCTCTGCATTGTGGTGCATTTCAGACCTTATTGTATTGTTGGTCACAGAGAGCTTTCTGGATCCAGAGCTTTGACACAGCCCCACGCATGACCCTGTCCCCGAAGACTCAGTAAGGCTTGTCGGGCTGACAGACTGGAAGCTACCTCACATTTGCACTGTTATAAATTTCCTGCCACCATCTGTTTCACCACAGTAAAAGTTAAGGCTGGGGGATTTAGTGCTGATGTAACCTGCTGTGTGAAGTGCGTGTACTCCACTGCTCTGAAGCACCACGAGGATCTCTAGTCTGTGTCCTCATAAAGTGACTTTGTCACCTGGACCAGTGAAACCAGTTGCCTATGTTTGTGAGTACTTAAGGCCATGCCTCACATTGGACCTAGTTGCATTACTGTGGTGCATGTCTTTGCTAAGACGCACATAGGACAGACCTGCTGCCATGGGTGGTGCCCTAGGCCCATACTCCACTAGTAGTTTTGGGGGAGTTTACTTGGTATCTCCAGAAGGAACTGACTGTCACCTGTAATTTGGGAATCTGGGACCCCTAGTGTCATAGGATCGAAGTCTACCTCAGATCCGTTGGGTACGCCTGGGGCAACCCCCATGTCCACAGGGATCTTCATATCCACTATGGACTTCCTGACTGCTTGTGCTCAAATACTGGATTTTCTAGATGCATTCCCCTCCGCTCGCGAGGAGTGTCTCTGATCCTCCTGAGCCCCTAAATCAAACTGGACCTGTGGCCCCTTTTTACATCTGATTGAGTCCGAACTGTTTTTAAGGCACCGCAGTATCCTGCAGTTGACTCAGATTTGATTTTTCCTACAGCTGCAAAGACCTTCATGCTACAGCCAGTGTTTGGGTCACTCCTTCCTGCCTGATGGTGTATTGGAACATTTTCCCTTTTGAGAGAGAATTTATAAATTGGTGGTCTATTCCAGCCATACATGTGCCAGTGATCCATTTTAACAGGCAGACCACCATAAGGGTTGAATAAGTGTTCACCTTTTGGGGTTTCACTGTCTGAGAGATTACCAGATTAAAGTCCAGTTTGAATAAACAGGTCTGGCTCTCCACCCTGTCTTGGCGGTAAATTTAATCTGTCAGACCATGTCAGAATAGGTAGAAGCCACCGTATTTACCAGCTGGCTGGAGCAAATGCTTGGTGCTTTTTGCTTTAGTTGTGATGGCTTGTTACAGGCATTGAATTTTGTGTCTCGCATGGAACTGATGTCTATACAAATGCGTAGGGCACCCTAGCTGTGTGCTTAGGATGCTAATGATGCATCTGATTTGGTTATTCTTCATGGTAAAGCATCTCCTCTGACTTGCTTGTGACATTTGTAACATCATGGAAGGCCAGAGTATGCTTCTGCCTCAACGCAGGACGTCTGTTAACAGATTGGAGGAATCCCACCCTTCTCCCTAATGTACTTAAGGGTGGGCACAGATGAATTGATATTTGGACAGCTCAACAGGAACCGGACAAATTTAGTCTGCATAACCCTTCTTGTTTGATCGATGGGCCATGCTGGAAAACGTAAATCATTCAACACCTGCAGCCAATGGGCTGCAGTCACTGATTAGTGTATTCTGGTAGCAGAGAGTCCCCGCTGTGACAATATGATGTCCTAGCGGGAAGGATTCCTTCCCCCACCTTACTTGTGTGAATGGGGGAACCTGTTAATTTTCTTTTTTCATTCAGCCTGCCCGCTGAATGAAAAAAACACTAGCCGTGTATGCCTAGCTTTAGCAGTGATTGAAGTAGAAAATTCAGAGCCTGATTCCTACCCAGCTTGTAGGGTTCAAAGGCTGAGAAAGGAAGCTTGAAGCCTCTTTCTCACCCTCCTTCAGTCAGTCTGACGTCAAAGTTTAACCTTGGATTTTTCTACCATTCTTAAGGTTTATTTAGATGTCTGTTGGGATATAATGTTGCGAGGGCTCTCATGTCCCATTGAAATCTGTGAGATTACTTGTCTGACCAGGCAACCTCCTTTTCTCATCATGGAAACTACCTTTTTTTTTGAACTCCTAATTGTTAGGAATCTTACTTTGGCCAGCCTGGTCTTTTCTTATAGATCGGTTTTGAATGTCCACCTTGTTCCACCTGTTTTTTGGTGGATTGCTAGTTGGTTCTCTCTCTCAAAACTTTTTTTTGTTAGCTCTGGGTCACTTTTCTTTAGGTAGTGTCATTCCTCATGGCAGTGATATTTCTATCCTGGTCTGGAGCACCAGATTGATCCTTTGCGGCCTCCCCTTGGTTGTGGCAATTTCCTTGATGGGGCTTTATCTAGCTCAAATTTAGGTATTTTGTACTTCAGTCACTCCTAAGTTGTAGACCTTTCCCAAAATTCTTGGGTCTTTCAGTGGATGTTGCCAACCCCTCCATTGGACTGCTTTAGCTTGTCCAAACTATATCTGAATTCCTGTGGCGATGAATGATGGAGAAAATAAGATTTTTTTACTTATTGTAAAATTTGAGTAGAGGAGGGGCTGGCTTACATTTTTTTTTGCCAGTATCCCAACCTCCTCTGGACAGCAGTATAACCCAACTGTATCTGAATACCTGTGTCCCTCAATATATTCCCAAAAAATATTTTATGGCAAGTACAAAAATTACTTTAAATAGGGAGCAGGCATTTTTTGTATTTGGTATGGATATGATTCCAACCACTGCTGTATAAAGATACCTGTAGTGATGCTCTAGTGAATAATTGCTTTCTCTCTCTCTCTCTCTCTCTTTATTTTGTTTATTGCTCAAAGCAATGTTTCCACAGATGTCATTTTGAAAACTCTTAACCTTATGAGCAAGCTAAAACGGATGGTAACCAATATGGAAGCTGCTTTTTATAAGATTTTGCAGGTATACTATGTTGTCATATTTAACATTATCATGAAGTCCATTGTTTTTTTAATACCACTTGAATTATTTTTAAGTTGGCCATACACTGGCCCAAAATGACTCATTATACATGCTTCTGTGGCACAGTTGCGTAATCATTTTGCCATGTGTGTAAAGCAAACAATTGTGTCAGCTGACTAGAGACAACCAATATCTTTAGCCATTAGGCATGTTAGAATTGTTTTATTGAGTGATCTGTGATTGTTAGAAAAGCAGGACTGAATGCAGGTAATGGGTCTACTGAATAGTGGATGTGCATGTCAGGTAAGAGGTTACTTATCCAAGGGTCTTATCAAGCCATTTTCAATCAAGGTTCAGTGGAACCACAGGATTCTTGCAGCGTTTGCTAGGGTAGGTATGGAAAAAACAGGGAGGGTAAGGTGCCGGCCTTAGTGTAGTATTAAAATTATGACTTTAATAGGATAAGATTAAAAAACACTTAAAAGATTTATAGAAGATGCATGCTCATCAAAGTAAAGTGCATTCCTGGCATTCCACATGGCTCTGTGGGTCCCACCGCTGTTCCAGATAGCTGGAAAGGAATGGGCAGCTGGCTGGAATAGATCACACTGTTTCTCCAGGAGCAAGGAACCAGGAAGCTCCACACTGACCAGCATGGACCGTGGAACAGGAAGTGATGTCACTGGCATCTGATTGGACCAAGGCAGGGCTGGAATTTTGTCAATCAGGGCTTGCTGCTCCCTCTATTGACCTGCTGCCCTCTAGAGGAGGATGACTATATATACACAATGAAGAGCATGTTGGTATGGCCGTGGAACTAGAAGGACCAGCAGACCAATGGGTAAACAATTTAGGGAAAAATAAATTATAGCAAGGAGCGGGGGTTAACAGTCTCGCATTGGCTAAAAAAATGAAACTGATACACATGGAAATATTTGAAGCATAATTCTCTTCTATATGTATAGAAACCTATTGAAGTTAACAATGTATAAAGGGCCAGGCAAGTAAAATAGAAAAAAAAGGAGGGGGGTAGTATGCATGTGAACATGAAGAGGTGGGGGAGGGGGAACAGGCTGTAGTGTAAAGAATTATTATTAATAATAATGAACTGTAATGATAGAATTGGTGCTGCGTTCCCCCTAATTGGTATAGAAGGGATGTATATGTGTGTGTCCCCTCATGGTGTGGATACCAAGTGGGGTGCACCTAATGATGGTTCATGCAGTGTGTATGTGTGTGTGTGTGTATATGTATGTATATATATATATATATATATATATATATATATAGATATATTGTGTGTGTGTGTTTACTATACCACTTCCGACCGGTAGAGCAGAGACAGACCTGTTCGTGGGGGGGGGCCAAATCAGAAATGGGCATGTGATCTGTTATAACAAGGTGTATGCGTCTAACTCCTCATTGAGTCCCCCTGGCAAGAGGGAATATATCCAGAAAGTCTCCTGCTGGCAGAGTTGTTTGAAACGCTCTGCAGCAGGCAAACCTCCGGAGATGGCCTCTATGACCCACAACTTCAGGCCTTCGTGGACTTTTGATGATCAGTCAAAAAATGTCTTGGCACACTGTACTCATCACTGTTCGATGAACCGCCTGTGCTTGCCAAACAGTTGGCAAAGGGGACGGATGGTTCTGCCAACATATAGGAGGCCACAAGGACTGGTCAGACAGTATACTACAGGATCACTGGAGCATTTATGAAACTCTTTTATAGGGTAAGTTTTTTTTCCTTTTTGTAGAGGAGCTTTTTTGTCCACGCTTGACAAATTTACACATCGTGCATAATTTTTTTCTTGCATTGAAACATGCCCACTAGTGGGATCAGGGGGATGTGGGTGGTGGGATCTGGCTTGGGTTTGTGGGTCATACTTGGCGCAATTTGGCTCTTGATATTTTTGGCCTTGCGGTAGGAAACTTTGGGTTTGGATGTTGGGGTAGAACCCAGAAAAGGATCTTCCAGCAGGATGGGCCAAACCCAACACGCCAGAATGGCCCCAGCCAACAAGGTTTACCACCCAGTTCCATGACCGCTACAAACTGAAAAAATCTTCATCGAGAACTGGCCCATCCTGCTGGAAGATCCTTTTCTGGGGTTCTACCCTAACATCCAAACCCAAAGTTTCCTACCACAAGGCCAAAAATATCAAGAGCCGAATTGCGCCAAGTAAGATCCGTCTTACTTGTACACAAGGCATTTCCCTGTTCTGCCTAGTGACATGACAGGGATCTACTCATCCCTGTCATCGAGAGCAGTCTCTGTCATGTCAGTGATAGCCCACCCCCCCCCTACAGTTAGAACACGCTGAGGGAACACGCTTAACCCCTTGATCGCCCCCTAATGTTTAACCCCTTCTCTGTCGGTGACATTTACACAGTAATCAGTGCCTATTTTTAGCAATGGTCCCAAAATTGGTGTCAAAAGTGTCCGATCTGTCCTCCGCAATGTCGCAGTCCTAAAAAAAAAAATTGCAGATCATTGCCCTTACTAATAAATAAAATGTTTTAAATAAAAATGCCATAAATCTACCCCCTCTTTTGTAGATGCTATAACTTTTGCGCAAACCAATCAATGAGATTATATATATATATATATATATATATATATATATATATATATATATATATAATTTTTTTTTTTTACCAAAAATATGTAGAATACATATCGGCCTAAACTGAGGAAGACATTTTTTTTTTTCTTAAATATATTTTTGGGGATATTTATTATAGCAAAAAAGTAAGAAATATTGTTGTTTTTTTTTTTCCAAAATTGTCGGTCTTTTTTTTGTTTATAGCGCAAAAAATAAAAGCCGCAGAGGTGATCAAATACCACCAAAAGAAAGCTCTATTTGTTGGAAAAAAAGGACGTAAATTTTGTTTGAGTACAGCATTGCATGACCGCGCAACTGTCAGTTAAAGCGACGCAGTGCCGTATCGCAAAAAATGCTCTGGTCATTAAGGGGCAAAATTTTGCGGGGCTGAAGTGGTTAAAGATGTATTACAGATGATAAAATATATACAGCATCATTCAATTCTAGGGGAGCCCATAATTTTATTTGAAATTCCTGGAAGCAAGGGTCCTCCTTTTCCCAGGCACTCTTTCCTCTTCCCTGGGTGAGCTCAACTTAGTCTTTGTTTTACACCAATCGGTTTACTGATCTTATTGCAAGGTCCTTGACTAGTTAAAACCACTGAACAATGTTGAAAACCGAAATAGCCATGGAAAGATGGATTTAGAGATAGATGTAGATATATACACAGTGATTACCTATGAACCTCCATAATTAATAATATAAAAACTATTCCTAACTTGTAAATCAAGAACTATTGAAAAAACCTATATTGAAGTTGTCCACGTATGCCTATGCTATATTCTCATGTATTCTTGTATAATTTATGTGTTTTACTGCACCTGCTGACCATTTATTTGAAAGTATTCCTTTTCTTTTATTTAGGACCAGCGGTTGATTACACCGCTCTCTTTTGCCTTAACCTCTGACAACAGAGAGAGAGTTCAAGTTGGCCTTCAGCTGCTTTTTGAAGCTGCACCATTACCAGACTTCCCCGCAGTTATGTGAGTAAATTTCCTGACTTGTTTGCTTTTGGGAACCCTGCACTGTAATTGGGTCTGAAATTAACAGAATCTGTTATACAAATGAGAATCCCGTGTAAATTTAACTTCAACAGCACTTTCACCCACAGATATTTGGTTTTACCAAAACCAAGTTCTGCAGCTAAATGCAAAAAAGAACACAGGTTGTCTGCATGGCATAATTTTAATTAAAGCAGAACTGGAGTTGCACATGTTTAAATGCTTTGTTGAATAATATAATTTTTAGTTCAGGGTTCCAGCCCATGAAAACATTGTGCCCTACCAAGTTTATCTTATTTATATCTGGCACGTTTTCTTATTCTCCGCATCAGTAAGGTGCTCAGAATGTATGGTCATGTTTCTGAGTTTCCTTCAATTGTATTATTTAATCACTCATTTGTAAGCAGGCTGAAGCAGTCAGTGGGTGGTGTCCCTGGAGGGGAGGGCTGGGGTTAATATTTTGCCCGGTCCTTTAGGCTTTCTGGTGGGTTCCTGTCTGGGTCTGGCCCTCTTGTCCTTTGTGATAATAAAAAATGGGACAGTGGTCCGGTTGAGGCAGAGCCATCATTGGCCCTCTAGGAGAGAGCTGTGAGAGAGAAGCTAAAGGAGCTCTAGTGCAGCTGTGGGTTGTGAGACCTGTAAGGGATGGAGACAGATGAAGAGACCCTCAGGAGTAGGAGAATTTCACTTGTCGTGGCTTGTAACAGTGACTTTTTTAACTTGCGGTTCTCCCTGAAGATACCAATGCTGGAGAAATGTCTCTGAAGGCCTTCTACTTGCTGGACTGCATCAATTTAGGTATGCCAGAGCAGTACACAAGCCTGTAGCTATAGTTAGGGAATTGGGAAAGTATTCTGTATTGCCTTTTGGACTGTGAAATATCAAATTTGCACCTTTCTAAAGTAAAGTATTGAAACATTGTCCATGCCTGGTCTGAAGTTACTAAAGAGGTATACATTTCTAATTTTGATTTGCATTACTAAGGGGTGTTAGTCATGAGTTTGAGCCTGTTTACTTCATGAAAAGAAAAGTGCGCTCACAGTCCAGAGGGCAGTAAATGGCACAAAAACCTCAAAGCAATTGAAAGGATCAGTTTTTGCAACACTGGCATCTGGCACCTGTTTCTGGTAATAGTTTTCCTGAGCAACTTCAGCACGCATACACTCACCCAAGCACATAATCGCTTAGAAAAGTGATGGACAGCTCTCACTTCAGAAATTCAAAAAACTTTTCCCTGGTGCCCTGTGTCATGCCTTTTAGTATACATACGAATGAACATATGAATTCTATATGTTCGAGAATCCTAAAGAATACTTATAAATGTACTATATTGTGGTTGCTTGTGATTGAACTGCTTAAAGTTGTACAATCTGTATGATTAACAATATCAAGATTGATAATATGGTCTGCTAATTTTAGGCTCGGGGAAAGCATTGCAGCTAACAATGCCTACATACACCAAGAAACTGAGCATCCAGCAAAGAAATTTGGAATGCAAGCCGTTACAAACAACTGTAGATCCTCACAGATGTCAAATTTGAACAGTGTTGACATATCTTCCGCCAATATCCAGGATCTCATACAGAAGCTGCAAACAGGAATGGAGGTAAATTTATAAATATGTATGCCTTCCAGACACTATGCCTTTTAACATGTATTAACTATTTTTCATTGGATTTACACACAGATGAATGAGTAATAGCAGTCAGTGCCGGGACAAGGTCATCCGGTGCCCAGGGCTAAGATGGAAAACTCACCTCTCGCGCTCCATTCAGTGCAATGGAACCGTTCTAATCAGAGCGACTCCTGACACATTGGTGCCACTAATGCAGCACAAAGGGGGTTAATTAACTGCCACTGGTAACTAATGCATCAGTGACAGAATATTTAACCCTCTTTCCTGCTGCATATTACAAATAACATTGCTAATTAAGCAAACTCCCCTCTGCTGCTGTCGTCGCCCCCCCCTTTCAAAGTTAATTATGTCATCTGCAGATGGCAATCTGTTTACTTGGGCGATGAACTGCTTGGTTCCTCCTCGATCTCACTCGCAGGTCTCAGCTCCAGTGGGTGGCACTGGCAGCACTCTGTGCTCCTTTCCGATCCTGCTGTCTGGCCGACCAGGACAAGGAAGCTCCTATCGGGTGGAGATTTTTCTGCCTGACAGGGAAGTGAAGGGCGGGGCTGGTCTTGGGCTGGTGCTGGGTGCAGGAGTGCACTCGGCACATATTTCAGGCTATTTATGTAGCTCGGCTGGTGTGTGCAGCACGCTTCTCCAGCGCCCCCCTTCCTCCAGTAAATGGTGCAGCCCAGGGCGTCTTCCCCTTCTGCTCCCCCCCCCATGTCCTGGCCCTGATAGCAGTGATGCATCCTTCTTCCCCTTGCCTGCCTGCCAGTATTCTGGAGTTTTCAGTCATGGCCCTTTAACAGAGGCGTTCAGTCTGTCAGTTTTTCAGCTGGATCTAGACTGAATTACAATGTCTGTCTATGAGCAGCTGGATGTAAACAAATAATCAATTTAACTCCGTGTCTGTTCAGGCCAGTTTTTTTTTTATACGGAACAAGGTTGTGCCCTTTTCAGATTAGATGGATCTGAACAGATGTAAATGGATGCCGTCTGTACCATTTATGTCTGTGTTTTTAGGCAAGAAACTTTTTTGGTTTTCTTTTGTCACCTATAATTTGTTTCTAAAACAACAAAAAAAGTATGTAAACTGATGTGACCTGCACTAATGTGTAAACTGACCTGAAGACAGATGTGCAAACTGATGTAACCTAAATCCATATTCATGAGGTTTTACTTGACAAAACTGATGACATACACGCGCATGAAAAGATCTTCAGAGAGAGGGCATTTAAAAACTGCTACTGCTGTTGTCTGTCTTTACAGAACCTATATTGCTCTGTAAATCATGTGTGAATTGTGAGCAGGTCCATTTCTGGCTGACCCAAAAACTACCTGAATCCAGAATTGTTGTGACAACACTAAATTAATTTGCTTCAATCTTAAATCTACAAGTTCATCTCTTATTACTGATGCAGGTTACTAACTTCCTTTTTCATTTTTCTAGATGAAGGAACAAGGGAATGATTTGAGGATTTCTGATATCATGGATGTTTATGAACAAAAGATTTCTGCATTAGCAGTAAGTATTGCACTTTAAATTCTTGTTTTTCAGGAAAATATAAGGCAATTGTAATATAATGGTGTGTTCTTTGTGCAGTCTAAGGAAAGCAGGCTGCAAGACTTACTGGAAGCCAAAGCACTAGCCCTTGCACAAGCAGACAGACTGATTGCACAGTACCAGTGTCAAAGAGCACAAGCTGAAGCAGAGGTGAGAGGAAAACTGTACAGAGTTGTCTGTCAGCTCAGATGGACTTGACAGCTGAGTTTATGACCTAAAGTTGATAAGAGTTCCCAGTTTGTATTTGCCCTTCATCTTTCCCAGGAATTTTTATACAAAAGCATTATATGTAGCAGTACTCCCTTTTGAGCTAGTTGTCAGAACATGCCGCATATTATATTTATATAGATATCACTTGCAGCAGCGCTCAGGCATTATGGCATTCTACAAGACCTATCATATGAATATTTTAACTTGCTCCATAAAGCAGATGTTCCTTCATAGAGTGTACTAGCAGGAGCACGGTTGTTTTGCCAGCATTGTCATGAAAAGATGCCAGACCCTGTTGAAGGTAATGCTGGAACTGCCAGCTGTCAGTTACTATGAAATGGGCAGCTCCTGGGCTTGAAGTCCTGCTAGAGAGGTCTCAATAAAAAGCTCCCTGTATCAAAGTACAATACAAACAGAATGTTGTTGCATTGTGCTTTAAGAGACCGTGATATGACATCTTTTGCAACAATCACCGTAGTAGTGATAACTGCCAAATAGCTTTGCTATAAGGGATTTGTTGTTCCTAGGTGAATTGAGATGGGAATGGACTGAGTCTCCCTGACCTGTCTTAGACCTTTTATTAAGAAAAATGAAATGGGTCAATTTTAAAACTATTAAAACTCCTTTCTATCCATTAGTCTCCAGGTACCAACAAATATTTACATGCTCTGAATGACATCCCCATTTTTGTTCATAAACATACACCATATCATTCAGAGTGTAAATTTATGTTTTTCATTTCTTCATCGAAGCTTTATCAGTTATATTTTAGGTAGAGGCTGGGCAAATTGTTATGTAAAGTTGTGTTAGATGAAAATCACAGTAAGGAGGACTTTTTTAAAACTTAAAAAAAAAAAATCTAGCAAATAAAAAAACAAATGTATCCACATTTAAAAAAAATGGGGTACCTCATTATCCTTAAGGTAGTTAAAATAGTTCTTAAAATGTGTTCATTTTTATTTACCATGAACAGCTGTGGTCATTTTTGCTGGCTTCAAAGTAACCTTAAAAAGAAGTTCTAGCCTGGGGAAAAAAAAAATTACGTCAACAGCTACAAATACTGTAGCTGCTGACTTATAATATAAGGACACCAACTTGTCCAGGGAGCCCGCGATGTCGGCATCCCAAGTCGATCCGTCCATCAGCTCTGGGTACAGGCACCGACACCTTCACTAAGGGAAACAGGAAGTAAAGCCTTGCAGCTTCACAGCCTGTTTCCTACTGCGCACTCGCAAGTTGCGCTGCCCTTTCTGAATGGTATCGCTGTCTTCTGGGACCTGTGTCTCTCCCAGAAGGCAGCGGGGGGAGGAGGAGGGGCCAGAAGTTTTTGTAGATCGCTGCACAACGATTACGGAGATCTTACCCGGAAGTGGGAGCAGGTACCCCCCCCTCCGAAAGGTGCCAAATGTTGCAGGGAAGAGGGAAGAAGCAAATACACAGAGCTTCCCCTTTTGGGTGGAGCTTCGTTAATCCAGTTTATGACAAAAAAAAAAAAGTAACCATATGTTTTTATTTCAATGTGGCAGGCAAGAAAGCTTGCTACTATGCTGAAAGAGGCAGAGCGAAAGAATGAGGAGCGGAGTTTGCTTTTAAAGTCTCAGCAACTGGAGTCAGAACGAGCCAAGAGCGACATTGAGCAGTTGTTCCAGCACAGCAAGAAGCTGCAATTAGTGGCCGAAGAGCATGAAACACTGAAAGTCTCCTACGCTGACCATATCGTGAAGTAAGCAATTTTATTTAAATTTTAAAATCATTAAAGATTTAATTTTTTTTTTTTTTCTACTCCTCTTAAAGTGTTTCTGAAGGCAGAAGGTTTTTTTTTTACCCTAATGCATTCTCTAAGGTAAAAAAAAACCCTTCTGTGTGCAACACTCCAGCCCCGTTATCTGTGCCTGAAAACAGTGGCTCTCTTTCACCTCACTGGCCGTGGAGGCAGCTTTGGGAGCTATTGGCTTTTGCTGCTGTTAATCACAGCCTGTGAGGAGAAAGGCTGAGCCATGCTCTATGTCTAAATGGACACATACAGTGCAGCTCATGATCAAGCCTGCATGAGTATCTCCATAGCAAGTGGTGTGCTATGGGCACTCGGAAGGGGGGCGAAGACCTGGCAGGGGACCAGAAAAGAGGAGGATAGGGGGCTGATCTGTTCAAAACTATTGCACAGAGCAAATAAGTATGACGTTTGTTATTTTAAAAAAATACGTGTGTTGTGAGATGTTTCGCAAACAGCCTAATACTAAATGGAGCATCTCACTCAATGCAGAATAGATGTAAAGTCTGCACACAAATACAGTACCAGTCCCACAACCATACAGAATACAGGGCACTTTTTACTGCAGATCTTCCGATATGGTGTATCTGATATTGTGTTCAAAATGCCCTACAGATGAATAAAAATAATCTTTAAAAAAAAAAAGTGCTATAGTTTAGGAGATGTAGCAAACTCTCCGCCAACTAATAAACCTTTATAGATTCAAAATTAACAACAAAACAGATGTTCCTGTAGTGGCCCATTTCTCACAGCATATTTGATCCCAAGATTATAGTACTGATTTAGAACAGCAGATCACAGAAAAGGAGGCTGGAATGTAAATAATTTTGAAATGCAAAACTCTCTAGACTGTTATTTAGACAGGGACAGGAATTATACATGCCACCATGACTGATTACTTTTTTTGACCCATAGTAGTGTCTACCACATGTAGACCTATTTTAAGAAGAAGATGGTGAACTTAGCACTGTAGTCTTGTCCCATGGAAGGAGTATACAAACTCCAGGTAGTATACTGGTAGCTGTTGTAGCTGCTGTTTCACCATGCTGCTAGCATCAGATAGAAAAGGAAAATTTCTAGTCTATGTTGTGGGGTTTTTTCCATGCAATATCTGCTTTATGTGACTCTCTAAATTAAATTCAAGCAGAGGTACATAAAATGTGAATTATAATCGCTTGTTTTCTTAATAGGTATGAACTCTGTGAAAAGCAGTTAAAAGACTTACAGGTATCATACAACACCCTAACTAAGCAAGCTGAAACCATGAAAAAACTAAATGATTCTCTCAAGATTCAAAATGAAAAGTAAGGATTATTTCTTCTTCTTTTTTTTTTTTCTTTCTCAGAGCACATTTTAGAGGACCTCATAAGAAAGTAAAGCTACTTATAAATATGAGATTACTTTTGCTACTGATGACCATTTCATGTGTATGGGTCATTTCTAATGGTGTTGGCTTTAAGGGAAATTCTGTCCTGATAGCTGCTATTTTGCCTGAGATCAGGGCTGTGTCTGCCTGCTCATCCTCCCTTGTCGATTCCACTTAACTTGCAGGTTAACAGAGCCAGCAGCTCTGCAGCTGTCCATGGATTTGTCTCCTTAAGGGCAATTGGATTATATCATTATGTACATCTGCACCATACTGCCCATGGGAAAACTAACACGGGGAAGAAAGAATTTTGTATCTAATGCTATTTAATCTGAGATTTTGCAGTAGATATTCACTCTTGCTGGCAGCAACTGTGAATATTTTTTTTTCGAATTAAAATCACACTTAACAATATTCATATTCTCCAAACGTTATCATACACTACTTGCTGCAGAACTAATCCCCTTGATTTATCAGTTTCCTTGTTCACACCATATGCAGAGACATCAGTTTTTCTGCACACATTCTGCAAGGGCACAAAAAAAACAAAACAATTGTCTATGTGACCTGTTAACACCACAACACTGGTATTGCATGTGGAATTTTTCTAAAATGCAGGAATCTGCAACATGTATAAAACTCACTGAAACACGCATGAAAACTCATGTAAACTCGTGTCTCTGCAAGTGAAATTTGTGCATCAGTTTCCGTCTTTTTTCCTGCATGTATGGATTGAATGAGGCCTTGCATTAAAGGCATGTCCTGAATGATAATGGTCAAATTTGCTTGTGCTCTAAACCGAATTGTCAAAATATCAACTGGCTGGTGTCATAACTATTTACTTTTGCAGCACCATGGTAACTACAAATTAAATTGAGGCTAAGATTGGCACTTCATTGGGAGTAAAGAATAGCAGTGTTTAGTTCCACTTTATTGGCACTATGCACATTACAAATACCACTCCTGTAGGACCATGGAGATTGAACGTAGCCACCCTCTAACAGGAAGTCGTATCACAGCAGCAAAAAAAAAGTAATTTGGAGATTTGTAGGAGGTACTTTTTTGAGCAAGGAATACATACCTGGGAAAATAAGATCTACAGTGTTCTGTTTTAAAATTTGTAATGCAGTTGTAAACCTTTTCTGAAAGGACTAACAATACCAATCACACACAGGACGATGGCCCAGCTAGAAGACACCGAAAACCAAAGAAAAGATTTGGCTAAGCAACTGCAAGACCGAGAAAGTAAAATTTTAAGTAGGTGGTGTCCTCCTCCTTGTAGATATGTGTTCAGTTTGTTTTAGAATAGATAACCTTTTTCAACCTGTATTTTTGTTTTTATTACATATAAACCCAGCTTATGTATTTTCCATATAAAATTTGACAGATTTCCAACAAAAGGTAAAAGGTCTAGAGGACAAGGTTAAATTAAAGCAAAAGGAGAAAGAAGATATGGAAGAAACTATTGACATACTTCGTAAAGAGCTGAGCAAAACGGAACAAGCAAAGAAGGAGCTGAGCATAAGGGTTTGTATTTTTTTTTTTAATTATTAGAGAGGCTTCTGTTCTATATAGGTGCATTGTTTAAATATTGCATTGCTTAAATTTTTACATTATACAGTGACTAAGAATCAAGTAAAGGAAAAACGTAAGGGGAAAACTGGGAAAGGAGACAAAAGCAGATGATGAGGGTATGGAGAAGGGGAAAGAAGGGGTACAGGGAAAGCAAGAGAATGTGGACATATTGGAAATCACGTCTTCCACGGTTTAAAGTTGCTTTAGAAAGAAACAAGTACTCTGTATGGAGAAGGTCCTGAGAGAGAGTTCAATTAACCTGAAATATGGAAAATGAAAATAGATATTATTGTTAGGATAGGGCACAGAAACAGTCAGAATCTCTATGAGCTCACCAGCATGTCTATAGAGTACAGGTCTTTTTGGAGTCATTACTATTTTTCGCTACCAGGGTCTCCATTGCCATAACTCCTTTTTTATTTTTTTAATTTATTTTTCTGAACCCACCCTCGAATGTGTGGTGGATTTTCAAGGGCTACACGCACAGGCAGTAGACTATCCCAAAATAAATTTTTTGATTCTGGAAATGGGCCCAGGGATCACAAATAGGAGAGCCACCTTGGGGTAGGCATAATATCAGAAATGCACAAGGTGTTAGCCTGACCATAGACTTAACTCATTTCTTTCCTGCAACCACTGTGTTGAAAGGGGAATCCTATCCGCCAAGCCATTGTGTTCTCCTGGAGGGGGAAGCTGTCCCCGCTGGAAGAAGATGGCTATTATAGCCGCTTGCAATATTTACATGTAAAATCTGGCAGGCTGCTTGTACTCAAGATGATTGATCAACTTTGTTACATTCAGCCTGCCCATACATGGTTCAGCAGGAATCGGCCAAATCCAAACTGTCTGTGGCCGGCTTAATATATATTAAAGACAGCTCTAGCACCAAAAAGGAGTGATTTCACAATGGCCCCACTAGATATGTAGGTAGGAACCTTCCCTTCTTACCCAACTCCGGCAGGAGCATGGAGTAGGGGAAAAATACTGTCAGCTCTACGGGGATCTAAGCTTGTAGCACTTTTCCTGAAAATAAAAAGACATAGGCAATTTATGCATGAAAAGAAAACATTTTCTACAGCATCTGAACGACTCCTTCAGATATTGTTCCCATTTAGAAATGGAGGTCTGTCTTTAGACGAAAATAATAATTGTGCCCGCGCTAAAAAAAATATATGAACCAAAAAAAATGTATATAAATATATATAAACTGAGTAAAAAATATATGTGCTGAAATATTAAACCATAATTAGTGCGCTAAAAAAAATATACATATATAAATATATAATGTGGAATCCTTATATATAAAGTTCACAAAGTGCATCCACATAAAAGTGCAATCCTTCTATAAAATGCTAAAAGTGCATCATGCATGAATATAAATCTAATTGATAAGTGCAAAGTCCTGTGACAATCAAGTGTCCAAACAAAATCCGATCAGCAGCTCTAAACTTGAGCAAAGAAGTGTTAGAAAACAGTGTCCATTAACAAAGTGTTCATCATGCTTCTCCTGATAAGTGTTCAAAACACAACAAGCTGAATGTGCTCTCCCGTGGTCCCCCACTTGTGCTTGCGCTCACCTCTATTCGTGTGACACGGTAATTAAACAGTGTCAAACACGCATTGGGGCCACTCCTGGGCTCACACAGGATGCAATGATGTATATCCAATCCGCACAGGTAAAGCCAAAGTATCATTCATAAAAGAAAAAAAGAAACCTCCATAGTGTAATATAGTAAGGGATTTATTTAAAGTAAGAGAAATTCCTCCAGGAGGGTACTCACAGTGTGCGGATGCTACAGTGCATGGAGCTGTCAGCAAGGAAGGAGGTTAATATACACCACACCGCACGCCATACGAGCCGCTGCTATACGAAATACACCTATATAGTTTGGTGCACTGTAGCACCCGCACACTGTGAGTACCTGTGAGTACCCTCCTGGAGGAATTTCTCTTACTTCAAATAAATCCCTTACTATATTACACTATGGAGGTTTCTTTTTTTCTTTTATGAATGATACTTTGGCTTTACCTGTGAGGATTGGATATACATCATTGCATCCTGTGTGAGCCCAGGAGTGGCCCCAATGCGTGTTTGACACTGTTTAATTACCGTGTCACACGAATAGAGGTGAGCACAAGCACAAGTGGGGGACCACGGGAGAGCACATTCAGCTTGTGTTTTGAACACTTATCAGGAGAAGCATGATGAACACTTTGTTAATGGACACTGTTTTCTAACACTTCTTTGCTCAAGTTTAGAGCTGCTGATCGGATTTTGTTTGGACACTTGATTGTCACAGGACTTTGCACTTATCAATTAGATTTATATTCATGCATGATGCACTTTTAGCATTTTATAGAAGGATTGCACTTTTATGTGGATGCACTTTGTGAACTTTATATATAAGGATTGCACATTATATATTTATATATGTATATTTTTTTAGCTCACTAATTATGGTTTAATATTTCAGCACATATATTTTTTACTCAGTTTATATATATTTATATACATTTTTTTCGGTTCATATATTTTTTTTAGCGCGGGCACAATTATTTTTTTTATTTATATTTAAATACACGGAATGAAACGTGGTGAAGTGTTTGCTGCTTAAAATATAGTTTTTGTACTCCTTAGAGCCATTGGTCCACTTGTGGCTCGCAAGAACCCCTTTTATCTGTCTTTAGACGACCCCTGGCGATGATAGGCAGTATGGATAAGGCATATCTTAATGGTTTTTGTTTAAAATGTTGGCGCTGGGGGAATAGTTTATAAATTATGGAGTGCAGCTGTAACTCATTTTATAATGTGCCACTCAGATGTACTTATGAAAGGCACAACAACAAATCTATTTTGTAGCGTTATCTATGCAAAGAGTTTTATTGTAACCCCTTAAATTAATGTGTACCTGTGTGCTTTTTAATGTTCATAACCAGCCCCAGGGGCGTCGCTAGGGGGTGGCTTTTGGGGCTATAGCCCCGAATCTGGGGCCAATAGCCCCGAGTCTCTGCAGGGGTCCCCAAAGGGGAGGGGAAGCTCTCTGGTGACCCTTATGTAAGTGGGGGGCTCTCTGGGGACCCTGATGCAAGGGAGAGGCTCTCTGGGGACCCTGATTTTAAGGCAGAGGCTCTCTAAGGACCTAGATTTAAGGGGGAGGCTCTCTGGGGACCCTAATGTAAGATGGGATCTCTGGGAACCCTGATGTAAATGGGGGGCCCTCTGGGTACCCTGATGAAAGGGGAGGCTCTCTGGGGACGCTGATGTAAGTGGGGGGCTCTCTGGGGTTATATATACACACACACGTATATTACTGTATATAAGTGTGTATGCCGCCCAAGCGTATGACTTTCTTTACTATGCTGCTATGGGCTCTAGCCCAAGATCTTTTGTAGACCTAGCAACGCCCCTGACCAGCCCCAAAGATGGTAAAGCATATACCTCTATATGCTTGCACTACTACCTATTTAGCACATTTCCCTGATAATCTCAAGAGCTCTGGTAAGCAAATGTTCAACAGATCTCTCGTAGTTGGCTGTTTTCTGCCCTTTTTGCCAGTGGCGTTGCTAAGCCTAGGTGTGGGTTAAGTTGCTCTCATTTACTTCCTGATGCCCCAGGTCTCGGGCCTGCAACATTCCTTGTATCGCCACGTGTTTTTGGCTGATGCAAAAGCTCCTAACAAGATACTTTTTGATTTTTTTTTAAAAAGTTATTGAAGGACTTTGCCTGTGCTTTTTGTAAATACAAGAATTCAAAAATGTACACAAATGAATATTGAAGATATCGCACAATTTTTACCATTGACCTGTAAAATACATTAATCACTTGACTGCTAGAATGGTTTACCCCTTTCATGACCAGGGAATTTTTTGCTATGCTATACTTTAACTGGTAACTGCTTGGTCATGTAACACTATGCAAATGAAATTTATAGCTTTTTTTTCACACACAGCTTTCTTTTGGTGGTATTTAATCACCACTAGGTTTGTTTTTATTATTATTTGTTGCTGTATAAATGAAAAAAATACTGCAAATTGTGAAGCAAAAAAATTTTTTCTTAGTTTAATATAAAATTTTCATATTTGCCCTTTTTATTTTTGGAGTACTGATATATTTTCCCCTTTGGACTGATGGAGCTCTGTTGCTTCCGTTCCCCTGGGACTGAAGGCACTTTGTGGTGCTTTCAGGTTTTCAGTTTCTAAAAATACCCCTGCTTGAGGGCTATAATTCCATTCAAAAATAATTTGAACAAGTTTGTATTTGTCTGCACTACAGGTATCTTCGTTGGAAGTTCAGAAAACACAGTTGGAAGCACGTTTGGAGGAAAAAGAGGGAATTGTGAAAAGCCAACAGGAAGAGCTAAACAAGCATTCACACATGATTGCTATGATACACAGCCTTAGCAGTGGCAAACTCGGTACAGGAAATGTGAACCTCAGCCTATAGGACTGTGAACTCCTCTTAGCAGCAACTGAAAAATAACTTTTGTATTGTAATCTTAGGGTTAAGCCAGTGATACTGAAACTGTAGCATGATCACAACCTTTATATTATAAGCTGCTGAAATATCAATTTTCAAAATATATTTTAAACAATTTTATGAGGTGATGCAGTTCCTAATCCCCAATATCTCCAGAATTTATTCCAGTAACTGGCAGCATGTTGTCATTCTGCTAAACTCTACTACACTAGTGTGGTATATTTTCAGAATCTATGCCAAGCGTACAGGGGTTGCAGTTTCTCTCTTTATATATAGGTCCTGAAAGGACTTTTATCAGATTCAGAAATTGCATTTTATCCTTATTTATTTTATTTGTGTATAGTATGTCTAAAGGATGTCTCCTTAGTTGCAGTAGTATGACTGTTTGTTTCTTATGTGAGTTTTAGTACATCTTAACAAGTTGGGCCAGTGGGCTGAATGGTTGTCCCCACCTGTGCTTTTCGCAACTGCTAATATACTCAGTAAATTAAATGAAAACCTTCACTTGCAGCAAAGAAAGAGTGGTGAAAAGGTCTTTAACCTGACTCCAGAAAGATGCAAAACAATGACCATTCAACCTGTCGAAGTACACTTATTACAAAGCTGTGCTACTGTCTTTATATCTGAAATTTTGTGATTTTTTTTTTTTTTGTTTTTTGAACAGCACCAGGGTTAGTACTTACCATGAATGAAATGTGTGCTGGTGGCTGCTCCGTTCATTTGAAATCCTCAGTCCTCTGCTCCAGATACCAGTCAAGTGCCAACTATGCCCACTTTTTCTGCCTCTGTGCAAAGAAGCCACTTTGTCTGTTCCCACAATGAAAAGCATTCTGTGAGTGGATGAGGCAGCCTTTTTTTATTGAGGGAGCAACTCGTATGGCTTCTAAGAATAGAGTATGGGGGCAAAAAGAGCAGTCGTATTCGGCACTTAACGAGAGCTTGTCAAAGGTGCATCTGCTCATATTAACTCCTGCAGCACCAGAAGATCACTGCTGTGGGGAGTAACCAGGGGCAGGGGACTGAGGATTTCAACCAAACACACCAGCACACTGGACCAATGATGTTCATTGTATGTCCCATCCCTGG
Source organism: Aquarana catesbeiana (assembly GCF_042186555.1). Lineage (NCBI taxonomy): Eukaryota > Metazoa > Chordata > Amphibia > Anura > Ranidae > Aquarana > Aquarana catesbeiana. The sequence goes on along the minus strand of NC_133325.1, from coordinate 351,782,582 downwards.
TGCTCTTTAAGGCCCCTTTCACACATGTGTGACCTGAAAGTCGCGTGATTTTGATGCGACTTGAAGCAATGCCTGTGTAATCTTAAAGTCTATGGACCTCAAGTCTCATCAAAGTCGGACCAAAGTAGTGCAGGGACTACTTTGAATTCGCTGCGACTTTAAGTCGCACAGATATGAATGGTACTCATTGAAAATCATGTGGTATGACTTGTCATGCGACTTTGTAGTTCCAAGTCACACAAGTGTGAAAGGGGCCTACAAAAAAAACCCCTAAACTTCAGCTTAGGGTTGAATTATCCTAATATATATGTTTGCTTTTTAGTTTTGCCTAAACATTGCTTATAGTAACTATTGTCACTGGGAAAAAAAAAAATCATGAAGGCAAAAACACCCTGTCAAAATAGACATTATATTTACTTGACCTGACCAGGAGGTTGGGGCTGGGAGCGAGTGAGTAAATGCTTTGCTCAACAAGCGCTCTGGGTGCCACTGCTTTCTGACAGCTGCAGGTATGATGGACAATATGTTTTTCGCTGGGTGCTGGGGTTCTCTACCCTGACCCCCTATGCCACTATAAAGAGACTACAGTCACTTTAAAGCACACCAGGCCCGACAACCCTACTTGCTGTCCTCATTTTAACTTATAAACACTATACGCATGGGTCGAAGCTGTTGTAGGTATTTAACATAACGTTTGCATATGTTTCAAAATATTATCTTTAAAATAAACTAGAAAGGTGATTCATTTTCTTTTTAAATATTAAAATACTAGATATTTGTAAACAACATGATTTTGTTATATTGGTTTGTACAAGTTACTTTTAATGTGAGCCAAGATTTTCTAACTGTATTACTGACAAAGTGTAGCTAATAGTATCAAATTTTATTTTAATTTATGTATTTTTGCTGTAGGTGCAGAACACTTAGTTGTACGCCTACAGCAATGAATTGTTCACTGCAGGCTAAACTGAAAATGTATGTTTTGATGTCCATACAGGCAGAACATCCTACATTCTCTATGCTTTAGTTTTCCATTCACACATTGTTGTAGCTCCGCATTCAAAGCAAGTTCTTTTTGTTCATATCTTGTAAACCTCAGTCCATACTGTGCCTCGCTTATAGAAAGTCTAAACAAAACAAAAAACCCCAAAAAAGTAAGCGCTAAAAAGTTTCCTAAACCACCCGTCCGACTTTGCTCAGTATTAGGATGTATACTCTCAGTGACTCTGCAAGGAGTTCTCTGGTTTCTATGAGCAGAGGATTACAGGGATTGTGTCCAATTTCTAATCGTAGAACAGCTATACTGTTTGCTAGATCGCATTAGTAGTTCACCGATCGTTTTCATTTGCTGCCATTGAACAACTAGGCAGTTATGTAATTCTGTTACTTTACTTGTTGCCTACTTGTTTTCACTGACTGTCACAGGCAACCAAAAGGGGTCAGCAACAGCAACATCCATATTCCTCCTAGTACATGTTTCCTTTAAAGCTAACACAGATATTATGTATTGAAAATTACAAGGGTAAGAAAACACCTTAATGAATAAGTGCACTATAAAACAAAGTGAATTTATCCTTTTTGTCCCTTTCTCTTGATCTAACCTAATCCACCTCGACAGATGGATACATACAATGATTTGATGGCCATGGCTATGCGCTTTACTTACAGTGTATCTAGAAAGTATTCACAGCGCTTTACTTTTTCCACATTTTTTTTTATGTTACTTATTCCAAAATGAAATTAATTATTTTCCTCAAAATTCTGCAATCCATACCGCATAATGACAACTTGAACAAAGTTTGTTTCAAAGCTTTGCAAATTTAAAAAAAAAAAAAAAAAAAAATCACATTTTACATAAGTATTCACAGCCTTTGCTCAGTACTTTGTTGAAGCACCAAAGGTTACAGCCTCAAGTTTTTTTTGAGCATGATATTACAAGCTTGGCACAACTATTTTTGGGCAGTTTCTCCCATTCTTCTTTGCAGGACCTCTCAAGCTCCATCAGGGAGCGTCCGGTGCACAGCCATTTTCAGATCTCTCCAGAGATGTTCAATCTGTTTCAAGTCTGGGCCAATCAAGGACATGCAGAGAGTTGTCCCGTAGCCACTCTTTTTTTATCTTGGCTGTGTGCCACTGTCCTGTATTTTACTCAAAGGGATGTCATTTTCAGGTAGGTCAAAATTCCTCTTGTCACAGGTAAATTTTGTAATGTGTTTTGAGTGCTCAGTGTATACAGCTGAGCCCAGACATGAGGGAACAGTTGCTTACTGCAGGGGTTCTCAACCTCAGTCCTCAAGTACCAACAAAAGGCCATGTTTTGGGAATTTCTCTTAGATAAAATAGCTGTCCAAAATACCAAGTCATTGACTCTGATTTAACCACTTGCCGACCGCCTCACGACGATATACGTCGGCAGAATGGCACGGGCAGGCAGAATCACGTACCTGTACGTGATCTGCCTCCCGCGGGCGGGGGTTCGATTGGACGACCCCCCCCGGTGCCCGAGGCGGTTGGCGTTTGTCCCCCGGCGATCGGAGTTGAGGGGGAGGCCATCCATTCGTGGCCCCCCCCCCCTCGCGATCGCTCCCAGCCAATGGGATCATTCCTCTGCTGCTGTATGCTAAACAGCAGCAGAGGAAATGATGTCATCTCTCCTTGGCTCTGTATTTTCCGTTCCGGCGCCGAGGAGAGAAGACTGCAATGTGAGTGCACAACACACACATACAGTAGAACATGCCAGGCACACAGTACACCCCACCCCCCCCCCCCCCCCGTCACACTGACACCAAGCAGTTTTTTTTTTCTGATTACTGCATTGGTGTCAGTTTGTGACAGTGTGGTAGGGCAGTTAGTGTCTAGGATACCCCCCTAACCCCCCCCTAATAAAGTTTTAACCCCTTGATCACCAACCCCCCCCCCCCCCCGTCGCCAGTGCCACTAAGCGATCATTTTTCTGATTGCTGTATTAGTGGCACTGGTGACGCTAGTTAGGGAGGTAAATATTTAGGTTCGCCGTCAGCGTTTTATAGCGTCAGGGACCCCCATATACTATAAAGGTTTTAACCCCTTGATTGCCCCCTAGTTAACCCTTTCACCAGTGATCACCGTATAAGTGTTACGGGTGACGCTGGTTAGTTCGTTTATTTTTTATAGTGTCAGGGCACCCGCCGTTTATTACCGAATAAAGGTTCAGCCCCCTGATCGCCCGGCGGTGATATGCGTTGCCCCAGGCAGTGTCAGGTTAGCGCCAGTACCGCTAACACCCACGCACGCAGCATACGCCTCCCTTAGTGGTATAGTATCTGAACAGATCAATATCTGATCCGATCAGATCTATATTAGCGTCCCCAGCAGTTTAGGGTTCCCAAAAACGCAGTGTTAGCGGGATCAGCCCAGATACCTGCTAGCACCTGCGTTTTGCTCCTCCGCCCGGCCCAGCCCCCCCAAGTGCAGTATCGATCGATCACTGTCACTTACAAAACACTAAACGCATAACTGCAGCGTTCGCAGAGTCAGGCCTGATCCCTGCGATCGCTAACAGTTTTTTTTTTGGTAGCGTTTTGGTGAACTGGCAAGCATCAGCCCCAAGCAGCGTCAGGTTAGCGCCTGTACCGCTAACACCCACACACGCACCGTACACCTCCCTTAGTGGTATAGTATCTGAACGGATCAATATCTGATCCGATCAGATCTATATTAGCGTCCCCAGCAGTTTAGGGTTCCCAAAAACGCAGTGTTAGCGGGATCAGCCCAGATACCTGCTAGCACCTGCATTTTGCCCCTCCGCCCGGCCCAGCCTAGCCCACCCAAGTGCAGTATCGATCGATCACTGTCAGTTACAAAACACTAAACGCATAACTGCAGCGTTCACAGAGTCAGGCCTGATCCCTGCGATCGCTAACAGTTTTTTTGGTAGCGTTTTGGTGAACTGGCAAGCACCAGCCCCAAGCAGCGTCAGGTTAGCGCCAGTACTTCTAACACGCACCCACGCACGCACCGTACACCTCCCTTAGTGGTATAGTATCTGAACGGATCAATATCTGATCCGATCAGATCTATACTAGCGTCCCCAGCAGTTTAGGGTTCCCAAAAACGCAGTGTTAGCGAGATCAGCCCAGATACCTGCTAGCACCTGCGTTTTGCCCCTCCGCCCAGCCCACCCAAATGCAGTATCGATCGATCACTGTCACTTACAAAACACTAAACGCATAACTGCAGCGTTCGCAGAGTCAGGCCTGATCCCTGCGATCGCTAACAGTTTTTTTGGTAGCGTTTTGGTGAACTGGCAAGCACCAGCGGCCTAGAACACCCCGGTCCTAGTCAAACCAGCACTGCAGTAACACTTGGTGACGTGGCAAGTCCCATAAGTGCAGTTCAAGCTGGTGAGGTGGCAAGCACAAGTAGTGTCCCGCTGCTACCAAGAAGACGAACACAGGCCCGTTGTGCCCTTCCTGCTGCATTTGCCAATCCTAATTGGGAACCCACCGCTTCTGCATCGCCCGTACTTCCCCCATTCACATCCCCAACCAAATGCAGTCGGCTGCATGAGAGGCATTTTCTTTATGTCCTCCCGAGTACCCCTACCCAACGAACCCCCCAAAAAAGATGTGTCTGCAGCAAGCGCGGATATAGGCGTGACACCCGCTATTATTTTCCCTCCTGTCCTGACAATCCTGGTCTTTGCATTGGTGAATGTTTTGAACACTACCATTCACTAGGTGAGTATTAGCGTAGGGTACAGCATTGCACAGACTAGGCACACTTTCACAGGGTCTCCCAAGATGCGATCGCATTTTGAGAGACCCGAACCTGGAACCGGTTACAGTTATAAAAGTTACAGTTACAAAAAAAAGTGTAAAAAAAACACAAAAAAATAATATAAAATTTAAAAAAATAGTTGTCGTTTTATTCTCTCTATTGTTCTGCTCTTTTTTACTGTATTCTATTCTGCAATGTTTTATTGTTATGTTTTATCATGTTTGCTTTTCAGGTATGCAATTTTTTATACTTTACCGTTTACTGTGTTTTTTTGTTAACCATTTTTTTGTCTTCAGGTACGCCATTCACGACTTTGAGTGGTTATACCAGAATGATGCCTGCAGGTTTAGGTATCATCTTGGTATCATTCTTTTTACCCAGCGGTCGGCTTTCATGTAAAAGCAGTCCTAGCGGCTAATTAGCCTCTAGACTGCTTTTACAAGCAGTGGGAGGGAATGCCCCCCCACCGTCTTCCGTGTCTTTCTCTGGCTCTCCTGTCTCAACAGGGAACCTGAGAATGCAGCCGGTGATTCAGTCAGCTGACCATAGAGCTGATCAGAGACCAGAGTGGCTCCAAACATCTCTATGGCCTAAGAAACCAGAAGCTACGAGCATTTTATGACTTAGATTTCGCCGGATGTAAACATTGGGCAATTGGGAATGCATTTTATCACACCGATCTTAGTATGGTCAGATGCTTTGAGGGCAGAGGAGAGATCTAGGGTCTAATAGACCCCAATTTTTTCAAAAAAGAGTACCTGTCACTACCTATTGCTATCATAGGGAATGTAAATATCCCCTGAGATAACAATAAAAATGATTTTAAAAAAAAATGAAAGGAACAGTTTAAAAATAAGATAAAAAAGCAAAAAAATAATAAAGAAAAAAAAAAAAAAAAAGCACCCCTGTCCCCCCCCTGCTCTTGCGCTAAGGCGAACGCAAGCGTTGGTCTGGTGTCAAATGTAAACAGCAATTGCACCATGCATGTGAGGTATCACCGCGAAGGTCAGATCGAGGGCAGTAATTTTAGCAGTAGACCTCCTCTGTAAATCTAAAGTGGTAACCTGTAAAGGCTTTTAAAAATGTATTTATTTTGTTGCCACTGCATGTTTGTGCGCAATTTTAAAGCATGTCATGTTTGGTATCCATGTACTCGGCCTAAGATCATCTTTTTTATTGCATCAAACATTTGGGCAATATAGTGTGTTTTAGTGCATTAAAATTTAAAAAAGTGTGTTTTTTCCCAAAAAAATGCGTTTGAAAAATCGCTGCGCAAATACTGTGTGAAAAAAAAAAATGAAACACTCACCATTTTAATCTGTAGGGCATTTGCTTTAAAAAAATGTATAATGTTTGGGGGTTCAAAGTAATTTTCTTGCAAAAAAAAATAATTTTTTCATGTAAACAAAAAGTGTCAAAGGGCTTTGTCTTCAAGTGGTTAGAAGAGTGGTTGATGTGTGACATAAGCTTCTAAAAAGAAAGGAAATTTACTGTATTTGATACAATTTTCTGTTTTCCTGGTGCCTACGTGGCAGCATACCTGATAAATAACTAGCTGACAGGGTGGGTAGATGTATGGAAAATGTTTTACTTGGAGACCGAAGCTTGGACTGTTTGCTCTTCAAAAAATCCACCACAGTCTGTACTCCTTGATCCACCTTGTAGTGTCTCAGAAAAGTATGATGTGAGGACCAACAGACCACTCTGCAAACCATCTCCATGGAAACCCTGGCATTAGCCACCCAGGAAATTGCAACCGCTCTTGTAAATAGGGACATTATCATCAACAGAGGCTTCAATACCCCCCTGCCCTGTATGCCCTTTGTATGAGCTTTATAATCCATCTGGCTAAAATTCTGGAAGCAACTTCTTTTCCCCTGTTCTTTCTGCTTGAAAAAAAACAAGATTACGTCTGATGCTGTGATTGGGTTTGCAACGGATATTTCTTAGGGCTCTAGTGATATCCAGTACATGTAGGGATCCTGTCTGTGATACTGGGAGGTTGAGTAAGGCTCAGGTTTCTGAAAAATGATACCTTGGCTAAAAAAAAATGCTCCACAGGCTCAAGCTCCTATCTATCCCGGAGGAATGAAACGCATATTTCTGAAGTGCCCAGGGCATGTAGTTCTGAGGTTCTTATAGAAATCCCAGCTAAGAGCAACACTGCTTTGTAAGATGCGTATATGCACTGCTTTGAGGAACTGTGACCAGTGGCTCCTCTAGGCCACTAAGGCTGGGTTCACACATATGCGACCACGGTTTCAGGGCGTCCGGTGCGGTTCTGTTCACTGGTTCAGGTGCAAATTTCTACCTGAAATCGCACCTGAACCAAACCCAAAATCACACAGGACCATTTTTAATACTGGCTTCATTGAAAGCCAGTCCGATTCACATGTTATGCAAATTGGATGCAGTTAAAAACGCATCCAATTCACATGTCTGAACTGAGCCTTTGTTCTCATGGGATTGACAAACACGTAGCCATTAACAGGTGAAACAGTGCTACAACCTCTCTAATATTCACAGCGTTATGCAACCGGTCTAAACTACATGGCATGTTCACCAATGCCAGGAGCCTGGTGGACAAGATGGGTCAACTAGAGATACTGTTGTATGAGGAGGATTTGGATTTTGTGGGAATTTGAGACCTGGTTCAACAGCTCTCATGATTGGCTGGCAACCATTCAAGGGTATACCCTTTATCGCAAGGATAGAGAGGGAAAAAAGGGGGAGGGGTATGCCTATATATCAAGAATAATGTACTAGTGAATGTGAGAGATGACATCACTAAGGGAGCCAGGGAGGAGGTGGACTCCTTATGGGTAGAGCTCAAAAGGGATGAAGCTAAGGGGAAAATAATACTGTGAGTATGCTATAGGCCCCTTAACCTGAGGGAGAATGGGGAGACAGAGCTCCTATCAGAATTTGGATTAGCAGCAAGGATGGGAAATGTTATCATAATGGGGGATTTTAATTATCCAGACATAGACTGGGCGGAGGCAACCACACATTCATCTAAGGCTTGCCAGTTCCTAAATGTCTTGCAGGAAAATTTTACGGGTCAGATGGTAGACGCACCAACTAGAAATAAAGTGTTACTGGATCTACTGATTACCAACAATACAGACCTGATCACGGATGTGGAAATACGGGGCAATTTAGGTAACAGTGATCACAGGTCAATTGGCTTCAGTATAAATCACACAAATAGGAAACATAAGGGGAATACAAAGACAATGAACTTCAAAAGAGCCAACTTCCCTAAACTACGAACTTTGCTAGAAGGCATAAATTGGGATAAAATCTTAGGAACAAAGAACACGGGGGAGCAATAGGTTTGCTTTAAGAGCATATTAAATAAGGGCATTAGCCAATGCATCCCATTGGTTAATTTAAAAGAGCGAACAAAAGTCCTGGATGGCTTAACTTCAATGTAAAAATGCATATAAAAGCAAAGGAAAAGGCCTTCAAAAAATACAAGGTTGAGGGATCATCATCAGCATTCAGACTTTATAAAGAATGTGACAAGAAATGTAAGGGTGCAATAAGGACGGCTAAGATAGAACATGAAAGTCACATAGCGGAGGAGAGCAAAAAAAAATCCCAAGAAATTCTTTAAGTATGTAAACAGTAAAAAAAGGGAGGACAGGCCATATTGGCCCCATAAAGAATGAGGAAGGACATCTGGTTACAAAGGATGGAGAGATGGCGAAGGTATTGAATTTATTCTTCTCCTCAGTCTTCACGAAGGAATCAGGGGCCTTCAGTAACCAAAACTGCAGTGTTTATCCTCATGACACATCACAGGAAGCACCTCCCTGGTTAACAGAGGACAGAATTAAAATTAGGCTTGGGAAACTTAACATTAATAAATCACCGGGACCAGATGGCTTGCACCCGAGGGTACTTGGGGAACTCAGTCAAGTAATTGCCAGACCATTGTTCCTAATTTTTACTGACAGTCAACTGACTGGAATGGTACCAGCTGATTGGAGAAAAGCCAATGCACCAATATTTAAAAAGGGCCCAAAATGCATCCCTGGGAATTACAGACCAGTTAGCCTAACATCAATAGTAAGTAAACTCTTGCAGGGGATGATAAGGGATTATATACAAGATTTTAGTAATGAGAACGGTATCATTAGCAGTAATCAGCATGGATTCACAAATAATCGTTCTTGTCAAACCAATCTATTAACCTTCTATGAGGAGGTGAGTTGCCATCTAGATAAAGGAAGGCCTGTAGACGTGGTGTATCTGGATTTTGCAAAAGCAATTGAGACAGTTCCCCATAAACGTTTACTGTACAAAATAAGGTCCATTGGCATGGACCATAGGGTGAGTACATGGATTGAAAGCTGGCTACAAGGGCAAGTTCAGAGGGTGGTGATAAATGGGGAGTACTTGGATTAGTCAGGGGTGGGTAGTGGGGTCCCCCAGGGTTCTGTGCTGGGACCAATCCTGTTTAATTTGTTCATAAACTACCTGAAGGATGGGGTAAACAGTTCAATCTGTATTTGCGGACGATACTAAGCTAAGCAGGGCAATAACTTATCTTAACAAATTAATGGGGTGGGCAGCTACATGGCAAATGTGGTTCAATGTAGAAAAATGTAAAATAATGCATTTGGGTGGCAAAAATATGAATGCAATCTATACACTGGGGGGAGAACCTCTGGAGGAATCTAGGATGGAAGAGGACCTGGGGGTCCTAGTAGATGATGGGCTCAGCAAAGCCACGCAATGCCAAGCTACTGCTAACAAAGCAAACAGAATATTGGCATGCATTAAAAAGGTTATTAATTCCAGAGATAAAAGGATAATTCTCCCACTCTACAAGACTCTGGTCTGGCCACACCTAGAATATGCTGTCCAGTTATGGGCACCTGTCCTCAGGAAGGATGTACTGGAAATGGAGTAAGTTCAAAGGAGGGCAACAAAGCTAATAAAGGGTCTGGAGGATATTAGTTATGAGGAAAGGTTGCGAGCACTGAACTTATTCTCTCTGAAGAGACGCTTGAGAGGGGATATGATTTCAATTTACAAATACCATACTGGTGACCCCACAATAGGGATAAAACTTTTTTGCGGAAGTGAGTTTAACAAGACAAGTGGTCACTCATTAAAATTAGAAGAAAACAGGTTTAACCTTAAACTACGTAGAGGGATCTTTACTGTAAGAGCAGCAAGGATGTGGAATTCCCTGCCACAGGCAGTGGTCTCAGCGGGCGGCGGGGGGGGGGGGGGGGCATCGATAGTTTCAAGAAACTATTAGATAAGCACCTGAATGACCACAACATACAGAGATATACAAGGTAATACTGACATATAATCACATGCATAGGTTGGACTTGATAAACTTGTGTCTTTTTTCGACCTCACCTACTATGAAAAAAAAAAAAAAGCTCCAGGTACGTACTGGATGCTCAGGCAAAACTACTATGCTATGTAATCCACCACTGGAACTAGCCGGTACTCTATGTCAGCACAAATGGATATCTTTTATTGAAATATAATGTAGTACAGCTGATAAAAACACCAGTGCATTTTGGTCGTCAGGCCTTAGTCATGGTTAAGCCTTAGCTGTTACTAAGGCCTGGCGGCCAAAATGGGTTGGCATTTTTATCAGCTGTACCCCATTATTTTTCAATAAAGGCTATTTATTTGTGCTGATGTATTGAAGCGTCTGCTTTTTCCTGTGGATCGCATGAGGAAGACATAAGGCTGAATTTCTTGCTGCCACCAAGGAGATAAACCTCTGTGTTCATAGTATTAGAGGGTTTTTTTTCCTTTAACAAGTCAAGACCCCCTAATCTACCCTTTTTAAAGATCAGACTCAAAGATACAGCTTATGCTGACTCGGCTGTATGAGCACCCCTTTGAGACAGAAGGTGCAGGAAGGCCAGGAAAGGAACTGGAGCATGCATGCTAAGGTGAACCACTTAGGGCAGGGATGTCCAAACTACGGCCCTCCAGCTGTTGCGGAACTACACTTCCCATGAGGCATTGTAAAACTCTGACATTCACAGACATGACTAGGCATGATGGGAGTTGTAGTTCCTTAACAACTGGAGGGCCATAGTTTGGACACCACTGACTTAGGGGAACCATGTCCTAAGCGACCAGTAGAGCAGCATGGTTATGAGCAAGACTTTCTCTCAAGAATCTCATTTATGAGTGGCAGCGGACAAAAGGTTAGCCTGCAGAGAGAAAAAAAAGCTCCCACTCCCCTCTGTCCTTGGATGTGGAATCAGGATGGAAAATTTGGTAGCTTGTCATTGCTTTAAGACACAGAAAAGTCTATTCGGGAAAGGTCCCAGAGGTGAACCAGATGACCAAACACTTGAGGACGCAAAGACCAATAGTTGTGATCTGAAAGTTGCAAAATAGTCGGTCAGCCACCATATTTAGCCTGCCCATCAGATACATTGCCCTGTAACATTACTGGTATTCTTTTGATCTAGTGTGAAGGGGCTGTCATGGCCAGAAATACTGCCCAAATCTCTGAGACTTTGGAGATCATACCTTTTGCATGGAACCTCCACTTTCTCTGGACCCCCATGTTCTTGCAATGGGCCTCCCTACTGTTTCCTACTGGCATCTCTAGTAACTGTGGTCCAACTTAATGGACATAAAGGATGCTAGCATTAACTCCTTCTTTAACCACCACCACCAAAGACTCCTTCATGGAGGGAGACACCCCGCATTAAAGTCCTAGCTGATGATGTTTCCTCTACTACATCATGACGCCTGTTTGAAATTAGCAGTATATGTATATATTATGTGGCGCTCCCTTACTGAACACTTACTATGTATCAATAAATGTGTTGAAACAAGCCAAAAAAACCATAAATCCATTCAAATAAATTCAGGGGACTTCCCTGAGGAAGTCATGAGGTTATGACACCGATCCACTGAATTTATATGAATGGATTTATGTTTTTTTGGTGGTTTGTTTCAGCACATTTATTGATACATAGTGAGGGAGCGGGAAAGAAGGGAGACTGAGGTGCTGGCAGTGTTGAAGAGGGCCTTCAAGTACACAATCTATTGAGCCAGAGAGAGTTGATTTTGCCAAAGATCATGATCCAACAAAAGCTCTGCAGTGTATCCACCAGAATTTCCTTCTGAAGCAGGAGTTCTCATCTGATAGCTAAGAGAACAATATTGTCCATATAATGGTGCATGTGAAGGCCTTGCCCTCCGAGAGGAGCTAGAACCCTGTATCAAGACTTAGGCAAAAGTCCTCAGGGAAATGCTGAGGCCCGAACAGGAGACACCTGAACAGCAAGTGAAGGTGGCTGACTGCGAACCTTAGGTATTTTCTGAAAGGATGAGGAAAAAAATGTTGATGTGTACGTAAGCGCCTTGGAGACCTAAAATAAAGCACACAGGCTCCTGGCTGCCCTGCTTGGGTTGTGTGCAGGGACTCCATCTTGATTTTTTTCAGTAAGATATAATGATCTAGGTTCTTTAGATCTGTTACTGGCCGCCAATTGCCATTATCCTTTGGATCCAGAATGACTGCTAAGTAGAACCGTGTGAACTTTTCTGAGCTGGGAACTGTAGCAAAAACCACACAAGATTGTTGCTACTACCCACATATCTGTGCAAAATTTCGATCAGACCCCCACAAAGTGGATAGCCTGGCCCCCATTGCAAGTGTCTGGACATTCAATCTGTCAAAAAGATCCTGAGGAACATTTAGTCTTTTACTTTTGTGATCTCAAGAAGTTCGCTTGGGTACCTCTACAAAACCTTCCTAGTATTTCTTGGCTAGTGGAAAGGCTTGAAATTCCTTGACCACGCGGGGTGAAACTTATTAGGAAAGATCTTGAGCCTCCCCATTTCCTGTCCTGAGGCCGAAGACCTGATCTTCCACCTATCATTCTCGTCATGGCTGTATCCAGCCTATTCCCAAAGAGAGACTTCTCGTTGAAAGGAATTTGCACCCATTATGTTTTGCAGATACATCCACCGCATGGCCCATACCATATGGACCTCTTGGCAGTGAAGCATTACTCACGCTGAACACCTGATGGTATCTCTTGCCACCTCGCTGATGACATCTTCAGACATTATATTCGTCCAAGGTTAGACAATGTGTTCAAATAGAACATCATCCTTTATTGAGGTCATAATGTCCTGGGTGACTTGTTTGATCGCGTAAGTGGCACAGCAGCAAAAGGTGTAATCTACTGTCTCTGTCTTCTGCCATTACTTCTTCCATAAATGAAAGGAATTCTGGACGACCATCCTTGGTTAATTCAGCTAGACCACCGGGATCCTCGGAGCCGCGAGAGACCACATGAGACACAGGAAACAAGCTGGAGTGTGTTCATAAGATCTCTGACTTTATTGAATACAACAGTAGTATATATACCAGTAAAAATGCATGTCTAAGGATTATTCAAACTTTACACTCAGTACGTTTTTATCAAGAGTTAGGCTGCTTAAATAGATAACAAGAAATAGCTGAGGACTTGCTGACACAAATTCGGCTTGACCAAAGTATCTCATAGGGTGTGGTTCTAACTTTTAAGCTTATTATGGCAAAACTCACACACAAAAATTCACTTCTACTTTTATGTAAAATGGAAGAGAATCTAAGATGGAGTCAGTTGTTTATACATTCTATTACAATCCCCTCTTAAGTCATGAACATGACTTGCTTTCTCTCCACGGTAACATAATTAGCTTTCTTATCATAGTACATGCTAAAGTAGGCTTTATTAGCAGCAGCGGGGTCAGGGGTTAGTCTGTGTCTCATTTCCTAAATTAAAACACCAGTCAGGGAAATTACTTCTACCCATTGTTGGAAAATTAATGATGTTGCTTACATGTAAACTTGATATGTCGGTTAAAACAACGGGAGGAGTTCCATTTAAAAAAGGGTGATGTTTAAAGGTACAGCCATAAGTGAAATACAGGCTGTACTAGGACGCAGTTTACTACATATCCAACATTTCTCATACCCTGATTTCTGGGCATATGAATTTCAGTAGTAACATTTTGTCTGTAAAACTATCGGTTTTAACTCCTTCATTATCTGATTGTGCATCTCTCTTGTGTCTGGTATGTGTATTATTGATGGTGTTAAAGGGTGACCCACATATGCCTTTAAGGGCTCCCAAGTCCTCAGGATGATAAATACAATTAGTTATGATTCCTGTTGGTAAGAACACCATCAAAGTCATCAAGAACAAGAGGCCCAAGGCCTTACCAAAAGTCTGCCTCTTGGCAGATGAGCCCTGATTCAAGGCTTTTCTGCACTCCTTCAATGTTCCATTTCCTAACAGGATGGACACATTTTGAGTAGTGTGCAGTGCGGTTGCATGACCCAGGGTGAATGAAGTAACCATCTCCACAACCATCGCACAGGATGCTAAAGCTCGGAGACATGTCGGCATGGCCAGTACCGGCATAGGTACAACCCTTGAAAACAAAATGTAATAGGGTGAATGTTGCCCCCCCCGCTCCCCATTGCACTTTTAGGATATACAAAAGCATTACACATTTCATCATTCCATTTTGCACAATCTGGCATATCGATATTTGTGGCTTGTCTCAGGATTTTATCATAGTAGGAACAATCAGGTATCCATTGGCGGCAGTAACCAATTATACCAAGAAAAGACAGCATATCTTTCTTAGTAAGTGGGGGGGGGGGCAGACCCACTAGAGCCATAGCTCTCTTGTGACTGATTTTCCTCTCTCCTTTATTGAGCACAAAACCAAGGTATTGAATAGTTTCCTGACACCATTGTAGCTTTTTCCTAGATACCTTGTGACCATTGCATGCAACCTGGCTTGGACTACACAACAATAAATCATCAACATATTAATTAACATCACAGAGAAATATTCAGCATCGGATGGAATGGAGTGATGGCACATCAGGCACTATGGGTGCAATGGGTATAACTAAGTTGTTTATGGCCCTTAAGTCCTGTACCAACCTGTAACTGCCATCCGGCTTTTTAACTGGATTTCCTGACGCATCATGGCAGCACACACACTGGGCTGTGACTCCGCCCCCACAACCTGACAGGATAGGTTAACTATAAAACATGGAGAGAGACCTCACCTCGTTCACTTTTTTTATCCTCACCTGACAAGGATAGATCCATTGATTCGGATAGACAGGATTCAACACCCTTACCGCTCCACCAAGTTAAGCCTCTCTTGGCTGAAGGTCTCTCCTGTACAGCCTCTATGGAGAGAACCCCAATCTGGTGGTCTCGGGGGCACATTCTGGTATTTATCAAGCTTTTAAAGAAGCTTAAACTACTGCATTGACCTCCTACCTTTCTTCTATTCCAAGGTATTGCTTTTGACTTTGCTTTATCCTCTCTGTTTGTTTGTTTAACAAGGGTTTGGCTGAGATCTGTAGTTCCACAGCTCGGCGTTCGTGCCATTATGGCTGTTGCATCCTTCTCTGGGCTCTACACAGGGACTGGAGAAAGTAAGGTAGAGCTGCAGGTCATTCTGCCCTTTTCCAATATGGCGTGAGTTCCGGCAGAGCGCTTCTACACATGTGTGGTGATGTAATTTCCATTTAAAAGGCCCACAGCTTGTTTGAATTATGCTGATGGCTGCAGGCTGCTCAGAATGATCGTTTCTTTTGTCTATTTCCGCCCTCAGTCTCTGGTAGGCTGCTTTATTGTTTTTACCTGGTTATTTGCAACTCTGTTTTTCTTGCATTGCATTTGCTTTACTGTTTTCTCATCAGGTATTACCTTTTCTGTGCACTATCTTCATGGAGGTCACTGCCCAAGCAGACCACCCTCAGCATATAAGGTAAGAGGTGTTCAGCATGTTGGTAAGTATGGAAGAGGAAAAATAGTGCGTGACCTTCTAATGCTGCAATTTTCTGACAGTCCTTCCAGGTCAAGATCGACAAACTCCAGGCATCAAGGTCGCTCAAGCCATACCTCAAGCCATAGGAGATCTGGGAGAAATTGTTCAAAGTCTTCATCTCACCATCGACACCCTGGTCACGGCCATTCTCGCCACAGTTGCTCGCGGAGTAGCCGCTCACGCAGAAGGTCTCGTTCTCCTCGTCGTGAAAGGAGCTATCACACCCACCCTGCAGCAAACGCTTGCTGGGTGTGCGGAGCTCCAGCTTTGCCAGACAAATTAGCTTGCCACGCATGCTTTAATGAAGCAACCAGGGAGAAGGAGTAGGATGCAAGAGAAGTATCTGACCTTATCAGAGAATCTGCACAAAAATCTATTCTGGAATCATCAGCTGCTGAACCAGAAAAGACAGGCCCAAGCACATCTGCTGCATCTCATAATGCTCCCATTGATTCAGATTCAGCCTCTAACAATGAAGATTCAGAGATGCCCACAGGATTCGACTTTACCTTAGTGGAACCCCTTATAAGATCAGTAAAGGAGGCCATAGCATGGGAGAAAGAGGAGGCGGCTCTTCCCAAAGTACAGAAATACTTCCCTAATTTAAAAAGAGAGCCGGAGTCTTTTCCCTTTATTGAGGAGTTGGAGGATCTCATTAAGGATGAATGGGAAAGATCAGATAAGAGATCCAACCTGAATAACAGGTTGGCCAAATTATATCCATTGAAGGAAATGAAGGTGAATTCATTAATTCATCCACTGGTGGTTGACGCTTCCCTGATGCGACTCGCAAGACATGTTACCCTCACACTAGAGGATGCAGTAACCTTCCGAGACGTGCTGGACTGGAAGATTGATCAGGATATGAAAAAAGCCTACTGCACAGCAGGAGGGGCGTGTAGGCCATCAGGAGCAGCGGCTGCAGTCAGTAAGGTGATCGTTGGATGGTCTGCGAATATAGAATAATCCGTATGTGAAGAAGCGGACCAAGAGAAAATAATTAGTTCCCTTCAAGAACTGAAAATGGCAGGCGATTTTGTAGCAGAGACTTCAGTAGATGTCATTCGTTCTTCTGCGAGGGCTATGTCAGCTTCAGTCATGGCTAGAAGAGCTCTTTGGCTAAAGCCATGGGTTAGCAGATCCAGCATCAAAGACCAACTGGTGCAAGATTCCTTACGATGGAGTCAATCTTTTTGGTTCAAAACTGGACTCAGCGATCTCCAAAGTGACAGGGGGTAAATTGGGATTGATTCCCTCTGATAGAAGGCCTAAACCTCAGAAAGGTCCTACTTTCAAACGCAACCTTCCAGAGAGGTATAGGGAAGTGAGATCGTATAAGCCAGGAAGAGAGTTCAAAAGTACATGGAAGAATCCACAATCCTCTTTTTTGAGGCTTCAAAAATCCAAGACCACTACTTCAGGGGATAACCACAAATCCTTTTGAGGGTACCCCCGTCCTGCCTGGGAAAGTGGGAGCAAGGCTCAAAAAATTCGAACAGGTCTGGATGGATCACATAAAGGATGCTTGGAGACTGTCCACAATAAAACATGGGCACAAATAGAGGTTTTTAGACGGGGTGCCCGAAGGCCATTTCCAGCCAACCAGACTTCCTTCTTCACCAGTCAAGAGGAAACCACTTCTCATGTATGTGGCGGATTTGGAAAGCAAGGGGGTAATTCTGGAAGTTCCAACCCCTCAAAGAGGAAGGGGGTACTACTCTCCCCTATTCTTAATAAAGAAGAAGACGGGAGACTTGTGCCCTGTGATGGACTTAAAAGGGCTCAACAAAGGAATTCAGATCAAAGCCTTCAAAATGGAAAGCCTCCAATCAATCCTATTAGCCCGAAACTTAGGAGACTGGATGCTCTCAGTATATTTATTGGACGCCTATCTACATGTGCTTATACACCACGCATTTCAAAAATACCTAAGATTTGCAGTCAATCATTGGCATTTCCAATTCCAATGCCTCCCGTTCGCCATCTCCTCTGCTCCCAGGACTTTTACAAAAACTCTCCTTCCAGTGATTGCATTTCTAAGGGAGAAAGGCCTGAGACTCCATCACTGTTTGGACGACATTTTGCTTCTAGCAGACAGTCAAGATACGCTGATTCTCCATCGGGGGGGATACTGATCAACACTCTCCAGAGTTTTGGGTGGTTAATCAACTGGAAGAAAAGCAATCTTCAACCCACACAAAACATGATTTTTCTAGGGGTAGAACTCAATACTCTGTCAAACAGAGTCAGCCTACCTCAAGAGAAGATAGACCCATTGATTCGGAAGCTAATAAGGTTAATGACAGCAAGAGACAATCTGCAGGTCAGCAACCTGGTCTTCCAGGCATACATTCATGTCCCACTACAGGGTAGAGTTGGCTCAGTTGTCTACAGTTGAATTTGGCAGATCAGTTATTTGGGCTAATTTACAGCCATATGATAAATAAATTCTACTACTTTACTTGCACCCTCCCGACTGGCGAGTTATTTCCCAGTGTGTGTGCTGCCATGATGCATCAGGAAAATTGTATACTCACCTTTCCGTAATTTTCCTTTCCTGATCTTCATGGCAGCACACAGCATCCCACCCTTCATTAGGTGAAAGCTACAGAGAATGAGGTGGGGTGCCTCTCCTTCAACTTTTATAGTTAATCTATCCTGTCAGGGTGTTGGGGCGGAGTCACAACCCAGTGTGTGTGCTGCCATGGAGATGCATCAGGAAAGGAAAATTACGTAAAGGTGAGTATAAAATTTTCCATTTTATAGGTATGTTGTAGGGTGAAACTGTCTTTTTTTTTTTTAAATCCCCTGTTTAGGAAAGTGCGTCACCATCGGAGCAATTCCCTCCTTTATCAATTCGGTAATCAGGCAATGTTATGTTTTACCCATACAAATAAACTGCCTACACTCTTCAGACAGGACTCAACTGAATGACAGGGGCATAGTGTAGCACTGGGGCGCTGGTCTTCCTGGCATGGACACAGACAACTAGTTAAGGTACACAAGGAGTCTAGGACAGGAAGGACCCCTTTGGGTATTAACTGAGGAGAATACAGTATGCCCACACATATAACGAAAGTAAAGGGCTCTTGGAACAGCCAAGAGCTGGTAACACCCCACACAATCTTCCTGCACAACTCTTCTCCAGACTCACCCAAAACCATATAATTTAAGGCTAGACCTATATTAACAAATAGCCACATAAAAACAGAGAAACAGGAAACTCTAGGAGCAAATAGAGTTGCATGGTGACACTGGGCAGGAAGCAGTGCTTGAAATACACATGGGGACACACAGATGTACTGCTAGGGACATTAACATACCTTAGCCTGAGGCAATGAGTGGAGCTTGAACAGCCAGGCATGGCTGGGCGTGTAACTAATTACAATAACTACAGGGGGGTTAGGCAGTCTTAAGCCTCATATACAAAAGTAACATCAATCATTTACCCTTTAAAGCCTTGGAACTGCAAGTATCAGCATGGCTGATCTTTGGGAATAGGAAACAGCTATGTAACACCTAAAACATTCACATGTGAAAACCCGCCAAACCAGGAAAAAGAAAACCAATCTTGTATAAAGTTGTCTATGGAACCTGTGATATCCTTTTGTTCTGAAAGCCATGAAACCCAGTTATTGAATCAGAGGGATAAAACACTGATAACATTTAGTGATAAACATTCACTTTTTTTGCCTAGGAACAAAATAAACCACTGGTTATATACCTGTAACAAGTACATTAGCAAATGAAAACACAAACATACATTCCATTCCATTCCATAAAGAAAGTCTTTCTTATTTGTTTTACCAGTGCACTTTTTCTAATATAAAAAAATGTTTGACGTCAAACTAATTTTTACCACGTGGATTTTATGTATGGTATACCTTTAATAAAAAAAAAAAAAAAAAACTATTACTCACCATGGTTAAAAAAAACTGAGCAGCTCAAAAAAACAAACATTTTTATAAGTTCCCATCTCTACAAGAAAGTTATACTTCACCATAACACATTGGAAAACTCTTCAAAGTTTCTGCTATGAAAACAAAGTTTACAGTTTAATACACATATTTGTACATTACTAAGGGGTAATTTTACTCTTTACAGTTCACTCAGCTCACTCAATTTGCATGACACTACAGCTGTTTACACACACACACAAGCGATACAATTTAACCTGTGTCAAAGAAAGGGAGAGGGTTATTGCTCCTTAAACTATAAGACAGCCTTCCTTATTTTTAAACTTTAATCATCAGGAAAAAAAGGCTTTTTTTTTTTTTACGTCACTAATCTTTTAACATTTCACTTTACTTATTTTTATCAATTTTATTAACTGCTTTGGGTGTGGCTCCAACGACCACATGATTAGCCACCCCAGCAAATGTTTAAATTAGCGATTTTTAGCTCACAGTTTTTAGATTAACATTTCTTTTAGAATAAGCAAACATAATATTTTACGTCTTCTTTTCCATATTAAATTTACCACAGTGCAGAATAACTACACATTGCACACGATTTTACATTTTTAAGTCAATATTTACCAAAGTTATATAGATCAAATTGTTCACGACTTCAAGTCAGAAATAAAAATTTTTAGTCTTGTAATTGTACTCGTGGCAATGTTACATCATTTTAAAACATACATAACAAACACAAAACAAATCATCATGCAACCAATATTCAATCTGTGTTATCAACTGTTTTGTTGATACAGCATTTTAGGCATATTAATACAACTAACACGACATGACATAATCCATGGATTTTACACACCTCTACACAACAAACATAACTCTCACACTTAGCCATCCACAACCTGTAGACAAAGTTTTAGCACATTTCTCTACTAAAACTGCACTTTCCATGCCTACCTATACATTGTTTTGTGTATGGTGGAGGGTTGAATGGGAGGGGAGGGGCAGTTGGGTCTGATCTCTTGTTATCTGCCACATCCTTTTGTTTCTTACTATTTCTCTAAAACCAATAAGGGACATATTTTAACCAGTTCTCCCCCTCTTTTCTCATGTATTCCGTGTCCTACTGAGTGGGACACAGAATACCATGGGAAGGCTTTCTTGTTCTCCCAGACATAATGCCTACACCATATCTATGTGAAATTCATCATTATCTCTTTCTTGAGGGAATGGGCCACTACTGTGCATACTTTCTGTCCACCCAGCTAAGTTAGATACCCAGGGGTTAATAAACTCATAATTAGTTTCACACACTCTAGCTACATAATCTTTACAATTCTCCCCAGGGTTTGGAGGAGGTGGGAGATCCATTATCACAAGTACAGTGAAAGAAAGACTGCCTTACCTTGCAGTTCCAGTTCACACCATAAATAATCTTATACTCTTATGTGATAGATAAGAATAGCAAGATAGCGATGTGGGCCCCGGTGGTAGTTGCCTTATTAACACCAACACTTTTTCTCCTTCCTAAAAGAAGTGTAGTACTACTTATTTAAATGTATAAAGCCCTCCAGAGGACAGGTCTACCAAAGACTGCGGGTCTACCAAAGACCTCTTTAATTTGCAAAATCCTTCAAAAAGGACAGGTCTACCAAAGACCTCTTTCATTTGCACAGTCCTTCCAAAGGACAGGTCTAACAAAGACCGTTTTAACACTTATAAGGCATGGTCCGTCTCCTTTCTAATAAATTTAAGGGACTAAAGTTTTATCAGAGCCGAGGCAAGGAAAATTCGTCAAAATAAGACAAAATGTACTTACTTGCCCCAGGTGATTACTTTATCCCAGACCGAGCCCTCATTTTGACAGGAATTCTGGTTCTGGACGACCATCCTTGGTTAATTCAGGCAGACCACCGGGATCCTCGGATCCGTGAGAGACCACATAAGACACGAGAAACAAGCTGGAGTGTGTTCATAAGATCTCTGACTTTATTGAATACAACAGTAGTATATATAAAAGTAAAAATGCATGTCTAAGGGTTATTCAAATTTTACACTCAGTACTTCTTATCAAGAGTTAGGTTGCTTGAATAGATAACAAGAAATAGCTGAGGACTTGCTGACACAAATTTGGCTTAATCACAGTATCTTATAGGGTGTGGTTCTATGCAAACTTTTAAGCTAATTATGGCAAAACTCACACACACAAAAATTTCACTTCTACTTTTATGTAAAATGGAAGAGAATCTAAGATGGAGTCAGTTGTTTATACATTCTATTACAATAAAGAGCAAAAGATTGCTGCTTTTGGGGTAAAGAGAAATAATAATATATATATATTTTTTTGGGGGGGAATCCTCTTTCTCACAAAGGATAGCTTGTTTACCTGCCTAAATATAGGGCTGCACAAGCACAAAACTGAATTTTAACAGTTCAGATCTGTCCCATCTGATGAAGCGTGTGTGCTGAATTCCTCCCGCTGTTCCACTGGGTGGGGGTGGGGTGTGTGTTTGAGAAGATACTGGATGAGAAGTGGAAGATGGTTGGGCGTCCCTGACCTTTAGAGAGAACAATTAGACTCTATACAGATAGTGTCCTTACAGGATTCAAACCAAGGAGCCACTGTACTGCCCATGGCGTCGTGTTCCTGTTGTACCTCTAGGCAAAGGGCTTGAGAGGGATCTTGCTTTATTAAAGCCGCAGCAAACTCTGAGATGGAGCCTTTTAACACCTGCTTGAGGAGGAATACTACCTGGAGACTCTCCTGCTTTTTGTCAATTGTAAATTTCACCCAAACAGTCCATACAGACTAATTCATTGAGCATTTGGGCTGTTCCACAGGCCCAGCAAACTTTATCCCTTGAATCGCAGGCATTTTCTCACAATGAAGGAGATTGACGCCTCTTCCTGGATTTTATTTTTGCATTAATTGCGCATTAATAGTGGCTAGATGGATGCCTAGAAGCTTCAGAGGGAGGGCTGTTCTAATACAGATATTTATAATGCTTTACAGGTCTCTAATGCCCCGTACACACGGTCGGATTTTCCGATGGAAAATGTCCGATCGGAGCGTGTTGTCGGAAATTCCGACCATGTGTGGGCTCCATCGGACATTTTCCATCGGATTTTCCGACACACATAGTTTGAGAGCAGGAGATAAAATTTTCCGACAACAAAATCCGATTGCGTCAATTCCGACCGTGTGTGGCCTGTTCCGACGCACAAAGTGCCACGCATGCTCAGAAGAAATTTCGACACGGAACAGCTCGGTCTGGTAAAATGAGCGTTCGCAATGGATACAGCACTTTCGTCACGGTACAATGTTAAAAAAGGTTTAATACAGCGCACTCTCTTCTTCTTTATAATGTGACAAGAATTAAGTAGTTTTGCTGCTCATATTCACACACACTTCTCACAAACTTATTTTGTTGTTTTTTTCTTGGGATTCCCTGAATATATTGTTATTTGTAACATCTGACATAATGTTTTTTTTTTTTTTTGCTTTTATTTTTTTTGTGCTTTAAAGCCATTTTTCCTTTAGATTTTATGTTTGTATTTTTTCTAAGGCTGATCTTTGTTTAATGTTATTTTTATTTTTACTCCAGACTATTTTTGTGTGTGTTTTGTGTGTCAAGTTACCACAACACCATTGATATCTTTTATTATTTAATCTCAAGGAGATTGTTTTTTGTTGGTGTCCCTTGTTAATTTCACATTGTATTTTTGAAATGTACCTGAATCCTCACAAACAAACTGTCCTTTTTGAAGTAAAACACGCATAGGCAAGTATAATTCAAACCAAAAATCCTTTATTAAGGGCTCAGAACCAAACAAAGAGGGAGGCAGCGCTGGATCAACAGGAGAAATTAGCGAAGCCTGGGACCCCCAGGGCAGACAACAATTCTTGAACATCAAAATTGGTGGCCTGAGGAGTCCATATGTAAGGGAGGGCAGTCTGGTCCAGAAGTCGCAGAGATCCGGAAAGCAGCAGATGGCATCTGTGTCCCCAGGCTGTGGTACCACAAGAGGCTGCATCTTTTGGCCGACCAGAGTGGATCCAGGGTCCTCACTTTCTGGTCTTCCTTCCACGCTTCCTTCCTGGCTGTGGCTCTTCTGTTGGATATGTGGCAGGAGGAGGAGTAGGACCTGGTGGAGGAGGAGGACTGGGAGGACCTGGAGGAGAAGGAGGAGGAGGACCTGCAGGAGGAGGACCATCTGTGAGTTTGCAAAGGTGTGTCTGAGATGTAATTTGGCCCCTCATACCTTTATTAAGAGCCTCCAATATGAGCAACTCACACATGAGTTGTTGGCCCTCCTCCATCCTCTGCATTTTTGAGGCAATGATGGCAGCGAAGTCATCCTCCACGGTCTGTGGTGCTCCCAGGGCCTCTGTAGCCCTCCAAAAGAGTCCTATGGCAGCCTCCTCTAGGGCACTCCTCCTCCTGCCACTTTCTCTTTCCAGGGGGAGGTGAGGGACCTGCAGATCAGGCAGCCAGCTCGGCCCAGCCACCTCCTGGCTGAGACTTCCCTGTGTATGAAAAAGGGACATGGTTTTAGTTTTTGCTTCATCAATCACAATCCTAAATTAGTACTCCCAACTAACATCTAGTTAACATCATTGATTGGGCAAGCAGAAATATTTAGAAGAATGCTATACCTGGCTCAAGCTGGGCTCCTCCATATGTTGTTGCCTGGAAGGCCCAGGTTGGGCATCAGAAGCCTCAGCTGGGGGGGAAGGAAGCCTGGAAGGAAGACTGGAGAGGGATGACCTGGGTTCAGTCTGGCCTGCCAGAAAATGCAGCCTGTCATAGTACCACATCCTGGGGACATAGATGTCATCTGCTGCTCAGGATCTCTGTGAATCCTGGACTTTCTGGCGCTCCCTTACATATGTGCTCCTCAGGCCACCAATTAAGATCTTCAAATATGTGATGTCTGCCGTGGGGATCACCTGCTTCACAATTTCAAACAATTGATCCAGCGCTGCCTTCCTCTTTGTTTGGTTCTTGTAATGTGGGTGGTTGATCTCCCACAGACATGGCAGCTCCCTTAACATATCAACATATCAATGAATATTGACATGAAGTCATTATCTTTTAATAAGATATCCATGTTCACTGCAAGACACAACACAAGACAAAGCCTAATGTCAGACCAAACTGTACTAATCTTGTTACAATATAGGCCTCAATCTAGAAGCAGTATAGGCACAAGTATGTCTCTTACCTTCGTTCTTACGATCGGCGCGTCCAATGCTCCTTCGTCCGCTCACAGATCGTACGTAATACGCACGTGTGTTACGCTTTATACACACTGCGCATGCGTGTAACTCCGCCCGCCCCTGACGTTCTTTCTAGTCTATTCCCCGCCCCTTTTCGTTCTGCGCAGTGGGGGAAGAGCACATGGCGGAGACACAGCAGGTGCGTGCTAATTACAGGAACGAGGAGGAGGAAAGCCCAGATCCGGACACGTTCCGATCCAGAAGGAGCAGATTTAAGGCCTCAAATATGTCCTTTGGGGAGATGTTGGAGATGGTCGACATCCTGAAGAAGGCCGACTATGATGGAAAGTATGGGCCTTACCCCAACCCCAATATCAGAAAGGCCAAGATCATTGCGAAAGTGGTCAAAAGTCTGAACCGGAATTTCGGGATACGACGATCGAAAGATCAGCTCAGGAAGCGGTGATCGGACCTGAAATTAAGAGAGCCTGAGCAGTACAGAAAGATACGGAGAGTGCTGCAAAAAAGTAAGTAGTTGTGCTGTGTTCATATTCTTTTTGTCTTTATTACGTTCGTGCTGCTCCATATTGTTTTCTTAATTGTTGTACAGTTAAAAATTGAAATTTTAATGTTCATGGGACAATTTGAATTGTTCGTATCCAACATTTTTCTTTCAGCCTCTAAAACACCATTGTTTAGGCCCTATGCATTTTCCAAATTTTTTTAGGGCCTACTTGTCTGAAAAAAATTTGGCTGTGTAGATGGCTTTGTTACTAGAATGAAATGCAAACTAGATTCTGTGTAAGGAGAGGACACTCAGCAGCTGTTTTCACATCTGGACACTGGAGCACTATAGTGTGGGACACAAGAACACCATTTTTATTAGGGGGGCACACAGGTGCTCCAGTGTATACTATAGGGGGGTCTCCATCTGTGAAGCTTGTACAAAACAGGTAAAGGATTGCAGGTTGACAAAGGCCAGTAAAAAAGATACATCTTTGAACTCAGCTAAAATTGACAATTGTACCCCACTTCCAAGCAATGTTTCCTATTTATAGTTCTGCCATCAAATATCTGTGTGCTAATTATACCATTTTTGTTTAACATAGGGGAGAAAAGACTTGGAGGACACCCCTCATTCGAAGAGACCAGAGACCCCCCACCTCTGGAAGAAGGGGAAATACCCCAAAGACAAGCTGAGCAGGAGGAGGAAGAAGATGTGGTGGAAATTGGCACCACAACAGGTGAGTGTCTGCGACCACAGGCTCAGGTAAGAAATGGATGCTGGCAGATTTTTGATACCTATTTTGTTTACTTACTCTCTTTTTAGGTGATCGTGATGTTATGGATCAAGATCCTTTCACATCAGAAAGTGCACAGATCCTGATCGGGGAGATCATGGGGTGTAATTTAGAATTGGAAAACCTCAAGAAAAAAATCAATTATGTTATTCAAAAAAATAATAACATCATTGATATTTTGGGGCGAATTTAAAACCCCACAAAATCACTTTATTTTATTGTGTGCTACAATAGGAAAAACTTTAGAGCAATGTTTTGAAATTACAAATTTGGAGGATGCACACAGTGTGCCAACATGTGCTATCTGCCATCACGGGAGATCAATGGATGCGTTTTGGGGGTGCAACCCCTTCCTCAATAATAAAGTAGCGGTGAGGAAGGGTTTGCTCCCACAAAACACGTCCCTTGATCCCCCGTGATGGCAGCTAGCACATGTTGACATTCGTAAATTGGTGTGCATCTTCCAAATTTGGCTTTTCAAGGGGTGATTTGACCCCATCTGAACGCAATATCAAACACAGTTCCTAAATACTCATGTCTGATATTGCCTTCAAGTTTTACCAAATGTGAACTTTGTAAGTTCAAGTTTTTTTGTCTTTCTTGTTGGTTTTACACAGGCCTGTTTTATCGTAAATGGGCATTTCTATTTTTGATAATGCCACCCCAAAAATTGTTATACAACAAACATGTTGGTTTGTTTTAAAAACCGTTTCTAAATGCACATGTGATTGTGCAGGTATTAAAAAGTTTGTTAATCAAGAATGTGTGGATTATTGTCTCAACGCTACAACACATTTGTGGTGATGTAATTGCTGTTTTCTGAGAAAATGGTGGTCATTTCCTAAGGGCAAATCCTCTTTACACTACAAGAGCATTTTCATTGCAGTTTCAAGAGCACTTGTAGTATAAAACGTGTATACGCCTTTAGTAAATAACAGCCAACAGTGCTTTGTATAAGGTTACACAATCACCCCATTTTCTGGACTCAACACATTTCTGTCAGGGTCAGCTAAAACAAACACAAGCAGTAAATGTCCACAAAGAATTTCTTATTTTTGCTTTTTTATTTGAAAAAGGCTTCACAAATTTGCAGGCATATTGATGGCTCCCCTACCCGCAAAGAACTCCAGGTATCGTAACCGGACATCACGGGCACTCAGGGAGGGCAAGCCAGGACGGCCGCTTTCAAGCGCCGTCAGTGTTGTTTCAGGTATCACTCTGGCCTCAGGCCCAACTGAGCCAGCATAGTTGGCCGAATGTTTCTGTAAAAAGTTATGGAGAATACAGCACGCCATGATTATATGATTAAGTTTATACTCCGCCATATGGATAGGTGTCAGAAATAGGCAGAACCGGCTGGCCAGGATTCCAAATGTGTTCTCCACCACTCTTCGGGCTCTGGCCAGCCGGTAATTAAAAACCCTCTGTTCCGGGGTGAGGGTCCTCATCGGGAATGGCCGCATAAGATGGTCCCCCAGTGCATCAGCAACGAACACGAATGGGAGTCCTTCCACATTGTCCTCTGGAGCTGGCAAGTCCAAGCTGCCATTCTGGAGACGCCTGTAGAACTCCGTCTGGGCGATGACTCCACCATCGGACATCCGGCCATTCTTCCCCACATTCACATACAAGAAGTCGTAATTAGCCGACACCACTGCCAACATCACAATACTATTGAACTCCTTATAGTTGAAATAGTACGACCCCGAGTTGGGTGGTGGGATGATGTGGATGTGTTTCCCATCAATTGCCCCTCCGCAGTTAGGAAAGTCCCACCGCTGGGCAAAGTGGGAGGCAACAGTCTGCCATTCCTGTGGCGTGGAAGGAAACTGTTGATGAAAAAAAATTAAAATATTTTTGCTCAGAAACATGACAAGCAGATTAGGCACAAACATTCTGGGGCAACCTCCAGATAGCATTTATTAAGGGGAATTTAACAACACCAAAGTATAAGGTACACCTATCATATTCCCCCTCCCCCCCTCTCATGGGTCATTTCTAACATTATGGGGGGTGGGGAAATCTTGGACAGGTAACCCCCTCCACTTCATTGAGAGATGAATGCCTAAATACAGGGTATTACTTGGAACAGCCCCTCCTTAGTTACACTATTGGCAGCCCACTGGACAGGTAAGAAGTGTCATAATACAAAGATATAAATACACACTGTACACATTTGAGCACATTTGAACATTCTGCTATTACCTATCAAGATAATAATAGGATCTAAAAAGTTGAAACAGTACCATTTGAAAGTATACAGGCAGGTCCTTGCTCTACATGCTTTGGGGAATTCATCCATAAATCTGACCAGTAAAGAGATGGGTATAGTGTGTATGGGTTTGGCAAAGTCATCAGATAGATGATTGAGGATAGATAGAGAATTGGGATCAGCTGACTTAGCAGCTGGGGGAGGGAGGGTTACTAAAAATGATTTGGGGACACCACAAAAAAAAAGCCTCTGGCACTCTGCCTGAATTTAAAGCTAAAATAACATTTAAAAACATTTTAGGGGGTGTTTGGGGTAAAGCACTACTATGGAGCTGATAAAATACATTGTTTTAAGTGACTACATGAGGTGAATATAGGGCCCATAGAACATGCTGGGGAGGTTAGTGAAGGACAATCTGTATGAAGGACCTAAAAAATTAATTACATAAAAATCCAGCATGCATGAGGACAAAGGGGACATTCACAGCATATTACAATCATGGTAATTAGGGAATGAGGAAAGAAATACAAGATATTAGCAAACATTAAATACAATAAAATGTGATATTAAAGGATAAAAATCTTACCTTCATATACTCCTTCTGCAGGACCTGGATGATGGCAGAACAGGTCTCTGGGATAATGATACCCAGAGCCTGGGGGGAGATGCCTGTTGAGAACTTCAAGTCCTGCAGGCTTCTCCCTGTCACCAAATACCGCAGGGTAGCGACGAGCCTCTGCTCTGGAGTGATGGCTTGCCTCATGCAGGTATCCTGCCTGCTGAAATATAGGGGGTCAGCAAAGCCAGCAAACGGTGAAATACGGGGTCCGTCATCCTGGGAAAGTTCCTGAAATCATCAGGATTATTCTCACGGATCTCACGGAGCAAAGGCATATGAGAGAACTGGTCACGCTGAAGCAACCAATTCTTGGTCCATGAACTCCTCCCCACCCTGTTCATGGACTGGACTTGTGTCAAGGTCAGGACCCCAACACCAAGCCCCCGCACAGCACGAACTCTATGAGGAGTACGCATACGCAACATGGCTAGAAAACGGTCAGCTGCTCAGAACGAAGTAACAGAACGCACTGAAAAACAGCAAGGCCTGTGAAGAGCGACCTGAAAAACAGTAACGAACGCACAAGAACACACTGACAAGTCAATGGTACTTGCTTGCACGCACTGAAGAGCAGGTACAAACCCACAAGCACAAACTGAACGGCAGAAAACGATCTGAAAACCACGAGTCTGAAAAAGCGCGAATCGTCTCTCACCAAACTTTTACTAACACGAGATTAGCAAAAGGAGCTCAAACGGTGCTGCGCTTGGTTCTGAACAGGCCTTTTCTAGTCTCGTCATACGTGCTTGACGTCACCGCGTTGTTGGCGATCGGAAATTCCGACAACTTTGTGCGACCGTGTGTACGCAAAACAAGTTTGAGCCAACATCCGTCTGAAAAAATCCTAGGATTTTGTTGTCGGAATGTCCGAACAAAGTCCGACCGTGTGTGTACGGGGCATTAGACCTTTTAGAGCATGTATGACAGGGCTTAAGGATCACGGTGACCTGCATCAGAAGCACCCTTTTTTTTTTTTTACCCTTACCCAAACTGTTGGTCCCTTACCTATCATGCATATGAGGGTCTTGTTTTGGTGGTGACTAACTCATGGCTCATGAGAATGAGGTGGCCCGCTAGAAAGAGGTAGTTGACAGAAAAGGATTAATGTTGAAGATATGAAGAGAACCCAAAAAGATAGACCATAGCAATGTATAGAATTACTACTATCAGCAGGGAAAAATACATTCCCTGGGGCTAACCAGTAACCACTCCTTGACTATTAATATAAACTCATTGAACAAATACCCCCACAGAGCAGCCCCACACCCTACAACCATGGATTAAGGGCACATTCTCCCCTATCCAAGATGGTGCCCATATCTCCCACGCTCTACTGTGTTCAGCAGTCAGTGTGACTTCACCTTCGAGCCAACTGTCAGCCACAAAGTTCCGGCTGAACGCACACTTGCGTCCCCTAGAAGGTAATGGCAATGTTAGGATACACACAGTACTGAGGGTAGAGAAGAGAGAGGTAGAAAACAGCTCACTACAAAAACAAACCAGAAAATGCAGTATATAATACATTAGGACTGAAAGAAAAGAAATATGGCCAGTTCACACCACATGCAGTCTAGTGCGTTTTTTTTTTCCTGCATCAAAAACGCTTGAAATTAGGTCAGTGATTAACAAAGCACTGCCAGAACTGACAACAAGGTAGCTGGCATTTTTAGAAAAAAGTTAGTAGTGGTAGACTATTTTCTCCCATTACAGTTTTCCCTTTAGCTGAAATGATTTTAGTTAATTTGTGATAGTACGGTACTGGACAGCATTATCAACTAATCAAACTCATTGTGTTTGCGTGAAGTTGCTCTTTAAACCAAATAGGGAAGTACTACAGTACTATTATTTTAATATACTGTAAGGCACTCTTGCCAAGCACATATCAAATCACAGGCTGTTCCATTGAACTCTGCAATTTAAAGGTTCTTGCAAAGCTATTCTAACTATCTTAATAATGTGGCTTCACTACAGATAAAGCTGTCATCAGTTCTTTAATAAAAAAAAAAAGCAAATGTTATTTGTGGATGGAGAGGCACATTTCTAAGTACAAAACCTGATGTTGATGGCATTTATCTAACACAAAATGCTAGATAGTATATTTATATGGTGGGGAATTTTCTGTATAAACATACACTATGTTTAATGATATTTGATTAAAGAATAATTGATTAGATAAAATTCTAGAAACTATGAATTCATAGGATTTAGGGTTCTTAAAGGGGTTGTAAAGTCAGAAGTTTTTTTATCTTAATGAATTCTATGCATTAAGATAAAAAGCCATCCGAGATTCTCCCTCCTGATTGGCTGAGGCACAGCAGCGCTGCCATTGGCTGCTGCTGCTGCTGTCAATCAAAATCAGCTAGCCAATTAGGAGAGAGAGGGGGCGAGGCCGGGTCAGGGCTCGGTGTCTGAATGAATACACTGAGCTGTGACCCAGCTCGGGTGCTCCAATAGCAAGCTGCTTGCTGTGGGGGCACTGATCAGGAGGGAGGGGTCAGGATCACAGAAGAGGGACCCAAGAAGAGGAGGATCTGGGCTGCTCTGTGAAAATCCACTGCAACAGAGCAGGTAAGTATGACATGTTTGTAAAGGTTTTTTTCCTATAAAAATAACAATCACTTTAATATATGCAATTTATATAGTTACTTTTTATCGCTTGAGTTATTTTTCCCAAGATGGTCATTAGTGAGGCCTCATGTCTAAGTTTTGCCTAAGGCCTTACAAAGCCTAGAGCTGCCCCTGCTTACATGGACCCCTTTATAGGAACTTCAGACCAGGCATTTGGTAACTTTAAGAACTTTTGTTTGAACGTCTTGCAAATTACAAAGTTACTGTGGCACAGTATGAAAGATCCTTCCATACACAGCTCTAGTTCATCCTAACTTATGCTGCCCAAATCATATAATCCAGAAAAGAAAAGTCCTGTAATAAGAGCCCATATCCATCTTCCTATACATGGAATGGGTACCCCAAAAGGGAAGCCATGTACTCTGAACAGCTTCACATGATGCGTCACTCCTTCCTCTCAGTTCCTATGCTGGAGCTCTCTCTCTCTCTCTCACACAAGCTGATCTCTTTTTATATGTTTTCTGAGCAGGGGCAGGATTCTGCAGAAAAACCTAGGAAAGTCTGGCTAGCAGCGTTAACCATCTCAATACAGGGCATTTTCACCCCCTTCCTGCCCAAGACATTTTTCAGCTTTCAGCGCTGTCACACTTTGAATGACAATTACGCGGTCATACAACACTGTACCCAGATGATATTGTTATCATTTTTTTCCCACAAATAGAGCTTTCTTTTGGTGGTATTTGATCACCTCTGCGTTTTTTATTTTTTGAACTATAAACAAAAGAAGAGTGACAAGTTTGAAAAAAACACATTTTTTATTACTTTTTGCTATAATAAAAGTTTTATTATTTTAAACAAACTTTTTCCTCAGTTTAGGCCGGTATGTATTCTTATACATATTTTTGGTAAAAAAAATTGCAATTTTTCTACAAAATAAAGGATAGATTTATAGCATTTTTATTATTATTATTATTTTTTTTTTTTACTAATAATGGCGGTGATCTGCGATTTTTATTGTGACTGTGATATTGCGGCGGACATATCGGACACTTTTGACACATTTTTGGGACCATTCACATTTATACAGTGATCCGTGCTATAAAAATGCATTGATTACTGTATAAATGTGACTGGCAGGGAAGGGGTTAACACTAGGGGGTGATCGATGAGTTAATTATGTTCCTAGGGAGTGATTCTAACTGTAGGGGGAGGGGATTCACAAGGGGAGGAGACCGATCGGTGTTCCTCTATACTGGGAACACACCATTGGTCTCCTCTCCTCTTACAGGGCCGTGGATCTGTGTGTTTACACACAGATCCACGGTCCTGCTGTGTTACCGGGCAATCGCGGGTGCCTGGCGGCCGTCGCGGCCGCCGGGCACGCGCACCGAGTCCCCAGTGACACGGCGGGCGCGCGCGATCGCCGGCGGTGCGTGCGCCGCCTGGTGGGCCGAGAAGGCGAGGGCGTCAAGTGACGCCCTCCCAGAACGAGAGCCGCGCCGCCTGGCCATCATATGACAGCTGGCGGGCAGCAAGCGGTTAAAGTAGAACTATAGGCAAAACTTTTTCTTTCTTTCATTTTGGATAGAGTAGGGAAGGATTATAACCCCTGTCAGATTTGTTTTGCCATCTGTGTCCCATTGAGGAGATTTCCCTTCACTTCCTGTCCCATAGCCAAACAGGAAGTGAGAGGAAATCCCTGCAAATTAAGGGAATACCTTGGGGACTCCCAGGTCACCAGAACTAGTGTTCCCATTGGAAGATTACTTTTTCTGGGGACAACCCAAAATTTGTGATTTACTTTTACTTTCACTTTCAATGATAATGGTAAGCAGGACAAATGGAGAGGGTGAATCTCCTCAGCAGGGGGGGCAAACAACATTAACCACTTTCTTACTGGGCACTTAAACCCCCCTCCTGCCCAGACCAATTTTCAGCTTTCAGTGCTCTCACACTTTGAATGACAATTACTCAGTCATGCAACACTGTACCCAAACAATTTTTTTTCCTTTTTTTTCATACAAATAGAGCTTTCATTTGGTGGTATTTGATCACCTCTGGGTTTTTTAATTCTTGCGCTATAAATGAAAAAAATTTTGAAAAAAAATGCTTTTTTCTTCGTTTCTGTGATAAAATTTTGCAAATTAGCAATTTTTATTCATAAATGTTGGCCACAATTTATACTGCTACATATCTTTGGTAAAAATAACCCAAATTAGTGGATATTATGTGGTCTGTATGAAATTTATAGAGTCTACAAGCTATGGTACAAATCATAAAAAAAATAAAAATAATAAATAAATAAATAAAAAAATGATCACATCTGATCACACCTGATGTACTGAGGCCCATCTCCTTTCTTGAGACCCTAACAAGCCAGGAAAGTACAAATGCCCCCCAAATGACCCCTTTTTGGAAAGTAGACATTCCAGGGTATTTAGTAAGAGGCATGGTGAGTTATTTGAAGTTGTCATTTTTTCCCACAATTCTTTGCAAATTAAGGTTTTTTTTTATTTTTTATATTTTTTTCAGAAAATTGTCATTGTAATAGCTTATTTCTCTCACATGGAATGTGCATACCACAAATGACACCACAAAATACATTCGGCTACTCCTCCTGAGTATTACAATACCACATGTGTGGGACTTTTTCACTAACTGGCCACATACAGAGGCCCAACATGCAGGGAGCATCATCAGCTGTTCAAGGAGCATAAATTACCCATCTAACTTGTTGACTACCTATTACACTTTTGAAGGCCCTAGAGCACCAGGACAATGGAAACGCCCACAAAATGACCCCATTTTGGAAAGCTAACACCCCAACGTATAATCTATGAGGCATAATGAGTCTTTTGAACGGTTCATTTTTTTCCAGAAGTTTTTGGAAAATGTGGAAAAAAATGAAAACGCATTTTTTTTTACACAAAGTTGTCCGTTTATAAGAT
Source organism: Aquarana catesbeiana (assembly GCF_042186555.1). Lineage (NCBI taxonomy): Eukaryota > Metazoa > Chordata > Amphibia > Anura > Ranidae > Aquarana > Aquarana catesbeiana. The sequence goes on along the minus strand of NC_133325.1, from coordinate 351,748,184 downwards.
ATTTCCAACACATAGCATTTACATAGCAAAAATAACACCCCGAAATACATTCTGCTACTCCTCCTGAGTAAAACGATACCACATGTGTGAGACTTTTACACAGCCTGACCACATACAGAGGCCTAACATTGAAGTAGCACCTTCAGGTGTTCTAGGAGCATAAATTACAAATCTCGATTCTCACCCACCTATTACACTTTTGAAGGTCCTGGAGCACCAGGACAATGGAAACGCCCACAAAATGACCCCATTTTGGAAAGCTAACACCCCAACGTATAATCTATGAGGCATAATGAGTCTTTTGAACTGTTCATTTTTTTCCAGAAGTTTTTGGAACATGTAGAAAAAAAATGAAAACGCATTTTTTTTACACAAAGTTGTCCGTTTATAAGATATTTCCAACATATAGCATTTACATAGCAAAAATAACACCCCAAAATACATTCTGCTACTCCTCCTGAGTATAACGATACCACATGTGTGAGTATTTTACACAGCCTGACCACATACAGAGGCCTAATATTGAAGTAGCACTTTCAGGCGTTCTATGAGCATAAATTACACATCTCATTTCTCACCCACCTATTACACTTTTGAAGGCCCTGGAGCACCAGGACAATGGAAACGCCCACAAAATGACCCCATTTTGTAAAGCTAACACCCCAACGTATAATCTATGAGGCATAATGAGTCTTTTGAACTGTTCATTTTTTTCCAGAAGTTTTTGGAACATGTAGAAAAAAAATGAAAACGCATTTTTTTTACACAAAGTTGTCCGTTTATAAGATATTTCCAACATATAGCATTTACATAGCAAAAATAACACCCCAAAATACATTCTGCTACTCCTCCTGAGTATAACGATACCACATGTGTGAGTATTTTACACAGCCTGACCACATACAGAGGCCTAATATTGAAGTAGCACTTTCAGGCGTTCTACGAGCATAAATTACACATCTCATTTCTCACCCACCTATTACACTTTTGAAGGCCCTGGAGCACCAGGACAATGGAAACGCCCACAAAATGACCCCATTTTGTAAAGCTAACACCCCAACGTATAATCTATGAGGTATAATGAGTCTTTTGAATGGTTCATTTTTTTCCAGAAGTTTTTGGAATATGTGGAAAAAAAATGAAAACGCATTTTTTTTACACAAAGTTGTCAGTTTATAAGATATTTCCAACACATAGCATTTATATAGCAAAAATAACACCCCAAAATACATTCTGCTACTCCTCCTGAGTATAACAATACCACATGTGTGAGTCTTTTATACAGCCTGACCACATACAGAGGCCTAATATTGAAGTAGCACTTTCAGGCGTTCTATGAGCATAAATTACACATCTCATTTCTCACCCACCTATTACACTTTTGAAGGCCCTGGAGCACCAGGACAATGGAAACGCCCACAAAATGACCCCATTTTGGAAAGCTAACACCCCAACGTATAATCTATGAGGCATAATGAGTCTTTTGAATGGTTCATTTTTTTCCAGAAGTTTTTGGAATATGTGGAAAAAAAATGAAAACGCATTTTTTTTACACAAAGTTGTCCGTTTATAGGATATTTCCAACACATAGCATTTACATAGCAAAAATGACACCCCAAAATACATTGTGCCACTCCTTCTGAGTATGGCAATACCACATGTGTGAGACCTTTACACAGCCTGGCCACATACAGAAATCCAACATGCAAGGAACACCATCAGGTGTTCCAGGGACACATAGCATGCATATACCAAGAATTACACCCCAAAATACATTATGCTGAGCAAAGAGAAACAAAAGATTACCTGTGGTTTTAGTAGTACAGTTGTCCACAGGAGGATAGCACTGGTCCAGGCAGCAGGCATGGACTTGGTCAGCAACAGCGAACACAATTTTTCAGGCAGCAGGCAGAAATACTGTCCATAGTCAGTACAGGCAGCAGGCAGGGATACTGTCCATAGGTCAGTGCAGTGCAGGGTCAGTGCAGGCAGAGATTGTCAGCAGTGCCAAAATATTGGTCTTGGTAGTAGGCAGGAACAAGGTCCATGTGCTGTGGTCAGTGCGACAAACAGAGGCATGACGGCAGTAACTCCTACAGGCAGCAGGCAGAAGTAGGGCCTCGTTCAGGACAGAATGGGGACAGGGGTAGAGGCTTCTCCCACCCAAATCTCTTTGAAGCCTCCGAGTCTCCAGACCCTAATCTAGGAATGAGAAAACAAAGAAAATTGTTTTCTTCATCCAGAAAAACTATTCTGGAGCCCCTCACATATGTGAGACCCCTGTGTTGAATCCCACTAGTCCAGTTGCAGGGTACAAGATCAGTCCAAGAGGCAGACAAGAGGCATGGTCAAACAGTCCAAGGTCAGTTCCAGATCAGGCAAAGGTATGTACAGAATCGTTAGGCAAAAGCATGATCGAATAACAGTCCAGGGTCAGTTCCATATTAGGCAGAGGTATGTACAGAATCGTTAGGCAGAAGCATGGTCGAAAAAACAGTCCAGGGTCAGTTCCAGATGAGGCAGCGGTATGTACAAAATCGGCAGGCAGAAGCGTGGTCAAATAACAAGCCAGGGTCAGTTACAGAGCAGGCAGTGGCATAAGGGGTGTGAAGGCAGGAACTGAGGATTACGGTTACCATACTTCACTAATAATTTAGTGAAGTATGGTAACGGCGGAAGCATTCACCTATACAGAGGCCTGGTTCGGAAGGACATTCTGCACAATAATAAGATGTGTCTCTTCTGACTCCTGCTCTGGTACACACCTTACATCTTTTTTGAATTCTTTGGCCTGTTGGTCTGGGAGGGAGTTTATCTGGAAAGTGGCGCTCGGAGAGTCGACTAACAACATCTGATCGGATGTTTACTGGTGGGCCGTTCGGGAATATAAGGGCAGTATAAATTTCCTCCTGGTAGCCAAGGAAGGGTTGGGGGTTTTGGGTGGATTTGCGGTAAATGATATAGGAGTTGTATATGGCCAATTGAAAAAAATAAATCGCTACTTTTTTGTACCAGTGGTATGTCCTTCTTGTGGCAAGATATGGTTCCAACATTTGATCGTTGAAGTCGACTCCCCCCATAAACAAATTGTATTGATGGATGCATGTGGGTTTCTGGAAGGGGCCATTCCTTCTGGGGATTTCCACATAGGTGTTGTTGTGGATGGAAGACAACATATACACATCCCTTCTGTCCCTCCACTTCACTGCCAGAATCTCTTTGTTACGCAGACATGCCGTTTCTCCTTTTCTCAACTTCTTATTAACAAGACTTTGAGGAAAGCCCTTCCGATTTTTTTTCACGGTGCCACATGCCGGCGTCTTCTTCCGATGAAGGTTGTGGAACAGGGGCAGAGAAGTGTAGAAGTTATCTACATACAGGTGGTATCCTTTGTCGAGTAGGGGGTATATGAGGTCCCAAACAACTTTCCCGCTGGTTCCCAAGTAGTCCGGGCAATTAGGAGGCTGCAGCTGGGTGTCCTTCCCTTCGTACACTATGAAGGAATATGTGTACCCTGTGGCTCGGTCACATAGTTTGTACACCTTCACCCCATAGCGGGCCCTTTTGCTGGGGATATATTGCTTAATTTTAAGCCTGCCGCTAAATTTCACAAGGGACTCATCTACACATATTTGTTGGTCCGGGGTGAACAGCTGGGGGAATACTTCGCTGAAACATGTCGCTGAAATGTAGGAACCTCATTATCATCAGATACCTGGTTCTGGGCATTACCGCGGAGAAGAGCGGCATGTGGTGGAGGGGGTGGGTTGACCAATAGGAACGGAATTCGTTTTTTTTGGTGAGCCCCATATTCAATGTGAGGCCCAAAAAAACCTTGAACTCCTCCACTGTCAGGTCTCTCCACTCATAGGGACGGGCATAATATGATGTGGGATTTTGCAAAATAAATTGCTGTGCATACAGGTTGCACTGGGCCACAATTGACGCCAACATGTCCTCCGTAAAAATTAAATTAAAAAAATTAATTGGGGTGAAATTCCCTGTATCCACCTGGACTCCTGGCTGGGCCGTGAAAGGGGGAACGCTAGCTTCTCCTGAATTCGGAGGAAGCCACAAGGGGTTCTGAAGTGCAAAGGGAAGGCTGGCATGGGACCTAACCCTTTGGGGCTGGGGTGACACCCCACTGGTACTTGGCCTTTCTTGTCGAGGCACTGCGGTGCTAGTGGATGGCACTGCAGTGCTAGTGGATGCCACTGCGGTGCTGGCGGATGCCACTGCGGTGCTGGTGGATGCCACTGCCTCCTCACTAGAACACCTTCGTTTGGCGGGCCGAGTTTCTTCCTCCTCTGAGTCTGTAAGTGTTTCACTACTGAGGACTGGCTCGTAATTTACGTCAGAATCCGAATTGGAAAGGGAATCTGAAAAAGAGAGCTCCGCGTTGCTCTCGTCGGCCGTAGAAAGAATTTGGTATGCCTCCTCGGCGGAAAAGCTTTTTTTGGACATGGATGCTGGTGGTTATGAGATTGCACAGCTGTGTGCTAAGCCTGCACTGATGAGGTGGCACTGATTGATGGCACAGATGTGCACTGATGAGGCGGCACAGATAGGCACTGATGAGGCGGCACAGATGGGCACTGATCGCACAGATGGGCACTGATGAGGCGGCACAAATGGGCACTGAGGCAGCACAGATGGGCACTGAGGAAGCAGCACAGATGTGCACAGATTTACACTAATGAGGCGGCACAGGTGGGCACAGATATGCACTGATGTGGCACAGGTGAGGTGGCACAGATGGGCACTGATGAAGCGGCACAGATGGGCACTGATAAGGCAGCACAGATGGGCACTGATAAGGCAGCACAGATGGGCACTGATGAGTTGGCACAGATGCGCACTGATTGCACAGATGCGCACTGATTGCACAGATGCGCACTGCACAGACGGGCACTGATGGGCACAGACGGGCACTGATGGGCACAGATGGGCACTGATGAGCACAGACGGGCACAGATGGGCACTGATGATGCACTGATGGCACAAGTGGGCACTGAAGCGACAGATGGGCACTGATTGGTACAGATGGGCACTGATGACGTGGCACAGATGGGCACTGATGAGATGGCACAGATGGGCACTGATGAGGTGGCACAGATGGGCACTGATGAGTTGGCACAGATGCGCACTGATTGCACAGATGCGCACTGCACAGACGGGCACTGATGGGCACAGACGGGCACAGATGGGCACTGATGATGCACTGATGGCACAAGGTGGGCACAGATGGCACTATATTGGTGTCACTGTGGGCACTGTTGGGCACTTTTTGGGCACACTTTGCTGTTTTACTACTCACAGAAGCTCTCTCTCCTCACACGCTGTCTCTGTGTGAGGAGAGAGAGAGCCGGCAATGAGAGATGATCTCAATTGTTTACCTTTTAGATCATCTCTCATTGGAGGCGGCGATCGCGCTGTAAACGGCCGCTGTGATTGGCCGTTTACAGCGATCTGTGATTGACTGTGTCCAAGGGACACAGCCAACACAGATTTTCCCCGAGGCGCGCTCACGAGAGCGCGCTGGGAATGAGGAAAGGGGGCGACGTCAATAGACGTAGTCCCGGTATTTCAGATCCGCGCTGTTGCCGTCATTTGGCAATGGCCCAGATCTGAGAAGGTTAAAAACTGACAGGGGTTTCTAATCCACCTTCGCTCTATCCAAAACTAAAAACAAAAATTTTGCCTTTAGTTATACTTCAACACTAGCTTCTCAGGCAGCACCACTTCTGCTGAGAAGCGTTAACTAAGTAGTACAATAAACACAGAAGACATCACACAATGCAAATGTGCACTTATATAACTTTTAGTGTATGTATAGCCATTTTTTTTTATTTTGGATAGAGTGTTAAAGGGTTAGAACTCCTGTCCTGTTTTTTTCTTTTTTCTTTTTTTTTTTTTTTTGCTGTCTGTGTCCCTGCAAGGTAGATTAATCCTCTATGATTAAAGTGTATGTTACCCCCAACATCCTTCTCAACACTGAAATAAAATGTCTTAGGTAGAAATATACTTCGTACAATGTGCTGGATTACTATGAGTTTAGTCCAGAAAGGTGCATGCCACCTCGTGAATTTATTTATTTTATTTATAGCTGACAGTTCCGGGAGTACAGCTAGATGTTGCTCTGCCTGCCCCCCCCCCCCCTCCTCTGTTCATTCACAGAAGGCTTAGTATTTTGTGAATGAGTACACGTAATACAATTACTCTGTGGTTGGGCAGGAGGAGGGGAGGGGTGGGCACAGTGGCTGCATGCGACTCTGCGGCTGCAGTAGCTGAGACCAGAAGGTCCAGCATTGGAGCACTGAAACTATAGCAATAGCTATTTTTCCGGCATGCAGCAAAATACAAATTGTAAATTAAAGAGATGAGTCCATGAGGTGGCATGCACCTTACTGAACTTAACCCATGGTAATCCAGCACATTGTGGCTGAATTCCTGGAGTTATGCTTTAACTTCTGCTGTAATAAGCATCCTAAGTACAAGTGCTAGTTTTAAAAACATCTGTGACTACTGTTAGGTAAGTAGTTGGCAAGTTACACAAAAGAGATCATGTATTTAAGTAGAACATGGGATCAACAGCTAATTACCCAGTGGAAATAGATGAATGTAAACTGCCCCATCCAAGGCCTCATGCACACAGGGCGTTTTTACAGCAGCTTTTAGCAGCGTCAGGCATTTTTTTTTTTTTGCAGCTTAAAAATGCCTTTCCTTGTTATTCTTTTTTTTCTTTTTTTTTTGACATGTCAAAATCAATGGCTTTGCAGCTTGTTTTTTCTAATGCCCAGTGTGCATGAGTCCTTACAGAGCTGCAAGTCCAGCGTGTCAGAAGCCCATATAGCATGTGGCCTAGTTCCATTTTGTTTGCTTGCGTAGGAAGGTTTCAAATGTAGTTCACGTTTAGTGACATTTCCACATTAGCTGAGGCAGTAGCTCCAAGTGGCATTAGTGTGACACAAAAGTGTTACTTCCTGCTGTTACAAAAATGAAAACATTAGCTGGAGTCCTACTTTAAAGTATAGTGCCTTGAAAAAGTATTCATACCCCATGCAATTGTTCACATTTTGTTATGTTACAACCAAAAACGTAAATGTATTTTATTGGGATTTTATGTGATAGACCAACACAAAGTGCCACATAATTGTGAAGTGGAAGAAAAATGATAAATGGTTTTCAATTTTTTTTTACAAATAAATCTGTGAAAAGTGTGGTGTGCATTTGTATTCAGCCCCCTTTACTTTGATACCCCTAACTAAAATCTAATAGAACTAATTGCCTTCAGAAGTCACCTAATTAGTAAACAGAGCCCACCTGTGTGTAATTTAATCTCAGTATAACTACAACTGTTCTGTGAAGCCCTCAGAGGTTTGTTAGAGAACCTTAGTGAACAAACAGCATCATGAAGGCCAAGGAACACACCAGGAATGACAGGGATAAAGTTGTAGAGAAGTTTAAAGCAGGGTTAGGTTATAATAAATATCCCAAACGTTGGACATCACACGGAGCACTGTTCAATTCATCATCCGAAAATGGAAAGAGTATGGCACAACTGCAAACCTACCAAGACATGGCCGTCCACCTAAACTAACAGGCCAGGGAAGGAGAGCATTAATCAGAGAAGCAGCCAAGAGGCCCATGGTAACTCTGGAGGAGCTGCAGAGATCCCCAGCTCAGGTGGGAGAATCTGTCCACAGGACTACGCATGCTCAGAAACTAAAGAATACATACAAAACATGTCAACACATTACGTCATTTCTGAAGTTGAATTATGTTGTATGAGAATTTTCGTATGCTGAGTAATCTCTTCACTTTTCACATGAGACTAGCATGCAACAAAAAAACGGACGAACGGTCGTCCGAAAATCTGATCATGTTTACGAGGCTTTAGTCACGCACTCCACAAATCTGGCCTTTACGCAAGAGTGGCAAGAAGAAAGCCATCGTTGAAAAAAGCCAAAAGAAGTCCTCTGGTCAGATGGGACCAAAAGTTAACTTTTTGGCCTAAGAACAAAACACTATATGTGGTGGAAAACTAACACTAAAGCCTCGTACACAAGATCAAATTTTCCGCAGACAAAACCTCTGACTTTTGTCCGAAGGCGTGTGCCTGGATTTTGTCTTGCATGCAAGCGGCAAGGAATTGTCGGCCAACAAATGCGAACCTAGTGACGTACTACATGGTTTTTCAGCTCTTTAGTGCCACGCTTTGGGCTCCTTCTGCTAATTTCATGTTAGTAGAAGTTTGGTGAGTGTTGATTCGTGCTTTTCATTTAGCACTTTTCAGTTCGTGCTTTTCATTTCATGCTTTTCAGTTCGTTTCTGAACGGCCGTTCGTCAACCAGACATATTGCGGAATCGGAGAAGATAACGTGTTATTTATTATTGGCTTTGGAGTTATTGCTTTGACCCAAGTCCAGTCCAGGAACAGGAGGAGGAGGAGTTATTCGACCAAAAATTGGTTGCTTTATTAATTGTGACCAATTATGTCATATGCCTTTGCTGCAGAAGCTCCTAGAGAATAATCCGGATGATTTTCGGAATTATCTCTGGATGACGGACCCCTGCTTTCACCAACTCTTGGCATTGTTGAGCCCCTATATTAAGAAGCAGGACACATGCATGAGGCTTTTATTTTATTTTTTGGTTGAATAATAATGATTTGATTTGTTATATTTTCTATATTTTTGGATGCATAGAATGCACTTCTTGGTTAAGTTCTGTTGGCAGATAGCATGTCTAATTTTATTTGTTTTCTTTTTTTAATGCACAATAAAAAAAATTGTGGAGAATAATACTTGACTATGTGTTTTACTTCAAATGACATTTTGGGAGTAGGCAGTTACATTTAAAAAAATACAATGCAAAATTAACAAGGGACACCAACATAGTTGTATCTTTGAACTTAAAAACTATGGGATAATGGTGTTCCGGCTTGTCCTTGCTTCCGAGCATGCGTGTTTGTACTTTGGGCTTTTGTCCGACCGACTTGTGTACACACGCTCAGGAAAATACGACAACAGACATTTGTTCGGAAAATTTTAAAACCTGCCATCCTACATTTGTCCGATGGAGCATACAAACGGTCGGATTTTGCGCCAACAGCCTGTCAGACATGTCCTGTCGGAAAATCCGATCCTGTGTATGAGGCTTTACACTTGAAAATTGCTGTTCACGGACGCTCTCCATCCAATCTAACAGAGCTTGAGCTATTTTGCAAAGAAGAATGGGCAAAAATGTCACTCTCTAGATGTGAAAAGCTGGTAGAGACATACCCAAAAAGACTTGCAGCTTTAATTTTAGTGAAAGGTGGTTCTACAAAGTATTGACTCAGGGGGGCTGAATACAAATGCACACCACAGAGTTTTCAAATATTTAATTAGAGAAAATTTGAAAACATTTATTATTTTCCTTCCACTTCACAATTATGTGCCACTTTGTGTTGGTCTATCACATAAAATCCCAATAAAATACATTTACATTTTTGGTTGTAACATGACAAAATGTGGAAAATTTCAAGGGTTATGAATACTTTTTCAAGGCACTGTGTACCTAAACCCAAAAACAAATATGTAATATATTGCAGCTTACCAGTCCTTAGATGTGGTGGCTGCATTCATTTCCTTTTTTCAGGTGATCATTTACACAGTGCTTTATATGCTATTCATATCAGTCCAGTACAATCTGTGGTCCCTACCTCACATACATAAATTCTAGGGCAATTTTAGACAGGAGCCAGTTAACCTACCAGCATCTCTTTGGTGTGCGGAAGGAAACCCATGCAATCACAAGGAGAACATGCAAAATCCATGCAGGCAGTGTATTGGTTGAGTTTCAAACCAAGGACCCTAGTGCAACAATTTGGGAGTGCTAACTACTATGCCACTGTTCTGCCCTTAAGCACAATGTCTGCAAGTGCAGAAAATGCCTGTTAGGCCTGTCAGAAATACAGCGTCCTTGTAACTTCCTGTGACCTAAACTAAAATCTAAAATATGATTAGCCTTCACAGTAGGGTTGCCACCTCATCCCTTTAAACCCGAACACATATGAATTACACAGGTTCTAGGGCTAAATTAATGCAGATAAGGCACCAAGTGAGTTTAATTACCCCCTTAAATTAGACACAGAACCTGTGCAATTAATCTGTGTTTGGTTTTAAAGGGATGAGGTGGCAACCCTATTTCACAGCTATCTTCTGTAACTACAAAACAACTCCCACCATGTATGGTGATAAGGAGAGGTGTTTGTGGTCCAAATTGCAAGGATGACAATGCTCCTCCTCCATAGATACAGTACAGTACAGTGAGCAAGCATTATCACCTTGGACATGAAGCATGTTACTGGCAGGATCACCTGGTAAAAATAAAGTAAAATTAGTCTGAAAAAAAAAATTGCAGCTACCACATTGATGGACCCTGGCAAGCTATAATACAGTGGTTCTCAACTCCTGTCCTCAGGACCCACTAACAGGCCAGGTTTTATGTATTACCTTAGGGAGATGCAGACTAGAATACTGCAATCACTGAGCAGTAAATGATATGACCTGTGATGTATTTCAGTTATCTTGCAAACCTGGCCTGTTAGTGGGTCCTGAGGACAGGAATTGAGAACCACTGCTATAATGTGTTAAGTTTTTGGGTTTGGATAAGCTTTACATGTTTGCATTTTGCACTCCATCTGCACCATTCATTGTCATGAGGACCATCTAAATATTTATAAAAAAAATCAATAATGAAATAATAAAAAAAAAAACATTTTTTTTCTAATTAAGCTGATTTATTGTACCACAAGCATATCAGTATTAGCTTTCACTGTTTTATTTGTTTTGAAAGGCCTAAATCCAAGCTTTTCTATGAGAAATGATAATACTCTACAGAACGATACCATAAAAAGTTTAAACATTTTGCAGCCCACTTCAGTGTAGATTCACAACCCTTTTCAACAGGAGCTGTGGAGTACATCTTTTATCTCGTGTTTTTGTGACATGTGGTTAGGGAAACAATTTCTCCATTCCATTAGGTCATTTATCAACAATGCACCAACAATCAAGTGAAGTGACAAACAAGAGCCAGATAACCCCCTCCTCCTAGAACTGTGGGCTTAATGTCTGCACCCATCTCCCCACACCCTGAGGACTAAATTAGGATCTAATGAAAAGTACTTGGCCCTGTTGACCTTGAAGACCTCATATAAAAGCCAGAAGTCATCTAGCAGTCATTACCACATCATTTGCTTGACAGGGTATGCACATGATCTTTTCAATTCATAGACATGATGATTTACAGGAAGACACGCCGCTGTATGTGTGCATATTTAAAATGAATGTATCAGGACTGAGAGGATATTGGTTACAGTTAATTGCTTTCCGTATAACAATTCCACTTGCATATTTTCTATATTTTCTTAACAGTTTTACTTGTTTTACAGTAGTTGATTCTAAGTATCACTTACATCTGTCAAAATGATGGACATGTCGGAATTCGGGGAGGCAGCTCCCTTCCTGAGGAAGAGTGAAAGAGAAAGAATGATACTGCAGACAGTGGCATTTGATGGCAAGTGACTGTTTAGTTATATTATTAGATGTTTTGCTTTGAATCACTTACAATTCCTTTAATACATTTTATAATTGTAATACATTGATTTGATGGACAGTTATTTTTGGAGTTGTTATTTATTATTTATTACACGTATTTTTATAGTGCTGACTAATTACGCAGGAGCCAATTATACTACTTTTGGAGTGTGGGAGTAAACCAAAGTACCAGCATGTAAACTCAATGCGGGTGGTTGGGATTTAAACCGAGGACCCTAGTGCTGCAAGGCAGAAATGCTAACAGCTAACCCATTGTACTGCAAATTATGACAGATGCTATTATTCAGATTTCTAGCAATAGTATTGTAGCAGTAGGCAGTAATATTTTCTGTGGATTTAATGCATTTCGGTTTATGATTTCAACTACCTCAATACCGGACCAATTCTGATACTTCTCATGTACATGTAAAAATGTACTTTTTTTAAATAGAAAATTACTTAGAACCCCTAAACATTATAAGCATTATAAATATATATGTATGTATATATATATATATATATATATATATATATATATATATATATATATATATTTTTTTTTTTTTTTTTTTTTTTCAATTCCTTTATTTGTACAAAGAGTCATAGAAAAACCAGACATAAGAGATACACATCTGAGTACATCATCAATATAAACTCCAACATATGAACGGCTAACAAAAATCACTAAGATAACGATCCCAGGGGAAGTATTCAAGGACAATCCAATACCACGACTGAAGTATATATAGTGCTGCTCACCCATATTGCAGGGGAGCAAACATCAAAACATTGGCATTGAAACAGGAAAAGGCACACATGGCAGGGTCATGTGTGCTGGCAGGTGGAAGACCTTGAGTGATCAAGAGGGTTCCACTTATCTAGTAATCTGAAATTAGGAGGAACAGGGGGGGAAGAGAAAGAAAATGGAGCAAGGGAGGGCAAACAGGACCAGGGTAGGGACACAAAAGAAAAAGAAACGAGGAGGAGGGGAGAAAAAGCAGAAAGGTCACCCGGTCATCCCTCTCCCTGGGTAGAGCTAGGCATGCGGAAGTTCACTGGGTGGTGGAAAGCTCGTTTAGGTAGGCAATTATATATATATATTTTTAAGCAGAGACCCTAGAGAATAAAATGGCAGTCATTGCAATATTTTATGTCACATTATTTGCGCAGCAGTCTTTCAAGCGCAGTTGACATTGCGTTGAACATAGGTATACTTTTCAAATATTTACATATTTATCCATTTCCCCAATCCAGTCCCCCAAAGTAGGAGGATTGGGTAAAACCCAACCAAAGGCTATCAACTTATGTGCTATAAAAAGCCACTACCTGATCAAGATCCATACTGTTAGGATTCACATAACCCAAGAGGCATAAAACACTTTTACATTTAGGAGAAGGGGATATTCCCCCCCAAAAGCTTTTTCTGACAGTACTCAATTATGTTGTTGCAAGTGCATTAATATTCTTACAACTACCATAATCGTGATTACCCGCCTAAAATGTTCATTTGCAGAGAGATACGCACTATTGTTGATCCATTATGCATTTTGAGCAGTATATGATTGTTATAATTCCTAATCTGTATTGCGAGAAAAATGGCCTGGACAAATGAAACTGAATATACAGGGTTTTAAATAAGTCACTAGCAATGGGGGATTTTGTAATTACATTAGGCAAATGCAAGCAGAAAATGTGTGCCAAAAAAAGACAAGGGCTGGTATAGGTAAAAGAAAAAAGTTAATGAAAAATGGAAAAAAAAAAAGTGGAGCTGATCCTGACAACTATCATTCTCTGTTTCACTTCAAGCGCCAAACCTGATTGCTGCAGTAGCAGCTCCATGTCAGCTCCAATTTTCAATTCTATAGTTTTCACTGCTCAGCTCCAGTATTTGGCCAGATCCAGAAATGTTTTATATCTTTATGAACATCATCGTGCAGTGTTACCATTGTTTCATTTGGGACTATAAATTATATAACATTTGGTAGGGTTATTTATTTATTTATTTTTTTACATAACACTTGCAAGCCATGTGATACTTTACAAAGCACACATATCATGCACATTAGTCTCTATCCTGCATTCTTGTCTAAAGTCCCTCCCAAAGCCATGCAGAGTCAGAAGATGTGAGTACCGAGCTAATATCATGCTAAAAAAGTATAATATATAGAAAAGAGCATAGATCCAGAATAAAGTTTTTATTTTATTGAACAGGAAAGAAGAAATGTTGGATACCTGACGAAAAGGAAGCGTATTTAGAGGCTGAAATTAAAGAGACTGGTGCAGGAAAAGTCACTGTTGAGGTTGCCGATGGAAAGGTAACGTTAAACCTATCACAGAACAAGGTATAATCTATGCAGTGCTAACAGTTTATTGAATTTAGTTGAAATAGCATACATATGTGCTTTACGTTTTTATAACTAATTGGCAGTTTAAAGGGCCACTATTGTAAAAAAAAGAATGTATTCTGAAAACTGGATGTGTTTAATATGATAGTTTTCAGTATATTAAAGTTGAACTCTGAGATGAGCATGTAGGTAGGTGCAGTCCACTTTCTCCATTGCAAGTGGAGCTCAACCGCAGCGGGTTTACAGAGGGAAAGGAAGTCACACAAAACTAAACACAGGAGATATTCTAACTTAAATCTTGGTGTGCTTTGTGTATTTCTTCCAGATCTGTGAAATATACCAATGTGAAACTTTGTCTCTGTGCAAGGGGCTTCCTTTAATATAGACCAGTCACCACTGTACTCTCTCCTTGTGCAGGATGACCCCCTGCTGTAAATTTCCGCATGTAGCATGTTGTTGGTGGGTCTCATCACAGTTTTTTTCTATGTGCGGCACAGTGATGTAGTCACTGCTACTTTTACAAAATAATATTTAGGTTTGCAAAGACATTTGATACACATAAGTGGATTGATATAATTTGTGGCTATCAAGATATATATATAGATATATATATCTATATATATCTATATATATATATATATATATATATATATATAGATATTTATCTATATATATATCTTATATATAGATATATATTATATATATCTATATATAAAGATATATATATAGATATATATATATATATATAGATAGATATATATATCTATCTATATATATATCTATCTATATATATATACATATACATTAACGTTTTTGTGCATGGAGTTCAACTTTAGTTCTACTTTGTTATATCTATTGCATTTATTTATCTTGTTTCCACATTTACGTGTAGTTTTAGCAGCATTTACCTTTACCTTTAAACCATGGTAATAAAGGTGAGGGCTGAGAGCATTCCTGTTATTGCTTGATCCTGTTCCCAATTACGTTTGTTGGATAGCATTTTTCTTGACAGTGGTCCTTTAAACTCCTTTCCTATTAGCTTTTTCCAAGAGGCAAAGTGATAATAAATATAGATATTTATATATATATATATATATATATATATATATATATATATATACACATTTTTTTTTTTACTTTACTGCCTTTTTATTTGCAAATACTTGAAGGATTCCAAGTAAATGTTCGCTTGACCCATTCTGGCCATAAGTGACTTTATAACAATAATCACATCAAGAGAGCAGCACACCATGTTGTGAAATATGAGAGAAAGCACATTGAGGGGGTATATGAGTGTATTTTCTAATGTATGTACTCCCCCATTTTTACATAGACTGTCGTGGTAAAGGAGGGAGATGTACAGCAGATGAATCCCCCTAAGTTTGACATGATTGAAGATATGGCTATGTTAACTCACCTCAATGAGGCATCAGTGCTATCTAATCTGCGCAAACGCTATGCTAGCTGGATGATCTATGTAAGTAACTCAAATTTATACCCTCTACTTAGCTACTCGTTTTTTTTGTTTGTTTTTTGTTACTTTTTGTCTGTTTTTTTTTTTGTGAGGTGTTTTCAGAATTGCAACTGCATTCTTTTATTTTACAATTACTATTATTGGGATCTAGTTGATGCAATACTAAGTGTTTCTTACAATACAGACTTATTCGGGCCTTTTCTGTGTGACTGTGAACCCGTACAAAGCGCTTCCAGTCTACAAGTCAGAGGTGGTCACTGCTTACAAGGGCAAGAGACGTTCTGAAGCCCCTCCTCATATCTTCTCCATCGCTGACAATGCTTACAATGACATGTTGCGCAGTAAGTATAAATTCATGTCCTTATACCAAGCTCATAGCAGTTACCATTTTTTTTCTATTGTGCTACACATTGATCTGATGTGTGTTGTAAAATGTAATCACTTTATATATTCTGACATTGATTTTATTAGATCTCATTCAGGATAAACACTAGAAATGTGCACACTGAAATATTTAGTTTCGGAATTTCGGTTTCGTCCAAAAAATTCGTCCAAAAAAAATGTTTTTACATTTATTTAGTTACTTCCAAAATGTGTTTTTATTTATTCTGTTTTGTTAAAAAAAATGCATTTATTTGAAAATCCGAATTAATTAAGGTCGAATCTGTCAATTGAAGGCTTATGGTGTCTGTCGGATGTTCTAGGAAGATTCGATGAAGCAGCTAAACTGTACGACGCCGCGATCATACATTTCCGGTCGAATGCTCCACCCACAAGCTATAGTAGAATTCTAATGTTGTTTGACTAGTAATAATTATAATTATTAATTATTATTACTAGTCAAACAATGTTAGAATTCTTCTATAGCCTATTGGCGGAGCATTTGACCATAAATGTCCGCTCGCGGCGATGGTATGTTTTTAGCTGCTTCGTCGAATCTTCATGTCTCTATAATGTCAAGTATTTTCTCTCTATGTCGAATAATGTTGGACTAATAGAGTTAGGCCCCTTTCACACTGGAGCCTGGTTTTCAGGCGGTATTGCGCTAAAAATACCGCCTGAAAACCGCCCCTAAACAGCCTCCGCTGTTTGTTCAGTGTGAAAGCCCGAGGGCTTTCACACTGAAGCGGTGCGCTGGCAGGACGGTAAAAAAAGTCCTGCGAGCTGCTTCTTTGGAGCGGGGAAGGATCGGTGTATTCACCGCTCCTAAACCGCTCCTGCCCATTGAAATCAATGGGACAGCGCGGCTATAACCCTTTTTCAGCCTCCAGCGGGGGTTAAAACCGAACCGCTAGCGGCCGAATACCGCTGCAAGAACGACGGTACAGCAGCGCTAAAAATAGCGCTGTTGTACCGCCGATGCCCCCACCGCCCCAATGTGAAAGGGGCCTAAGGTTAGGCACATTCAACTGCAGGTTCAATAGACACAGATCGCTATTGTCACCTTCATGTCGAATCTTCTATCTATCTATATCGAACTGTTGTCGCAACGATACAAATACAAAGCATTTTTGTATTTCCGATCTTTCGGACTTCGGATTCTGCGCGTTCATTACCGTTTGTTAAAACGAACACGAAAATCCCTGAAATTCGGCCGAAAATGCATTCGGACGAAAACGAATGCACATGTCTAATAAACACATTCATATAATTTGGGTATCTTATATTTATTATATAAGTAATATTATCATACATTACACTATATCCTTATTTCTCACTAGCCAATCTGAATCCGGCTTCTTTTTTTCTGCAGAATATTACAGGTTAGAAAATAATTGCTAACATATGACCCTTTGCTATGGGCAACACATACACATCCATTATTACATGTTTTATCTATGAGGGTTTCTGAGCTACTTTATTTACCCTGAGGTGTATACCTCATGGCTTTTGCAACCATTTGCTTATCAAGGTATCAAAATATCTACATTTCTTCTTTTTTTTTTCTTCTGCTTGTTAGATCGTGAAAATCAGTCAATGTTGATCACGTAAGTAAGCTTAAATTTTTTCAAGAACAAAAAGGAACAGAAACAAGATGTGACATAAATCAGAATACATACTGACGAGTCAGACAAACATGGCTACGGTAAACACAGGCTTACATAGATATATAGTAAAGAAAAGAAAAGTAATCTAGACCATTTTGAAAGGCTATAAGAAATACAAATGCCAAGGAAACAAAAAATAAAAAAACAACCAAACAAAACACAAATTAGCTGGTAAAGATACATTTTGCATTAGAAGCAAATATCTTTTCAGGCAATACTTCAAACTAAGAAGACTAACATAGCTACTCTTCATAAAGAACAAATTAGTAATGTGATGAAAGAGTTCCATATGAAAATCCCATTTACTAAAATTACACCTCTACATTTCCCAACACAGCTGATGTCCAACTGGCCCAAAATTAAAAATGAATTTTAATTATTTAATAATACACCTGACACATATTTGTTATAACTTTTATGTATGTACAACTCGTGTTATCTCACCTTGTTCAGTACTTGCTTGGCTTTTATTACACTACTCAAACATGTTAAAGTAATCCTAGTGGAGAAAAATAGACCGATAAAACACAGCAGGATAAACAGATATTTTCTGTAGTAATGTGTATCTTAAATGGTAAGGACAATTTCTATCAATTAATTCTTTCAAATTGTTGTTTATAGTGGAGAATCTGGTGCTGGCAAGACTGTGAACACGAAACGTGTTATTCAGTACTTTGCCACAGTTGCAGCAATCGGTGACCCTTCTGGTAAAAAGAATGTAAGTACTATTCTTCGTTGGAGTACTCTACTTTTACTGGCCTCCCCCTGAACAATCCAGTTGCTTGTACATGTCTGATTTGGGTATGTTTGAGTCCTAGACATGGAACCAGCATGCCAAACAGGGTTAGAAAATGTCAGAATTCCTTATTTCTTTACCTATTCTGGGTCATTTACTTATCAACTTCAACAAAACATCAGCATGACAGCCAGGGAACTACCATTGTCAAAAAGAAAGTTCAGCATTGGCAGACTCCATTATTCTCTCAGACTGATTCTCCAGCATCACCAGTTCCCAGTTGCTATACTGATCATCCATTCTGATTTCATGTGTCTGTTTTACTTCATAATAGTATGTAGGGTTATCATTAGGGATAAACATATCTACCTGGGTTTGGTTCATGAATAGTTTCATGAATCTTGACTGAACTTCAATTTTGGCCAGTTGTAGAGCTAATAAACAAGCTATTGTCAAACAAAAGGCACAGGAAGCTGGATATGTACCAATGCAAAAAGGGCATATGTACCAATGCAAAAAGTACCAATGCAAAAAATAAATAAAAAACTGTATCTCTTACGGAATGGTCAGCTCTCCCTAACAGCTTCATCACATACTGATAAAATGCCTTCTGTGAGCCTACTCTATTATAGAAAGCGAACCAAGTTATTTATTCCTTCAAATAATGGCTTCTGTGACTCATCTGACCAGTGTCAAAGGCTTTTCATGGCAACATAGGTTATTCCTATACGTTATTCCTGAAAAGTTTTCTGCCATAAGTTTGTGATTTGTGGGGATCTGCTGTGAATCCATGGTAGCAGAAACTGAATATTGTCTCTAATTGCCAATTAAATGGTTAACCTCACTAGCAACATACCGGAGTGGTCCTAAACATACTCAAAAGTTCCAATGCAATGTGGATTGTTAGCTATTCTGCTACATCATGCAGCCAAACTCTTGAGCCTCATTCACACTTGAGTGAAGCCTCTGGTCATTTTTCAGACTTTTTTTGTGAGTGTTTGTACAGGTGTTTCTGCTCGGGTTTTAGGTTGAGCAATTTTTTTTTTTTTAGCCAATAGAAAACTAGTTACTAGGAAATAAAAAAATGCACGGTGCTCCCATTTAAGTCTATTGGGACAAAAACCTAGCTTTGCCCCAAGGGAAGCCATTTTTTCTTTTTTGAACTTCAAGGGACACTACGCTTAGGTGTGAATGAAAATTCTAGTGTTGAGCGTTGAAGTGCTTCCAGTGAAGCTTCAAATCATTCAGGTGTGAATGGGGCCTGCGTATGACTTATTTAATTGAAAAGTTTCTTGTTTGGTCAGTTTTATACTTTTTTAAACGTAGCTTGTTTCTGCAATTTTTTAAGTACTAAATGTAAATAGGTTCTAGCCCTGCTGTAAGAAACAATTTAGAGAAGGTAAGCAGGGTATAATGTTTTATGTTTTTTTTTTTTTAGTCTGTTGGGCAGACATACATTGTATTGTTGCATTTTAGCAGTGATTAAAACTGAAGTGTAATTGGATGTTTTTTTCTTAACAGCAACCAGCAACAAAGACTGGCGTAAGTATGCGTAATCAATATGTAAAATATCAACCTGAATATATCAGTCTGTCTATTATCAGTATGCAGTATACACGCTCATATACAGGAGAACAAGATTGGGTTGATGGCAAATATCAGTGTCATTTTTATTAAGTGAGAGTATTAGGTTCTTGGTGGAGACATTTTCTTGTTTTAACCTGTTGACAACCACATAACCACATAACCACATATATCTGCAGGGGCGGGGAGGGTGAGCCCTAACACTTACATTCTGTACATATGCGTTCATGATGGCCGAGGTTTCTGTGCTGAGAGCGCTCCCAGCACAATCACTGAGCTGTCACAAGACAGTTCTAATGCCCCGTACACACGGTCGGATTTTCCGATGGAAAATGTCCGATCGGAGCGTGTTGTCGGAAATTCCGACCGTGTGTGGGCTCCATCGGACATTTTCCATTGGATTTTCCGACACACAAAGTTGGAGAGCAGGAGATAAAACTTTCCGACAACAAAATCCGATCGCGTCAATTCCGACCGTGTGTGGCCTGTTCCGACGCACAAAGTGCCACGCATGCTCAGAAGAAATTCTGACACGGAACAGCTCGGTCTGGTAAACTTAGCGTTCGC